>NC_089902.1:914228-1218970 GCF_040182565.1 Anser cygnoides | reverse complement strand
CCTGAGCATGACAGAGACAGTATGGAATAAGTGGTGGATATTGTCCTAGTTTTGGCTGTGATAGAGTTAGTTTTTCTTCCTAGTAGCTGGTATGGTGCTGTGTTTCATATTTACAGAATTACAGAACAGTTTGGGTATGAAAGAACCTTAAAGATCACATCATTCCAACTCCCCTGCCATGGGCAGAGACACCTTCCACTAGACCAGGTTGCTCAAAGTCCCATCTGGCCTTGAACACCTCCAGGGATGGGGCATCCACAAGTTCTCTGGGCAGCCTGTTCCTCCCCACCCTCTGAGTAAAGAACTTCTTTCTAATGTCTAATCTGAATCTACTCTCTTTCAGTTTAAACCATTACCCCTAGTCCTATCGCTACTCTCTTTGATGAAGAGTCCCTCCCCAGCTTTCCTGTAGGCCCCTTTAGGTACTGGAAGACCGCTGTAAGGTCTCCCCGGAGCCTTCTCTTCTCCAGGCTGAACAACCCCAACTCCCTCAGCCTGTCTTCACAGGAGAGGTGCTCCAGCCCCTTAATCATCCTCGTGGCCCTCCTTTGGACTCATTCGAATAGATCCATGTCCTTCTTGTGCTGGGGGCCCCAGAGCTGAGTGCAGTACTCAAGGTGTGGCCTCACCAGGGCTGAGCACAGAGGGACAATCACTTCCCTACTCCTGCTGGCCACAGTATTCCTGGTACAAGCCCGGATGCTGTTGGCCTTCTTGGCCACCTGAGCACACTGCTGGCTCATATTCGGCCAACGATCTACCACTATCCCCAGGGCCCTTATCACCAGCCAGCTGTCCAGCTTCTCTGCTCCCTGTATGGGTGGGGTTGTTATTCCCCAAGAGCAGGGCTCAGCACTTGGGCTTGTTGAACCTCAGAGAGTTGGCCTCAGCCCATGGGTGCAGCCTATCCAGATCCCTCTGCAGAGCCCTCCTACCCTCGAGCAGATCAACACTCTTTCTGAACTTGGTGTCACCTGCAAACTTACTGAGGGTGCACTCGATCCCCTCATCCAGATCACTGTTAAAGATATTGAAGAGAACTGGCCCCACTACTAGGCCCTGGGGGACACCACTAGTGACTGGCCTCCAGTTACCTTTGGCTCCATTCACCACAGCGCTTTGGACTTGGAGACTCAGACAGTCTTTAACCCAATGAAGTCTACGTCCATCCAGGCCTTGAGTTTCTCTGGGAGAATGCTTTGGGAAGTGGTTTCAAAAACCTTATTGAAGCCTAGGTAGCCAACATCCACAGCCTTTCCCTTGTCCCCTGACCACATCACCTTGTCATAGATTGAGATCTGACTTGTCAAGCAGGGCCTGCTTTGGTAAACTCATGCTGACTGGGCCTGATCACCTGGTTGCCCTGGAAAAGTGTTGCGTGATGGTACTCAAGATAATCTACTCCATGAGTTTACCTGGCAAAGAGGTCACACTGACAGGCCTGTAGTTCCCCGGATCATAACAATCAGGGTGAGCCATCTGCCTGCAGACACTAACAGCTGACAGAATGGAGCAACTGTCCAGGGGAACCTTGAGAAACTGCAGGATTTTGCCTACAGAAACATCTTGACATTTAAAAGAAGGAGAGCCCAGTCCCGCACCAGAGGAAGAGGAACCCCACACATCAGGGCAGACTGGGACCCTGCTGAGTGAGCAGTGCCCAGGAGGAGGAGGGCCTGGGCACCACGAGGGATGCCATACGAGCAGTGGTGCTGCTCCCCAGGAACCAGGCCAGCTCCCTACAGAGCTGCCTTACGAGGAGCATGGCCACCAAGAAGATCTGACTTAACATACTCAGCTCAAATTCAGTGAGACACCACCACACAGTGGTCTACATGAGCAGATAACGAGTTACAGGTCTGGGATTCCCTAGGACAGCCTGGTATGGAGAGGATCAAGGATTCTACCAAGGTTGAGAGTCCCAACAGGACCCAGGGCTTTGTGTCCATGGCTCTGGCTGTTGTCTCTGCCACTGAGGCCCAGGAGGAGACAGCTTATCGTGAAAGCACCAGGGCCTCATTGCCTCCTCGCCCCCACCCATGAACCAGGCAGGGCTCGTACCATTCTCCTGCTCTTGGCCATGCACATCCCCATCTCCTCCTGCCCCAGGAAGAGCCCTGAGCAGGGTGTGAAGGGAAAGAATCTCCCTTCCCAGGGGCTGGGGGTCAACGCCTGACCCTTGTGCTTGGTGACACACATCCAGTTTTCCTACACATTAGGGTCACTTTCACACTGCCTTTGTCTCCTTGTCCTCACTGCCTCCAATGCTCTGCTCTAACGAGCTCCAAGGGAGGCTGTGTCAGTGCTGGCCCTCAGGGGGACACTGCAGGAAACTTGCCTCTGACTTGGACTTGTTGAGAGATGGCTTCAATTGTCTCTCAGTGCCTGAGGTTCGTGGGCTCCTCAGCAATGCCCCCCGAGGGAGGATTCCAATGCCTTGGGCTGGGCGTCTGGTGCTGAGCTGGGCCGGGCTCGTGGGACAGAGAGAGCTCGTGGCAAGAGGGCCCTGGTGCAGAGAGACAGCTGTGCCCAGGAGCAGCTCCTGTGCACAGCGCAGCAGGGCTGGGGGCTCTGACCGCAGCTGGCACGGAGACAGGAGAGAAGGAGAGAGGGCTTGGAGGCAGTGAGGAGCCAACAACAGAGGGCAGCGTGTGGCAGGACAGATCTGCAGGCTCTTGGCACCGTGAGGCTCTGGCAGCAGAACATGTAAATGGGATTTCCAAAGAGTTTTTCTGAAGCCAACACATCTCATGGCTGATAGCATGTGACAGGATATATCTCTGTGTTTCTCCAATATGAGGTAGACGCTGCCATTCCTCCTGGCTTCTTTACCTGGCCATGCTGCTGCTGCTCTTGTTCCCAGGCTGCCTGGGGATGGGGGTTTCACCTGCCCATGGAGTGAGCCCTCGGGGTGCTTAGGGGAAGGGGAGTATGGGGACAGGGTGAGGGGTCTGGAGATGGGCACTTGGAGCCCTGATTCAGCAGTGTCCTGGTTCTTTTCAGGTGAACATGTAGTTATCCTGCAGCTCATAGACATGCCAGCAGAAGAGACCAGCCTTTTTTGACAGACTGGCTGTCCCCTTGGAAGGGCAGTCTGCACTAAAGGGACAGTCCCTTTGTATCTGAGGATCAACAAGGTTTCACTTGGAGTACAGAAGAAATGAAAATATATATATAAAAAAAAAAGAATTTCTCACAGCTCTGCTATGCAGTTGAGTGAATTTGGAACGGCAATGTGGATAATCACTTGATATCAGGAGTGAATTTAATCAGGGATTACCGCATGTTCCCCTTTCCTTATTGTTATAGGTGAGGACTGGTTACTACACTGACCACAGCAAAGTTCCCTTATTCCAGGGACACCCTCACTCAGCGTCAGTTAAAACTCATGAAAGGGACCTGACCAATGTCTGCTTGAGAGGACAAAATGGAATTAGTTATTATCAGGTAATTCTGTACTATCCTACTGTGCTTTTGCTCCTTTGGCAGGACCCCATGCCCAGAAGCAGGAAATGCCCAACAGCAGATCTGTGCCTCCTGCTGGCATTTGCAGACACGCACGAGCTGCAGCTCCTGCACTTCGGGCTCTTCCTGGGCATCTACCTGGCTGCCCTCCTGGGCAACGGCCTCATCCTCACCGCCGTAGCCTGCGACCACCGCCTCCACACCCCCATGTACTTCTTCCTCCTCAACCTCGCCCTCCTTGACCTGGGCTGCATCTCCACCACTCTCCCCAAAGCCATGGCCAATTCCCCCTGGGACACCAGGGTCATCTCCTATCAAGGATGTGCTGCACAGGTCTTCTTTTTTGTCTTCTTCATTGGAGCGGAGTATTGTTTTCTCACCATCATGGCCTACGACCGCTACGTTGCCATCTGCAAGCCCCTGCACTACGGGAGCCTCGTGGGCAGCAGAGCTTGTGCCCAGATGGCAGCAGCTGCCTGGGGCAGTGGCTTTCTCAATGCTGTCCTGCACACGGACACTACATTTTCCCTGCCTCTCTGCCAAGGCAATGCTGTGGACCAGTTCTTCTGTGAAATCCCCCAAATCCTCAAGCTCTCCTGCTCAGATGCCTACCTCAGGGAAGTTGGGGCACTTGTGTTTAATGTTTCTTTAGTCTTTGGTTGTTTTGTCTTCATTGTGGTGTCCTATGTGCAGATCTTCAGGGCTGTGCTGAGGTTGCCCTCTGAGGAGGGCCGGCACAAAACCTTTTACACGTCTCCCTCACCTGGCCGTGGTCTCTCTCTTTATCAGCACTATCATGTTTGCACACCTGAAGCCCCCCTCCATTTCTTCCCCATCCCTGGACCTGGTGGTGGCAGTTTTATATGTAGTAGTACCTCCAGCAGTGACCCCCTCATCTACAGCATGAGGAACCAGGACCTGAAAGCCACACTGAAGAAAATGATTCTAGTGGTAATATTTACTTAGTAATGAGTTGGCTATCTCACTTTTCTAGTTTTATTCAAGTTAATCTGAGCCAATTTTTGACCTTTATGTGTAGTATTGTTTGCAATTCTGTTTTCAGTTAAATGTTTGCTTTCATTCCTCTTTTCCAAATGACCAACCCTCTGTGTGACCGAGACGTTTTCTGTAAACATGTTTATTCCTAAATGACACCTGGCCTCCACTGTGGCATCTCGGTACTAAAAGTGAAGTTGCTCAGTGCTCAGGGCTCTTCTTCCCAAACTGGAGTGCAGAAGGCGCTCAGAGAATGCCAGGCTCAAGGCCTCACTCTTGTGCTTGGGTGCCACCTGGACACAGGGGCAGGAGGACACGGAGTGCTGGGTGAGGGAGTCAGGGCTGGACTGAGTCACCACTAGTGGATTCCCAGTGCCCCTGGAGGCGCTGACTGGTCAAGAAGCAGCTTCCTGGGATTGAAACGTGACAGGGCTGGCGGCATCAGGGAGGTATCGGGAGCCACCAGGATACCCTAAGGGTTCACCTGGGATGCTGTGTGCCTTGTGTTGGGTGGGCAGCAAGTGGGTCTTCACAGTAGAGCTAAGCCAAAGGATGCACGGGCTGATGGGAGCTCTGCAATGCCAGGACACACAGCGAGGCCACAGCACAAAGGTCTCAAAGTCCTTCAGTGAACAGTAGGAAAGGGCCAAGACTGGGTGACCAGGAAAGGTCCGGGAGGTGTGGAGAGGTGGGCAGGGGCTGGGCTGGGCTGGGCAGTGCCCGGCAGAGGGCAGCAGCAGCGTCAGGGAGCGGTGGCAGCATGCAGGGGAGGGCTCCCAGCAGGGCTTGGTGCTGCAGAGCCAGGGCTGGGGAAGGGAGCCCCGAGCTGCAGGGGCAGGGGACACGAGGCCGCTCGGGGCCCTTGCTGGCCTGGGCAGAGCAGGAAGGGGGCCCAGGGCATTCGTCCCCTCACCGCAGCCTGCCACGACCTGCACGGCGCTCACGCAGCGTCCAGGGCCAGGCTCTGCCCCGTGGTGCGCAGGGAGAGGGCAAAGCCTCTCTGAAAAAGAGGCTGAAACTGAAAAAGGTCCCTCCGCTGCCCTGTGGTGTGACAGGGCCAGGGTGGGACAGCTTACCTATATTTGAGGTAGTTCTTGTGTAATTTGCATTGGTGATGACACAAAAAGAGTCCTTCTGCAACAATGTACATCCTTCTTCATGTTAGGACACAACTCAACGTCCTTCACTCTGCTTTATCTCACAGATGAACTGGATTAGGTCTCCTTGATTATTCTGAGGCACAATGCAGTGCTTTTTGCCTTCTGACACTCCAGCACAATATGTGTGACTTTCCCTTCCTCTGTGCATTGACCTGACGGGTCATTTCACATTTTTCACTTTCAAATCCCTAGTTGAAAGGGGGTGAGTCCCCAAAGTGGGGCAAGCTGATGGGTTCTGCCTCAGCCCTTTGAAGTGTCCTGCTCTTGAGTCTTTCAGGCTGAGTTTTCCACACATGACCTAGGATGGTAAATGGATATTTAGGTGCCTACTAGGAAGGAGGGAGAGTGTCTTGGGATCCCAATGGCCATTTCAAATTTAGGTCTATCCCAAGAAAGAGCTGAAGAAGGAATTTGCCTTGAAGGGATTTCCTGTGCTGGGCTGGGCTGCAGTTTCAAGGAGAAACACCACTGCTGGCAGTGGAGGTGCCCGGGAAACATCACCTGTCCCCACCGTATCCACCAACGGGCTCTGGTCTCCTGCAGGTCCTTTCAGACAGCTTCCATTCCAGGGAATTACTGTGATTAAATGTGATTTCAAGGAAATATTTCAAAAGTGTGTAAACTACTCTGAAGACCTTGGCACTGGTTGCTTATGGTCAGACAGCAAAGCTCTGCCTCAATACCCAGTATTTTCTTCAGTACCTAAGTCATAAAGCAACTACTCATTACCTCAATTGATTCAATCCGTTCTGTAAAATGTCACACAGTGTAGTTTCTCTCATGAAGAAATAGGCATTTTCAGGATGTATTTTCATCACAGAAAAAGAAATACTGGTGTTCACCTGTACTTGCATTGTCATCGCTTTGTCTATCATGGTGTGCTCCCTCATCTTCCAGGTACATCCACCCATCTTGATTAAACAGTCCATGCTGAATGTCCCCTTTCCAGCTGCGTGTCTGGACCTATGCACTTTCCATAGTTCTCCTGGCTTGCCCTCCCCTTCCTCTTGGATCACTCAGAGCGCCCTCACCAACCCAGGTGCTGCTTTGAGCTTCAGGGAGTTGAAGCTTGCCCAGCTATCTGCAGTCTGTCTAATTGTGTCCTTAGAAAGCTCATCATCATTTATCATTGAGTTAATATCATATGGATTAATTCTAATCTTAACACTTATAATTTCCGGTCTGTCAGTATAAAAGACTTCTGGTCCAGTCATCCTTTTGGGAACATAAACCTCACAGGAGGCATACAGGATGAGGAGCTTGCTTTGCTTTTGGAAGATTGCTGCATGTTTTCCTGTTGTTTGGTTTGAAATAAGGAGAAACCCTTCTGCGCCTGTGTGCATCCAGGTCTCTAAGGCAAGCAGGAGGGAACTGGTGCAAAGGAGCTGTAACATCCAGCTGCAGACCTCTGTGCCAAAGTCTGGTGGAAGGAGAAGTGATGCAAGTGCCAAAGAGAGAAATGTCAGGGCTGGGGTGGTGAGGAGCAAGGTTCTCCATGCAGTGTCAGACCTCAAGAGTCTGTTTTTCCTCCCTGTGCAGATCTCCAAAGGAGACACCCTGGACCAGTATCACTTAGAGAATAATGCTCCAAACTGAAATTCCACTAAACACATCCTTTAAGATGAGAAAAGATTTTTTTCAGGTGCTTCTTGATATCTTCCTCCTTAACTACACCATGAAAGCTCTCCAATTAGCTGTACAAGTCTTGAAGACATGAAGAAAATTCTGGGAGAGATATGTCTGCTTAGGACGTTCTGCATTTTAATGAGTTCCATGGTGTATTTTGGTGCTCAGTCTATGAAGCTCAGGTACTGAGAGGAGAATGATGTAACCGCTTGAGAAGGTAAAGTCAGAAGGAAAAGTTGAAGTGACTTGGAGTATTAATGGGCCCCACTGAGGGCTGTTCCTAACAAAGCCTCCCCAGGGACTTCTTAGGGCAGATAATTGGAGGCCATGATTACAGACAGGCAAAGCGCTGTGCTGAGAAAAGTCTTGGTTGGTTTTGGTGAAGCAGAAGGGCCAAGGCCTGACCCCAGCCACTGGGAGGGGAGATCCTGCACCCCCACGTCTGGCTCAGGGCTCTTCTTGGGGTCTGTATGATGTGGTGGGCAGCGTGATGCCACGAGAACTTCATTATGACAACTCCCCAACCCTGCACAGGGTATCAAGGAAGCAGTGAGGCCCCATTGCAATGACTCTATCTCGTCTCCTCACAAGCTCTAGGCAAAGGGACAAAAACGTCAGGGCTGTTGGGGCCTTCCATTCCTGCCAGCACCCTCTGCCTTCTCCTCTGCAGGCTTTCCTATGCTGTTCCACACTTTGCCCTATTTCCTTGAAGTCTGCAGACACCCATCTCTGTCCACCACCTTGCTCTCATCCCGGCATTTCCATCATCTCACCCATGTCTCTTCAACCTTAACCAGCTTTCCTTGAAACTCAAAGCCATGGTGTGATCACAGATACTCTTTGGGTGACCTCTGTCACTACAGCACTACACTTTGAGGGATATTTTTTCCTCTATGTGGCCAGTGCCACCCTTCCAAGGTGCACTTTGTGGCAGTTTCTCTCTCCTGCTCTTTCCTAATACCAAAGAAAGGTCCATCAGGGTGGAAACCACTCCTAAAGTAGGCATCCCAACCCATCAGGCTCCTTGCGGCCTGTCAGCCAAGCAGACAGAAGTCACCTCACCAGCATCTCCCAAGGCCTGGGCCTGCTGCTGGCCTTGCAGCTTCTTGGCTAGACACAGCCAAGCCTTGTGCCTCCTGCTGTCCAGTTCTGGCCTCAAGCAGAAGGGACAGGACAACCCCTGTGCGGGCATTCTTTCTGTCTGGGTCGTCCTGGGGATGGAGGCAGAGGGGATCCCACAGGCAGCATGCCAAGCAGGGGCCTTCTGCTGGCCTAGCAGGGCCACTGGCAGATGTCAGTCCTAAAGTGCACATCCCAGGGAGAAGCCAAGGGTGACCTGCCACCTCCAGACACAAGGGACCTCACAGTCCCTTTGCGTGACACGTTCCTGCTGCTGCCCTATCAGCTGCAGAGACAGAAGTGACCTCCCAGTCACTGCCCCAGTCCCATTCCTCCTGCTGGGGCAGGAGATCCTGAGGCAGAGCTGAGCTCATCAGAGCATTCCTACCCATCTCCTCCTTGTGGCCCACAAGCTGATCAGATCCATGGCCCCTCACATCCATCTCTGAATGCCATGTGACTGTACGACATCCTCACGGTTCCTGCATTACCCCAAGGGAAAAAGAACCTAAAGTTAAGAGTTAGGTGAGTGGTTGGAGGTGAAGATGTTAATGCACAGGAGGACAGGGTTTGGATGTTAGTTGTTCATGTATGGCATTAGGGACTACGGAGAACATTTCTGGGTGAGAGCTTAAGCAACTATTGAGTGGGAGGGTTTGGTGTTGGGCTTGGGGTGTCAGATCTGTGGTTAGGGTATGGGCAAGCTCTTTGGTTTAGCATTTTGTTTAGGTCTGCAAGAATACTAGATTTTATTAGAGCATTTAAATGCTAATGTTAAGGGCAGGGATCAGGGTGAGCAAGAGAGTAAAGGTAATGGAAATGGTGTTATGACTAATTTTGGCTTCAAGGGATATTGTGGTCAAAAATTAGAGCAGTGGATTCCTGTCAGGGTGTGGAGTGGCATTTCGATTAGGGTATTAATGTTACAGGTTAAAACAGGGCCTCACATGACTCCTTTAAGTCTGCGTTATTGTGGGATCGACATTACCTGAGCATTTTTACCTCTCCAAAATCATTAGCTTCTGCTGGCCAAGATCTTCTTCCCTCCCCCAAATCTCACATCTCTCCTGGCCAGGCTTCTCCTGACTTCTCCATATCAGTCATCTTCTCAGGGGCAGCTTTCTGATGGCTTTCATGAACTCAGAGTATCTGTCTCACCTTGGTTGGCTACTCTGCTCCTGAGAAAGAAGCAGCTCACAAGCCAGCATGGAGAAGCACACAAAGGCTGTAGGAGCACCCTGCACAATGTGCCCAGCAGCTCTGCACCACCACAAAAGCAGCCCTGAAAGATGAGTTCAGGGAAAAGCGGATACCTCTGACATGACAACCCCAATTCAAGACCTCTTCCTCTATGGGGCCTACCAGCTACTTAGGAAGAGAGGGTCTCACAAACTGTGTGCAGAGCAGATGCATCTGGTGGCCTATCATGGAGACCAGCAGATGTGAGCCTAAAGGCACAGATCCCAGCCAGGAGTCCAAGGATGACCTGTCAGCTGCTTCAGAAAAAAGTCACCTCACCGGCCACTTAACAGCCATTAGCTTCCTATTGGACTTGGAGCTTCTGAGGCACCACTGCCCTCGTAATACCACACCTACAAAACACCCCCTTTTTGGGCCAGAATCTGCCCAGGTAGAAGTGATCTGGTTGTGATCCTTCCAGCCCATGGCACAGCTCCTGGGCTCCCAGCCTCTCTGACACACAGGAGCCAGTGCCGTGCCAGTTCTGGGAGGTGCTAGGGCAGGAGGGACCTTGCAGTCAAATCACTCGCCAGACTCCTTGGCTGGGGCTGCTGCGTGCCCTGGGGCTGCAGAGCTCTCCTCTGCCTGCTCACAGCAGATTGAGCCCTTGAGCTGTGGTGAGTCCACCTTGGAGGAGATCCCCCCTTAGGAGGGAAGTGCTGCAGCGCAGGCCGGCTGTGCCACTGCCGTGCCCACTGCCTGTCCCTGCCTGCAGTCCCAGCACAGCCCCACAGCAGCACTGGCACCAAGCTACAGGAGCAGCCGGGCCTGACCCCACCAGCAGGGCTCAGCACCAGAGGGGGGCAGTGGCAAGAGAGCAGCTCGGCATGCCCCAAGCGCTGGTGCTCCCTGCCCGTGCTGCTGGGATGGGACTCGTTTCCTCTGCAGCCCTGCACATGGCACTGCCCCTGCAGAGCCAGAGCAGCTCTCAGAGGAAGGACGTCACACAAGGAAGGCAGTGCAGGCTCCTTCACTTTGTTTATGTTCACAGAGAGACGTTTCTCTTCATGTAGAGAGTCTCAGTATATACATTCAACACGTACATACTGAAATGGAAGTGGAACAACAGGCTCCTTTCTTTTATTTACATTCACAGAGGGCCTGGCTCCTCATATACAGAATCTCTGAGGTTGAATGAGATGAATCATATCATTTTAATGGGCAACTTTAAATGTATTAAAAAAAGAAAGTTCTGTTATGAAAACACTCATAAATACACAAACACACACAAAAATAATTATATATATAATACTAGTTGTTCTTCTAGTCATTGATATTACTAGTCATCTGCAGAGGTAGAATGGAAATTTATTGCTTCTGAAACACATCTAGTCATTAATTTCCACAGCGCTTGCTTAAGCTCCTTGTTCCTCATGCTATAGATGAGGGGGTTCACTGCTGGAGGCACCACCGAGTACAGAACTGCCACCAGCGGGTCCAGGGATGGGGAAGAGATGGAGGGGGGCTTCAGGTAGGCAAACAGGGCAGTGCTGACAAACAGGGAGACCACGGCCAGGTGAGGGAGGCACGTGGAAAAGGCTTTGTGCCGGCCCTTCTCAGAGGGCATCCTCAGCTCCGCCCTGAAGATCAGCACATAGGACAGCACAATGAAAATAAAGCAACCAAAAAATAAAGAAACACTACACACAAGTGCCCCAAGTTCCCTGAGGTAGGCATCTGAACAGGAGAGCTTGAGGATCTGGGGGATTTCACAGAAGAACTGCTCCACAGCATTGCCTTGGCAGAGGGGCAGGGAAAATGTAGTGGCCGTGTGCAGGACAGCATTGAGAAAGCCACTGCCCCAGGCAGCTGCTGCCATCTGGGCACAAGCTCTGCTGCCCACGAGGCTCCCGTAGTGCAGGGGCTTGCAGATGGCCACGTAGCGGTCGTAGGACATGATAGTGAGAAGGGAATATTCAGCTGACATCAAAAATACAAACAGAAAGACCTGTGCAGCACACCCTTGATAGGAGATGGCCCTGGTGTCCCAGAGGGCATTGGCCATGGCTTTGGGGAGAGTGGTGGAGATGGATCCCACGTCGAGGAGGGCGAGGTTGAGGAGGAAGAAGTACATGGGGGTGTGGAGGCGGTGGTCGCAGGCTACGGCGGTGAGGATGAGGCCGTTGCCCAGGAGGGCAGCCAGGTAGATGCCCAGGAAGAGCCCGAAGTGCAGGAGCTGCAGCTCCCGCGTGTCTGCAAATGCCAGCAGGAGGAACTCGCTCACAGAGCTGCTGTTGGCCATTTGCTTACTCTGGACACTGTTGTCTGTTGAAAAGGAGAAGGCAGAAAACATTTAGAACAGAATTCTCTGAGGAAAACCTGTTGCAGGTCTTACAGCACTCTCATCCCAACCCTCTCTCTTTGCAGGAGTACCTTTCTGCAGCTCTCCTGCTTGAGCTGCGGCTGGTGCTGTCTGAGAATGGCACTGGGAGCAGGGGCTGCTGTGGGCTCCAGAGCAGTCCTTCCTGCAGTGCAGCAGGAGGGAGGCAGGAACATGGGGGAAACTCAAGTTCAATCCACTTATGAGATCTATAAACTTTGCAGTGTTGTTCCAAAGAACTCATGCAACCAATGTACAGCAAGGCAAATATTCCTATGCTTAGGACAGTGATCACACTCTTGTGTTTCCCAATAAGTGGAGACTGCTTAAAGCAGAGAAGCCCCAGTCCCAGTTCATCTGGACAGAATTCTCACCTTGTCTCTTGGTGCCTGAGCAGGATCTCAGCTCTTCCCTCCTATCCAGGGCTGCAGAGGCCTCACTCCAGCTGCCCACAGGCAGCCATCCAGCAGCACGGACATGGCCTTAGCACAGAGGTGTCTCCTCCTTGGAGCACCTGGATAACACAAGGATGCCACGAGAGAGCTGCATCCTGCTGGAGAGCAGCCTGCAGGCCAGGAGGATGCCCCACAGACAGACATGAATATCCGCAAGCTGGGGCGTCCCAATATACCATCTGCATCCCCTGCAGTGTCTGAAGGAGGCTTGGCCACCCACTCTTGGCTGACCAGGGGCAGCTGGGTTCTGACACTCAAAGGGGCTTCTGCCAGACTTCCTCACCTCGCAGTGCCATCCAGCAGGACTCCCAAAGCCTACTGCATTGCCCACTGCCCTCCCAGAAACGAGACCCAGCAGGAGACCCTTCCAGGACGTGCAGCTGCATGGCCCTGCAGCCAGAGACGTACCTTGTCAAGGGCTGTGCAGATTTCTCCTGCAGGCAGCTCTCAGCATCCTCCCACTGCCAATTGCCTCCAAGCCCTCTCTCCTTCTCTCCTCTCCCCGTGCCAGCTGCGGTCAGAGCCCCCAGCCCTGCTGCGCTGTGCACAGGAGCTGCTCCTGGGCACAGCTGTCTCTCTGCACCAGGGCCCTCTTGCCACGAGCTCTCTCTGTCCCAGGAGCCCGGCCCAGCTCAGCACCAGGCGCCCAGCCCAAGGCATTGGAATCCCCCCTCGGGGGGCTTTGCTGAGGAGCCCACGAACCTCAGGCACTGAGAGACAATTGAAGACATCTCTCAACAAGTCCAAGTCAGAGGCAAGTTTCCTGCAGTGTCCCCCTGAGGGCCAGCACTGACACAGCCTCCCTTGGAGCTCGTTAGAGCAGAGCATTGGAGGCAGTGAAGACAAGGAGACAAAGGCAATGAGAAGGTGACCCTGATGTGAAGAAAAGCTGGATGTGTTTCACCATGCACAAGGGCCAGGCCTTGACCCCCAGCTAACATAAGGAGGGTCAACAAGTCCAAGTGCAAGGTTCTGCACCTTGACCCCCAGCTCCTTGGAAGAAAAATTAAGTCTATCCCAGCTAAAACTCAGACTATATCCACCCCTTACTCCATACCATTGTTCCTATGTCATACTCAGGTCTGACACTTTCTAAATAACTATCACCATCTATCCTCTCTTTTGATATACGCACAGAGATGTCTTGCCCTTAGTCTATTTGTGTCCTGGTTTTGGTTAGGATTCAGTTAATTTTCATCCTAGTATCATAAAATCGTAGAATGGCTTGGGTTGGAAGGGACCTTAAAGATCATCTAACTGAACTCCCCCCAGATTCCACCCACTAGATCAGGTTGGCCAAGGCCTCATCCAGCCTGGCCTTGAACACCTCCAGGGACGGGGCATCCACAACTTCTCTGGGCAACCTGTTCCAGTACCTCACTACCCTTACACTGAAGATTTTCCTCCTGATGTCTAGTCTAAATCTAAAAGACCATTCCCACATCCTCCTGTCATTGTCTACCCGAGTAAAGAGTCCTCCTCCATTGTTTTTAAAAGACCCCTTTAAGGATTGAAAAGCTGCAAGGAGGTCTCCCTGGAGCCTCCTCTTCTCCAGGCTGAACAAACCTAACTCCTTCAGCCTGTCTTCACAGGCGAGGTGCTCCACCCCTCTGATCATCTTTGGAGCCCTCCTCTAGATGTGCTGTAGGTGCTCCACATCCTTCTTGTGCTGGTGGCCCCAAACCTGGACACAGTACTCCAGGTGAGGCTTCACAAGGGCAGAGCAGAGGGGGACAGTCACCTGCCTCTATCTGCTGGCCACTCCTGTCTTGATGCAGCCCAGGATGCAGTTGGCCTTCTGGGCTGCCAGCACACACTGCTGGCTCATTTCAAACTTTTCATCCAGCAGAACCCCCAAGTCCTTCTCTGCAGGGCTGCTCTCAATGAGTTCTTCTCCCAGCCTATCCCCATGTCTGGGATTTCCCCGGCCCACGTGCAGCACCTTGCACTTGGACTTCTTGACCCTCCTTAGGTTAACTTGGGCCCAAATTTCAAGCTCGTCCAGGACCCTTTGGATGGCATCCCTTCCTCTGTTGCATCAACTACACCACTCAGCTTGGTGTCATCTGCACACTTGCTGAGTGTGCACTTTATCCCACTATCCCTGTCATTGATAAAGATATTAAACAGTACCGGTCTCAGGATATACCCCTGAGGGACGCCACTCATAACCAGCCTCCACTTGGACATAGAACTATTGACCATGACTCTCTGCATGTGACCTTCAAGCCAAACCTTTATCCACTCAATGGCGCACCCATCAAATGTGTATCCCTCCAATTTGGAGACCAGGATGTCATGGCGGACTGTGACATCACAATTCCAAGTAGATGACATCACTCGGTCTTCCCTTGTCGTCTGATGTAGTCACTCCATTGTAGAAAGCCATCAAATTGGGCCAGCATGATTTACCCTTTGGTGAAGCCATGCTGGGTGTCTCGGATCACCTCTTTCTCTTGCATGTGCATTGATATTGATTCCAGGAGGATCTTTTCCATGATCTTACCAGGCACAGAGGTGAGGTTCACCGTTCTCTAGTTCCTTGGATCCTCCTTTCTACCCTTTTTAAAAAGGGGAGTGATGTTTTCCTTTTCTCAGTCACCATGGACTTCATTCGACTGCCAGGACTCTTCAAATAGGATGGAGAGAGGCTTGGCAACTACATCGGCCAGTTCCCTCAGGACCTGGAGTGCAAGTTATCATGCCCCATAGACTTGTACTTGTTTAGTTTCATCAGGTGGTCTCAAACCTGCTCTTCACTTACAGCAGGTGGGACTTTGACCCCCAGTCTCCATCTCTGGGTTCAGGGAAATGAAAGACTTGGGAAGCCTGACTGGCAGGGAAGACTGAGGAGAAGACGTTGCTGAGTCCCTCAGCCTTCTCCATGGCTGTCATTACCAGTTCACCCTTCTCATCCATCAGAGGGGGTACACTCTCCCTGGCCTTTCTTTTCTGAGCCATGTATCTGTAGAATCTCTTCCTGTTATTCTTTGCTTCACTTGATAAGCTCAGTTCCATTCATGCCTTGGCTTTCCTTATCCCATCCCTGCACATCCGAAACAAAACCATGTGTGAGGGCCTGGAAAAAGGAACCATGGACCATAGAAGCCATTTCGAAAACAAAACTTGTAGGTAGGAAGCGCAGTTTTGCGGAGGTGCAGAGCTGATGGGCACATTGTGCAGGATGCTCCTAAAGACCTTGTGCCCTTTTCCCTCCTGACTACTACTGTCTCAAGACTAGAGTAGCTAACAGAGGTGAGACAGATACTCTGGGATCATGAATGTCATCAGAAAGCTGATCCCAATAAGATATGGGGAGGTCAGGAGCAGCCTGGACAAGAGAGATGTGAGATTTTGGGGTAGGAAGCAGAGCTTGGTCAGCAGAAATTAATGATTTCGTAGAGGTAAGAGGGGTCATGTAATGTTGATGCTGCAGTAACACTGACTTAAAACAGTCACGTATGGCCCTTCCCTTTCTTGATCCAGTAATTTTAATCCCTAAACCTAAATGCTACTACAATACTCTGACAGGAATCCATTTTCTCTCTTGTTCATCCTGATCCCTTTCCTTAACACTAGCATTAAAATGCTCTACTTAACCGTAGTATCCTTGGTAGACCTAAAAAACCCTAAACCACAGAGCTTGTCCATACCTTAGCCACAGACCTGACAGCACAAGCAGAACTCCAAACACTCCCACTAAAACTGCATTTCATCTCTAACCCAGAAAGTTAAAACAGGTATCGAGGGGGCTAGAGAGAGGTCAGCCCTGCCTCAGGATCTCCTGCCCCAGCAGTAGGAAGGGGACTGGGGCACTGACTGGGAGGTCACTTCTGTCTCTGCAGCTGATAGGGCATGTCCTGGTTCCAGTTAGGACAGAGTTAATTTTTCCTCCTAGTAGCTGGTAGGGTGCTATGTTTTGGATTAGGGTGAGAAGAGCTCTGATAACATGCTGATGTTTTAATTGTTGCAGAGCAGTGTTTACACCAGGCCAAGGACTTTTCGGCTTCTTGCTCTGTCCTGCCAGCGGGCAGGCTGGGGGTGCAGCAGGAGCTGGGAGGGGACAGACCCAGGACAGCTGACCCAAACTGGCCAAAGGGGTATTCCATACCATCTGACGTCATGCTAAACAATATATAGGGGTGGCTGGCCGGGGTGGGGGGGCCAGCTGCTCAGGGATAGGCTGGGCATCGGTCAGCGGGTGGTGAGCAATTGCATTGTGCATCACTTGTTTCTTACACATTACTATTATTAATACTATTATCATGATCACTATTATTATTATTATTGTTATTATTATATTCCTGTCTCAATAAACTCTCTTTATCTCAACTCACCGGCTTCACTTTCCCGTTTCTCTCCCCCATCCCAGAGAGGGAGGGGGGAGGGTGAGCGAACGGCTGTGTGGTGTTTAGCTGCCAGCCGGGTTAAACCACAACAGTCCTTTTGGCGCCCAACATGGGGCTCAAAGGGTTGAGATATCGACAAATTTGACCAGAGTGTGTTAAACTAAAATTGGTATAAGTATTGGACCTGCTTAATAGTTGCTAGTCACGATGTTGATTGCCTTAATCTCCAGTCTGCTGTGCCTGTTTTCCAAATTGAGTTTTATAGCGCATTACTTTCTGTATGTGCTCCCTGTCGCACTGTTTATCCTTTCCGGGCCCTGGTTTAAGATCGTTATGGTACTGTGTGGTGTAACAATGGCTTATGAAATGATGAAATATCTGGTCATGACTCTAACCTGGTATTTGTACTCAGCACTGATGTCGACTCTATACTTTGGAAACCATATCTTGGAAACTATTATCAATTACACCTATTGCCTGTTTTCGTTAGGGAGCCAATCTGTGAAGGGGACAGGGGAAGACATGTTTCCCTACTTGTTCACTCTCCCTTTCTCCTTCACCACCCTCTTATCCCCCGAGCTAGTTACGGTGGTTCTCCGAGATGTTGAATATCCTTGGGATACTCAGACCAGCCTGCTCTTGTTGTTATGTCTCCTGAATGCGCTTCAGGTTTTGTTGAGGGTTAAACAACTACTTAGGAATCTCATCCAGAGATCTGTCTTGAGGCGGGATAGTTGCGAGTGGCAGGGAGTGTGGGAGGATATGGGCAGGTTTCTAGAGCAGTGGTCACCTCCAGTGTTTTGGACATTCACCCCTGAACAACTGCAAAATCCTAAAAAGCTGGCAGAATGCTTGAAAAAAAGGTGTCATGACTCTGGCAGTTCCAAAGTGACACAAATCACTGTAGCGTGCTGGGGTCTGGCTTGTGCCTATCGAGCTGCAATTGATGCTACTAGCAACCTAGCTCCAGCTCCTGCAGCCGCTCCTGCTCCTGCAGCCATTCCAGTTCCAGCTCCTGCAGCCGCTCCAGCTCCTGCAGCCGTTCCAGCTCCAGCTCCTGCAGCCACTCCAGCTCCTGCAGCTGCTCCAGCTCCAGCTCCTGCAGCCGCTCCAGCTCCTGCAGCCGCTCCAGCTCCAGCTCCCGCAGCCACTCCAGCCCCTGCAGCCGCTCCAGTTCCAGCCCCTGCAGCAGCTCCAGCTCCTGCAGCTGCTCCCACTCCTGTGGCTGGGTCAGAGAAACGAGCTGTAGCAGTGCAAGTTGACCCCGCAGAGGGTATTCCAACCCCTGTGGCAGACCCTGTGTCTGGGTTAGAGAAACGAGCTGTAGCAGTGCAAGTTGCCCCTGTAGGCAAGGTGAAAAAATGGTATAGAGGCTCAGGTCGTTTAGAACGCAGACAGTCTTCTGCTAAGTCTGGGCATAGTGAAGACGAGGCTGGGCCATCAAAGGTGCAGGAGACTGAAGATGAGGATGAGGATGTCGAAAAATCAACAGTAACTACCCGGACTCTATACCAGCGTGAGCTACGAGATGTGCGAAAAGATTATGGTCGCTGTATAGGTGAGCAGCTTGTCACCTGGCTGCTCCGGTGCTGGGACACCGGAGCCAATTATGTGGAATTAGAGGGCAAGGAAGCCAGGCGGCTGGGATCCCTTGCTAGAGACGCATGCATTGACAAAGCAATTGGAGATGGAGCACGATCTCGCAGCCTCTGGAGGCGTCTCCTGTCAGCTGTGAAGGAAAGGTATCCCTTCAAGGAAGAACTTGTATGTCTACCAGGCAAATGGACCACCATGGAGAAGGGAATTCAGTACCTGAGGGAATTGGCCGTACGGGAAGTAATTTATAAGGACCTAGACGACGTACAAACATCCGCAGATCCAGATACAGTCCGGTGTACACTACCCATGTGGCGGAAGTTTGTACAGAGTGCACCATCATCATATGCCAGCTCATTGGCAATACTAGCCTGGAAAGCGGAGGAGACTCCCACAGTGAATGAAGTGACTAAAATACTCCGGCAGTACGAAGGAAATCTCTCCTCTTCCCTAAAGGCCTGTGTCTCAGCTGTGGAGAAACTCTCTGAAGAGGTCCACCAACTTAAGGAGAATTTATCTTCCCCTCCACCTGAACGAACCAGTGTCCACCAGCTAAAAGAGAATGCTTTGGAGAAACTCTCTGAAAAGATCCACCAACTTGAAGAAAGATTATCTTCCCCTTCACCTGAACAAACCAGTGTCCACCAGCTAAAAGAGAATACTTTGGAGAAACTTTCTGAAAAGATCCACCAACTTGAAGAGAGATTATTTTCCTCCCCACCTGTACAAACCAGTGTCTCAACTATTAGGGGTAAACGTTCATCTATGCAAGGAAGACAATATGGTGGGCACACACACCGCGCCACCCTGTGGTTTTACCTACGTGACCATGGAGAGGACATGAGAAAATGGGATGGAAAATCTACTGCGACCCTAGAGGCACGGGTACGTGAATTGCAAAAGAAAACAATTGGGAAAAAGGGGTTCTCTGAAAAGTTTGCGGCTCCAACTTCCAGCAGGCAGTCCTTTAAACACAGAAACGAAGATTCTGACCAGGACTAGAGGGGCCCTGCCTCCAGCCAGGGGGAGGAAAGGGACAATCGAGTTTATTGGACTGTGTGGATTCGATGGCCTGGCACGTCAGACGCACAGAAGTATAAGGCTTTAGTAGACACCGGTGCACAATGTACTCTAATGCCATCAAGCTATAAAGGGGCAGAGCCCATCTGTATTTATGGTGTGACGGGGGGATCCCAGCAGTTAACTGTATTGGAGGCTGAAGTGAGCCTAACCGGGAATGAGTGGCAAAAGCACCGTATTGTGACTGGCCCAGATGCTCCGTGCATCCTTGGCATAGACTATCTTAGAAGAGGATATTTCAAGGACCCAAAAGGGTTCCGCTGGGCTTTTGGCATAGCTGCCTTGGAGACAGAGGACATTAAACAGTTGTCTACCTTGCCTGGTCTCTCAGAGGACCCTTCTGTTGTGGGGTTGCGGACGGTTGAAGAACAGCAAGTGCCGATCGCTACCACAACTGTGCACCGGCGGCAATATCGCACCAACCGAGACTCCCTGAGTCCCATCCATAAGCTAATTAGTCAACTGGAGAGCCAAGGAGTGATCAGCAAGACTCATTCACCTTTTAATAGTCCCATATGGCCAGTGCGAAAGTCTAATGGTGAGTGGAGACTAACAGTGGACTATCGTGGCCTGAACGAAGTCACGCCACCACTGAGTGCTGCAGTGCCGGACATGCTAGAACTCCAGTATGAACTGGAATCAAAGGCAGCCAAGTGGTATGCCACAATTGATATCGCTAATGCATTTTTCTCCATCCCTCTAGCAGCACAGTGCAGGCCACAGTTTGCTTTCACTTGGAGGGGAGTCCAATATACTTGGAATTGGCTGCCCCAGGGGTGGAAACACAGCCCTACCATTTGCCATGGACTGATCCAGTCTGCGCTGGAGCAGGGGGAAGCTCCTGAACACCTGCAGTACATCGATGACATCATTGTGTGGGGTGACACAGCAGAAGAAGTTTTCGAGAAAGGGAAGAAAATAGTCCAAATCCTTCTGAAGGCCAGTTTTGCCATAAAACAGAATAAAGTTAAAGGACCTGCACGAGAGATCCAGTTTTTAGGAATAAAATGGCAAGATGGACGTCGTCAAATCCCAATGGATGTGATAAACAAAATAACAGCTATGTCTCCACCAACTAGCAAAAAAGAAACACAAACTTTCCTAGGTGTCGTGGGGTTTTGGAGAATGCATATTCCAAATTACAGTCTGATTGTAAACCCGCTCTACCAAGTAACCCGTAAGAAGAATGCTTCTGAATGGGGCCCTGAGCAACGACAAGCCTTTGAACAAATTAAGCAGGAAATAGTTCATGCAGTAGCCCTCGGGCCAGTCCGAACAGGACCAGATGTAAAGAATGTGCTCTACACCGCAGCCGGGGAGAATTGTCCCACCTGGAGCCTCTGGCAGAAAGAACCTGGGGAAACTCGAGGTCGACCCCTGGGGTTTTGGAGTCGGGGATACAGAGGATCTGAGGCCCGCTATACTCCAACTGAAAAGGAGATATTGGCAGCATACGAAGGAGTTCAATCTGCTTCGGAAGTGGTCGGTACTGAAGCGCAGCTCCTCCTGGCACCCCGACTGCCGGTACTAGGCTGGATGTTCAAAGGAAGGGTCCCCTCTACACATCATGCAACTGATGCTACATGGAGCAAGTGGGTTGCACTGATTACTCAGCGGGCTCGAATAGGAAACCCCAGTCGCCCAGGAATCTTGGAGGTGATTATGGACTGGCCAGAAGGCCAATACTTTGGGATATCATCAGAGGAGGAGGTGGTTCGTGCTGAAGAAGCCCCGCTGTACAACAAGCTACCGGAAAAAGAGAAGAAATATGCCTTGTTCACTGACGGGTCCTGTCGTATTGTGGGAAAGCATCGGAGATGGAAAGCTGCTGTATGGAGTCCTACACGACGAGTTGCAGAAGCTGCTGAGGGAGAAGGTGAATCGAGTCAGTTTGCAGAAGTGAAAGCCATTCAGCTGGCTTTAGATATTGCTGAACGAGAAAAGTGGCCAGTTCTCTATCTCTATACTGATTCATGGATGGTAGCAAATGCCCTGTGGGGGTGGTTACAGCAATGGAAGCAGAACAACTGGCAGCGCAGGGGCAAACCTATCTGGGCTGCGGCATTGTGGCAAGATATTGCTGCCCGGGTAGAGAACCTGGTTGTAAAGGTACGCCATGTAGATGCTCATGTGCCCAAGAATCGGGCTACTGAAGAACATCAAAACAACCAGCAGGTGGATCAGGCTGCTAAGATTGAAGTGGCTCAGGTGGACCTGGACTGGCAACATAAAGGTGAATTATTTATAGCCCGATGGGCCCAGGACACCAGGCCATCAAGGTAGAGATGCAACATACAGATGGGCTCGTGATCGAGGGGTGGACCTGACCATGGACACTATAGCACAGGTTATTCATGATTGTGAAACATGTGCTGCAATCAAGCAAGCCAAACGGTCCAAGCCTCTTTGGTATGGAGGACGATGGCTGAAATATAAATATGGAGAGGCCTGGCAGATTGATTACATCACACTCCCTCAAACCCGCAACGGCAAGCGCCACGTACTTAACAATGGTGGAAGCAACCACCGGATGGCTGGAAACATATCCGGTGCCCCATGCCACCGCCCGGAACACTATCCTGGGCCTTGAAAAGCAAGTCCTATGGCGACATGGCACCCCAGAGAGAATTGAGTCAGACAACGGGACTCATTTCCGAAACAACCTTATAGACACTTGGGCCAAAGAACATGGTATTGAGTGGGTGTATCACATCCCCTATCATGCACCAGCCTCTGGAAAAGTTGAACGATACAATGGACTGTTGAAGACTACACTGAAAGCAATGGGTGCTGGGACATTCAAAAATTGGGATACACATTTGGCAAAGGCCACCTGGTTAGTCAATTCCAGGGGATCTGCCAACTGAGCTGGACCTGCCCAATCGAACCTGTTACGCACTGTAGAAGGGGATAAAGTTCCTGTAGTGCACGTAAGAAACATGCTGGGAAAAACAGTCTGGGCTACTCCTGCCTCAGGAAAAGGCAAACCCATTCGTGGAATTGCTTTTGCTCAGGGACCTGGATGCACTTGGTGGGTAATGCAAAAGAATGGGGAGGTCCGGTGTGTACCTCAAGGGGATTTGATACTGGGTGAGAATAGCCCATGAGTTGAATTGTAGTATGCTAATTATAATATAATAATGTATGTCATCACTACCATGATTGCTATATATCATAGATGAAAATGGTGATTAATTAGAATGTATTGGACAGAGTGTAACCTGAGCATGACATAAATGGTATGGAATAAGGGGTGGATATCTGTCCTGGTTCCAGTTAGGACAGAGTTAATTTTCCCTCATAGTAGCTGGTAGGGTGCTCTGTTTTGGATTAGGATGAGAAGAGCGCTGATAACATGCTGATGTTTTAATTGTTGCAGAGCAGTGTTTCCACCAGGCCAAGGACTTTTCAGCTTCTCGCTCTGTCCTGCCAGCGAGCAGGCTGGGGGTGCAGCAGGAGCTGGGAGGGGGCAGACCCAGGACAGCTGACCCCAACTGGCCAAACGGGTATTCCATACCATCTGACGTCATGCTAAACCATATATAGGGGTGGCTGGCTGGGGTGGGGGGCCGGCTGCTCGGGGATAGGCTGGGCATCGGTCAGCGGGTGGTGAGCAATTACATTGTGCATCACTTGTTTTCTTACACATTATTATTAATAATACTATTATCATTATCACTATTATTATTATTATTGTTATTATTATATTCCTGTCTTAATAAACTGTCTTTATCTCAACTCACCGGCTTCACTTTCCCGTTTCTCTCCCCCATCCCAGAGAGGGAGGGGGGAGGGTGAGCGAACAGCTGTGTGGTGTTTACCTGCCGGCCGGGTTAAACCACAACACTAGCACAGCCCCAGCCCCTCGCAAGGCACCGCAGCTGCTGGCACAAAGGCGGCTCTGGGCCTCCCCAGCAGCCCCCGCGCTGGGGCCAGCCACGGCTCAGGAGATGGAGGGCCGTGAAGCTGCAGGAGCCCTGCTCTCCTGCCTGGGACATCCCCAGCACAGAGTGCCTGTGCCCCGCAGGGCCAGCCCCACTCCCTAGCCCAGCACAAGAGGCCTGGCCCAGGCACAGAGCAGCTCCAGATTCCTCTCCAGGACGCCATTTGCCATCAGACCCAGCACCACTGGGACAGTTCCAGGCAGATAATTCAAAGGCCAGTTGTTGTTTGCTGGGCCATAGGCAAGCAAGAAGGCACCTCCCAGTCCAGCCCTTGGTCCTTCACTGATCACTCTGGGGTTCTGATCCATTGTGAGGCCCAGAAAAGCAACGGGTCTGTTCAGGAAGCAGCTCCTTGGGTGTATTCCTGAAACCAGGTTTGCAAGAGGCATGCAGAGACATTGAAGAGATGCCAATGTAGGGATAACAGGACTGTCACCAACATACATGAGATCTCAGGGCTTATCCAAATACAAGAAGCACAATGTGGAAGCAAAAGAGAGCAGCAGTGAAAAGGCCACGTCCTGCTGCTGGCCATGGCCATGGCTCCAGGGAAGCGGCAGCCCCGACCCGAAGAGTTTCTTCACTGCCTCCTTGAGGTCCTGGTTCCTCATGCTGTAGATGAGGGGGTTCACTGCTGGAGGCACCACCGAGTACAGAAATGATACCACCATGTCCAAGGATGGGGAGGAGATGGATGGGGGCTCCAGGTGGGCAAACACAGCAGTGCTGACAAACAGGGAGACCACGGCCAGGTGAGGGAGGCACGTGGAAAAGGCTTTGTGCCGGCCCTGCTCAGAGGGCATCCTCAGCACGGCCCTGAAGATCTGCACATAGGACAGCACAATGAAAACAAAACAGCCAAATGCTAAACATGCACTAACAACCAGAAGTCTAAGTTCCTTTAGGAAGTCTGAACCTGAGCAGGAGAGCTTGAGGATCTGGGGGATTTCACAGAAGAACTGGTTCACAGCATTGCCTTGGTAGAGGGGCAGGGAAAACGTAGTGGCCGTGTGCAGGACAGCATTGAGAAAGCCACTGCCCCAGGCAGCTGCTGCCATCTGGGCACAAGCTCTGCTGCCCACGAGGCTCCCGTAGTGCAGGGGCTTGCAGATGGCAACGTAGCGGTCATAGGACATGACAGTAAGAGTATAATATTCTGCTGATATAAAGAAGAGAAAGAAAAAGACCTGTGCAGCACATCCTTGGTAGAAGATGGCCCTGGTGTCCCAGAGGGCATTGGCCATGGCTTTGGGCAGAGTGGTGGAGATGCAGCCCAGGTCGAGGAGGGCGAGGTTGAGGAGGAAGAAGTACATGGGGGTGTGGAGGCGGTGGTCGCTGGCTACGGCGGTGAGGATGAGGCCGTTGCCCAGGAGGGCAGCCAGGTAGATGCCCAGGAAGAGCCCGAAGTGCAGGAGCTGCAGCTCGCGCGTGTCTGCAAATGCCAGCAGGAGGAACTCGCTCACAGAGCTGCTGTTGGCCATTTCCTGAATTTGGACACTGCTGTCTGTTGAAGAGGAAAAGGCAGAAAAAGGTTAGAACAGACTTATCTCAGGAAAACCTATTGCAAGTCTTAGAGCACCCCCACCCAAGCCTCTCTCTTTGCAGGAGAACCTTTCTGCATCTCCCCTGCTTGAGCTGCAGCTCGTGCTGGCTGAGAGTGGCACTGGGAGCAGGGGCTGCTGTGGGATCAAAGAGGAGTCCTTCCTGCTGTGCAGCAGGAGGGAAGCAGGAACATGGGGGAAACTCAACTCCATTTGACTAGTCGGTTCCTGCAAACAAGTCATCTGAACGCAGAGCTGAGCTGTAGGGATTTTGTTTGCTTTATTTTATCCCAGTAGGCCCTGTAATGCTTAGGATAGGTATTGGATGGTTGAATGCCCTCACATTTCCTGGACACTCCTGCTGATATTTTATGGGAGTGTCCATTATGAAGACCGAGAAGAGCCCTTCTGTCCACCAGTCCTGTTCTCAGCTGCCTTGTTTCACCCCTCTCTGAGCTGCGCTATCATAAGATTGAGGTGTTTCCCTGAGAAGAAAGAGGAGAATTCTGCTGAGGAAGAAGGGCCACAGCAAGCCAGATGGAGCTTGGGAGCTTCTCTTCTTTCCATGGCTGCAGGAGCTGCGGGGCAGCTGGCAGAGAGCCTGGGAGTGCCAGGCAGTGCAGGGTGTTCTGGTCTGACCAGGGGCACCTGGCTTAGGGCACTCCAAGGGGCTTCTGCCAGACTTCCTCACCTCGCAGTGCCATCCAGCAGGACTCCCAAAGCCTACTGCATTGCCCACTGCCCGCCCACAAACAAGACCCAGCACGAGACCCTTCCAGGACATGTAGCTGCATGGCCCTGCAGCCAGAGACGTACCTTGTCAAGGGCTGTGCAGATTTCTCCTGCAGGCAGCTCTCAGCATCCTCCCACTGCCAACTGCCTCCAAGCCCTCTCTCCTTCTCTCCTCTCCTGTCCCCGTGCCAGCTGCGGTCAGAGACCCCAGCCCTGCTGCGCTGTGCACAGGAGCTGCTCCTGGGCACAGCTGTCTCTCTGCACCAGGGCCCTCTTGCCACGAGCTCTCTCTGTCCCACGAGCCCGGCCCAGCTCAGCACCAGACGCACAGCCCAAGGCATTGGAATCCCCCGTCGGGGGGCTTTGCTGAGGAGCCCACGAACCTCAGACAATTGAAGACATCTCTCAACAAGTCCAAGTCAGAGGCAAGTTTCCTGCAGTGTCCCCCTGAGGGCCAGCACTGACACAGCCTCCCTTGGAGCTCGTTAGAGCAGAGCATTGGACGCAGGGAGGACAAGGAGACAAAGGCAATGTGAAGGTGACCCTGATGTGTAGGAAAACTGGATGTGTTTCACGAATGAAAAGGGCCAGGCCTTGACTCCCCATCCCTGGGAATGGAGATCCTTTCCCTTCACACACTGCTCAGGGCTCTTTCTGGGGCAGGAGGAGATGGGGATGTGCATGGCCAAGTGCAAGAGAATGGTACGAGCCCTGCCTGGTTCATGGGTGGCTGCGAGGAGGCAATGAGGCCCTGGTGCTTTACCGATAAGCTGTCTCCTCCTAGGCCTCAGTGGCAGAGACAACAGCCAGAGCCATGGACACAAAGCCCTGGGTCCTGTTGGGACTCTCAGCCTTGTCACAGCCCTTTCTGCTCTCCACAACAGGCTAACCTAGGCACTCTCAAAGCTGCACATCTTTCCCTGATGGATGTAGACATTTGTCCCTCTGGTGTCTCACTGGATCTGAGCTGAGTCTGATAACTAAGATCTTCTTGGTGGCCATGCTCCTCATAAGGCAGCTCTGTAGGAAGCTGGCCTGGTTCCTGGGGAGCAGCACCACTGCTCGTATGGTATCCCTCGTGGTTCCCAGGCCCTCCTCCTCCTGGGCACTGCTCACTCAGCAGGGTCCCAGTCTGCCCTGATGTGTGGGGTTGCTCTTTCTCCATTGCACGACCTCACTCCTCCTGTGAGTGTCAAGAGGTTTCTGTAGGCAAATTCATGCAGTTTCTCAATTTGCCCCTAGACAGATGCTCCATTCTGTCAGCTGTTAATGTCTATATGCAGATGACTCACCGTAATTGTGCTATATTTGACAAGACAGCAGCATCAGGTGCTGCAGCGAAGTTTGGATAATAACGGAGTTACCAGCTGAATGGAACTGCAGCACAGAGTCACAGAATGGTAGGGGATGGAAGGCTGCCAGGTCCCAGCTTTTCTCTGTTTCCTTGTCACACATGCTCTCTTTTTGCCTGGAGCGGTGTCCTAAATGTTGTGAGGCTGTGCAAGGCAAAGTTAGAAGGGCTAAAGCTCTAGTCTCACTCAGTCTGGCTATTAGTTTCTAAGACAGTAAAAAAGTTTTCTAATAAATAAAAAATTAAAAAGGAAGATTAAGAAGTGTCTTCGACCTTTATTGGATGTGGGAGGAAGCCTAGTGAGAAGTGATGAGGAAAAGGCTGAGTTACTTAATGACTTCTTTGCCTCAGTCTTTATCAGCTGGACCATTTGTTCCCCTGGTACTCAGCCCCCAGAGCTGGTAGATAGGGACACCAAGAGGGCAATGGGGGGACACTTTTCTCCACTTCTTCACTCTCCATTTCTACTTCACCTCCTCCTTCTCCTCCAGGATAATTACGCTAGCTCTTCAAAGCTTTGAATATCCTTGGGATGGTCAAACCAGCATGTTACCATTGTGATGTCTCCTGAATGTGTTTCAGGCTTTGTTTAACATTAACCAACTTATTATTAATGCCCTCCAGAGATCTGCCCCAAGGCAGGAGAGCTAAGAGTGGCAGGGATTGTGGGAGGATACGAGCAGGCACCTTGATCAGTGGGCACCTCCAGTGCTTTGGAACTTCACTCCTGAACAAGTGCAGAATTCTAGAAAAAATGGTGAAATGCTTGAAAAAGGGTTGTCATCAGCCTGGCAATTCCAAAGAGACACAAATCACTGCAATGTGCAACTTGGCCTGTGCTTACTGAGCTGCAGTCAGTGCCACTCCAACCCTTGTGACAGGCCCCACAGCCGCTGCAACTCCTCTTAATGGCCTTGCAGCCACAGCAACTCCTACAATGGGCCGTGCAACCACTCCAAACCCCTGCAACAGGCCATGCAGCCTGAACAAGTCCTGTGATGGGCCCTGCAGCCCCAGCAACTCCTGCAACAGGCCCTGCAGCCACTCCAACGGCTGTGATGGGCTTCAGGTCTGGGCCAGAGAACCAACCTGTGCCACTATTGATTGCTCCTATATGTGAGAGAAAACAATGTATGTGAAAGTCAGGGTTTTTAAAAAGGAAAGAAACTCCTACCCAGACAAGAAAGGAGGAAGAAGATGTGGAATGTTACGGTAAAGTTGGGCCATCCTGGAAGCAGAAGGGCAAAGAGAAAGAGATCATAACAACATCAGTAACCACAGCATCTCTATTCCAGGGTGAGCTAGGAGATTTGTGGAAAGATTTCAGCCATCATCTAAGTGAGCACATTGCCACCTGGCTGCTGGGAGAAAGGGGCCAATAGCCTGGAATTAGAGGGCAGGGATGCAAAGCAGCTGGGATCCCCCTCTAGGGAAGGGGTGACTGACAAACAATTGGAAAATGGGCAGAAGGAACATACTCCTGTCAGGTGTGAAGGAAAGGTATCCCCTGAAGGAAGATCTTGTATGTCAACCAGGCAAGTGGACGACAGTGGAGTTGGGTATCTGGTGCCTGATAGAATTAGTCATGCTGGAGGTGATATATAAAAACCTAGCCAATGAACAACTATCCAAAGATCCTGATGAAGTAAAGTGTACATGACCCATGTGGTGGAAGTTTGTATAGAGTGCACCATCCTCATATGCCAACTCATTGGCAGAAATGACTTGGAAAGGCCAAGAGAAACCCAGAGTGGATGAATCAGCTAGCCAACTCTGGCAGTATGAAGAAAGTCTCTCTTCTTCCTCATGGGCCTGCATTTTAGCTGTGGATAAACTTTCTCAAGAGGTCCAGGAAGAACAAGAGAATGCATCTTTCTCCCTACCTGTAGAAACCAATATGTAAGCAGCCGGGTGTAAGTAAAAGAACGTTGCTCAAGAAAGAGAAATGAGTGGGTACACACCATGTGCCAACATGTGGTTCTGCCACGGAGAGGACATGAGAAAATGGGATGGAAAATCTACCTCCATCCTAGAGGCACGAGTCCATGAATTGCAAGGAAATGCAATCACAAAAAGGGGTTCTTCTGAGAAAATTGCTGTTCCAGTTTCTATCAGGCAGTCCGCCAGACAGAGTAGTCATAGAATCATAGAATGGTTTGTGTTGGAAGGGACCTCAAAGATCTTCAAGTTTCAAACCCCCTGTCATAGGCAGGGTCACCACCCACTAGATCCGGTTGCTCAGGGCCTCATCTAACCTAATGAATGAATACTATGAGCAGGACTAGAGGCACCTGGCCTCCAGCCACAGGGAGGGTAGGGACAATCGGGCTTATTGGACTTTGAGGATTCCATGGCCTGGCACATAAGACCCACAGAAGATATAAGGCTCTAGTGGGCACCGGTGCACAGCATACCCTAAAAACCTACTCCACTGTGGTACACCATGGGCTGCCGGGGACAGCCTGCTTCACCATGGACCTCACCACGGGCCACAGAGGACTTCTGCTCCGGCTCCTGGAGCACCTCTCCCCCTCCTTCTTCACTGACCTTGGTGTCTGCAAGGCTGTTTCTCACTCCTCTCTCTCTCCCAGATGCTATTCCCCAGCACTTTTTCCCCTTTCTTAAATATGCTCTCACAGAGGCGCAAACAACATCACTTATTGGCTCAGGTCTGGCCAGTGTCAGGGCCCTTATCTGACATGGGGCAGCTTCCGGATTCTTCTCGTAGAAGCCACCCCTATGGCTCCCCCGCTACCAAAACCTTGCCACGTAAACCCACTACAGGCCCAGAACAATGACAATCCTTTGAACAAATTCAATGGAAGATAGTTCCTGCCGTAGCTCTGGGGCCAGTCTGAGCAGGACAGGATGTAAAACTTGTGCTCTACACAGCACCTCAGGAGAATCGCCCTGCCTGGAGCCTCTGGCACAAAGTACCAGGGGAGATGCGAGGTTGACCCCTAGGGTTGTGGAGTCAGGGACAGTGAGGATGCAAGGCCCACTATACTTTGCCTGAAAAGTGATGCTGGCAACATATGAAGGGGTTGGGGCTGCTTTGGAATTGGTTCATACTGAAGCACAGCTCCTCTTGGCACTCTGACGGCTGGCACTGGGTTGGAAGTTCCAAGGGAGGGCCCCTTCTACACATCATGCACCTTATGCTCCACGGAGTGAGCGGGTTGCACTGATTACACAGCAGGCTCCGATAGGAAACCCCAGTCTTGGAGTCTTGGAAGTGATCATGGACTGTCCAGAGGACAGGGACTTGGAAATGTCGCCAGAGGAGGAGGTGACTAATGTTGAAGAGGCCTTTCTGTCTGATAAACTCCCAGAAGATCCCAGAATATCATGCTCACTGATGGCTCTGCTCAAATAGTGGAAAAGCCATCCCTCTAAAATGTCTGTTGAGTTCAGTCAGTCCATGAATTTGGGCTCCATCTGTCATCACAGTCCTTCACAGCAACAGCGGTGGTGTGTGGTGTCGCATTGTTGTATGCTGAGGCCAGCTCTGGTTCCATCACTGCTGCGCTTCTCGGGTGCTGTCACCACTGCCACTTACCTGGTTTTCCTTCTCTGGGCCCTTCTGCTTGGTGAAACACATCCAGTTTTCCTACACATAACTGTCACACTCACATTTCCTTTGTCTCCTTGTCCTCACTGCCTCCAGTGTTCTGCTCTAACGAGCTCCAACAAAGGCTATGTCAGTGCTGGCCCAGGAGGAGGAGGGCCTGGGCACCACGAGGGATGCCATACAAGCAGTGGTGCCTGCTCACCAGGAACCAGGCCAAGTTCCACCAGGGCTGCCTTACGAGGAGCATGGCCACCAAGAAGATGTGAGGTACCAGACTCAGCTCAGATCCGCTGAGATACCACACAGGTAAGGGTCTAGAGCCAGCAGGAAAAGATGTGCAGGTCTGGGAGTCCCTAGGACAGCCTGGTGTGGAGAGGAGTAAGGGATGTGACAAGGGTGAAAGTCCCAACAGGACCCAGGGCTTTGTGTCCATGGCTCTGGCTGTTGTCTCTGCCACTGAGGCCTAGGAGGAGACAGCTTATCGGTAAAGCACCAGGGCCTTATTGCCTCCTCGCCCCCACCCATGAACCAGGCAGGGCTCGTACCATTCTCCTGCACTTGGCCATGCACATCCCCATCTCCTCCTGCCCCAGGAAAAGCCCTGAGCAGTGTGGGAAGGGAAAGGATCTCCCAGGGGCTAGGGGTCAAGGCCTGACCCTTGTGCTTGGTGACACACATCCATTTTTCCTACACATCAGTGTCACCTTCACATTGCCTTTGTCTGCTTGTCCTCACTGCCTCCAATGCTCTGCTCTAACGAGCTCCAAGGGAGGCTGTGTCAGGGCTGGCCCTCAGGGGGACACTGCAGGAAACTTGCCTCTGACTTGGACTCCTTGAGAGATGTCTTCAATTGTCTCTCAGTGCCTGAGGTTCGTGGGCTCCTCCCCAAAGCCCCTCGAGGGGGGATTCCAATGCCTTGGGCTGGGCGTCTGGTGCTGAGCTGGGCCGGGCTCGTGGGACAGAGAGAGCTCGTGGCAAGAGGGCCCTGGTGCAGAGAGACAGCTGTGCCCAGGAGCAGCTCCTGTGCACAGCGCAGCAGGGCTGGGGGCTCTGACCGCAGGTGGCATGGGCAGAGGAGAGAAGGAGAGAGGGCTTGGAGGCAGTTGGCAGTGGGAGGATGCTGAGAGCTGCCTGCAGGAGAAATCTGCACAGCCCTTGACAAGGTACGTCTCTGGCAGCAGGGCCGTGGGGCTGCACGTCCTGGAAGGGTCTCCTGCTGGGTCTTGTTTCTGGGAGGGCAGTGGGCAATGCAGTAGACCTTGGGAGTCCTTATGGGTTGCACTGTGAGGTGAGGAAGTCTGGCAGAAGCCCCTCGGAGTGCCCTAAGCGAGGTGCCTCCTGTCAGCCAAGAGCGGGGTGGCCCAGCCTCCATAAGGCACTGCAGGTGATGTAAATGGGATATTGGGATACCACAGCTTGCGGATATTCATGTCTGTCTGTGGGGTGTGCTTCTGGTCTGCAGGCTGCAGCTCTCTCGTGGCATCCTTGTGTTATCCAGGTGCCCCAAGGAGGAGATACCTCCGTGCTAAGGCTATGTCCGTGCTGCTGGATGGCTGCCTGTGGGCAGCTGGAGTGAGGCCTCTGCAGCCCTGGTGAAGAGGGAAAAGCTGAGATCCTGCTCATGCAAGACAAGGTGAGGATCCTGTCCATCTACACTAGGACCAAAGCTTTTCTACTTTAAGCAGTCTCCACTTCTTTGGAAACACAAGAGTGTGATCACTGTCCTAAGCATAAGAATATTTGCCTTGCTCTACACTGTGGTTGGATGAGTTCTTTGCAACAACACTGCAAAGTTTATGGATCTCATAAGGGGACTGCACTTGCGTTTCCCCTATGTTCCTGCTTCCCTCCTGCTTCACAGAGGAAAGACTCCTCTGGAGCACACAGCAGCCCCTGCTCCCAGGGCCACTCTCAGAGAGCATCAGCTGCGATTCAAGCGATAGAGCTGCAGAAAGGTTCTCCTGCAAAGAGGGAAGCTTGGGATGAGAGTGCTCAAACAGTTGCAATAGGTTTTCCTCAGAGAAGTCTGTTCTAACTTTTTTCTGCCTTATCTTCTCCAACAGACAGCTGTGTCCAAAGTCAGGAAATGCCCAACATCAGCCCTGTGAGCGAGTTCCTCCTGCTGGCATTCGCAGACACGCGGGAGCTGCAGCTCCTGCACTTCGGGCTCTTCCTGGGCATCTACCTGGCTGCCCTCCTGGGCAATGGCCTCATCCTCACCGCCGTAGCCTGCGACCACCGCCTCCACACCCCCATGGACTTCTTCCTCCTCAACCTCGCCCTCCTTGACCTGGGATCCATCTCCACCACTCTGCCCAAAGCCATGGCCAATGCCCTCTGGGACACCAGGGCCATCTCCTACCAAGAATGTGCTGCACAGGTCTTTTTCTTTCTCTTCTTTATATCAGCAGAATATTTTACTCTTAATGTCATGTCCTGTGACCGCTACGTTGCCATCTGCAAGCCTCTGCACTATGGGAGCCTCCTGAGCAGCAGAGCTTGTGCCCAGATGGCAGCAGCTGCCTGGGGCAGTGGCTTCCTTGATGCTCTTCTGCAGACTACCAACACATTTTCCCTGCCCCTCTGCCAAGGCAATGCTGTGGACCAGTTCTTCTGTGAAATCCCCCAGATCCTCAAGCTCTCCTGCTCAGATGCGTACCTAAAGGAAGTTAGACTTCTGGTGGTTAGTGCATGTTTAGCATTTGGTTGTTTTCTTTTCATTGCGTTGTCCTATGTGCAGATCCTCAGAGCCGTGCTGAGGATGCCCTCTTCTCAGGGCCGGCACAAAGCCTTTTCCACTTGCGTCCCTCACCTGGCCGTGGTCTTGCTGTTTATCAGCCCTGCCTTATTTGCCTACCTGAAGCCCCCCTCCATCTCCTCCCCGTCCTTGGACCTGATGGTGGCAGTTCTGTACTCGGTGGTGCCTCCAGCAGTGAACCCCCTCATCTACAGCATGAGGAACCAGGAGCTGAAAGCCACACTGAAGAAACTGATTCTAGTTGTAGTATTTACTTAGGTAGGAACTGTCTTTCTCTGTTTTCTAGTTTAACTCAAGTTAATCTCAGGCAAGTTGTGACCCTTAGGTATAACATTTGTCCTGCTTTCAGTTAGGACATAGTTAATTTTCCTCCTAGTAGCTGGTAGGGTGCTATGTTTTGGATTAGGATGAGAAGAGCGCTGATAACATGCTGATGTTTTAATTGTTGCAGAGCAGTGTTTACACCAGGCCAAGGACTTTTTGGCTTCTCGCTCTGTCCTGCCAGCGAGCAGGCTGGGGGTGCAGCAGGAGCTGGGAGGGGACAGACCCAGGACAGCTGACCCAAACTGGCCACAGGGGTATTCCATACCATCTGGCGTCATGCTGAACAATTAATATGGGGGGGCTGGCCGGGGTGGGGGGGCTGGCTGCCCGGGGATAGGCTGGGCATCGGTCGGTGGGTGGTGAGCAAATGCATTGTGCATCACTTGTTTGTACACGTTATTATTATTATTATTATTATTATTATTATTATTGTCATCATCATCATCATCATCATCATTATTCTTTATTTCCTGTCCTAATAAACCCTTTCTATTTATCTCAACCCACAAGTTTTCATTTCTTACTAATTCTCTCCCCCCATCCTAGAGAGGTAGGGGGAAGGATGAGCGAACCTCTACAATGGTTTCGTAGAGGTAAGAGGCTTCAGGTAATGTTGATGCTGCTTTAACACTGAATTGAAACTTTGATGTAAGGCCGTTATCCAGCTTTAAAGAGTAACCTAAATCCCTAAATCTAAATGCTACTCCAACACCCTGACAGGAATCCACTAGTCTAATGTTTTAACTCAAACTGTTCCATGAAGCAAAACTCAGCCCATAGCTCATTCCCTTGCCTTTACTCTGGTGCTCACCCTAATCCCTACCCTTAACACTAGCATTAAAATCCTCTATTAAACCTAGACTTCTAGGCAGACGTAGAACAAAAAACTATTCCACAAAGCTTGCCCATAACCTAACCACAGACCTGACACCCTAAGCAGACCAACACATTTGCTAAATTTCTAACCCAGAAAAGTGAGCCCTAGTCCCACAGAGACTAGAGAGGTCAGCTCTGCCTCAGGATCTCCTGCCCCAGCAGGAGGAATGTGACTGGGGCAGTGACTGGGAGGTCACTTCTGTCTCTGCAGCTGATAGGGCAGCAGCAGGAACGTGTCACGCAAAGGGACTGTGAGGTGCCTTGTGTCTGGAGGTGGCAGGTCAGCCTTGGCTTCTCCCTGGGATGTGCACTTTGGGGCTGACATCTGCCAGTGGCCCTGCTAGGCCAGCAGAAGGCCCCTGCTTGGCATGCTGCCTGTGGGATCCCCTCTGCCTCCATCCCCAGGAGGACCCAGACAGAAAGAAGGCCTGCAGAGGGGTTGTCCTCTCCCTTCTGCTTGAGGCCAGGACTGGACAGCAGGAGGCACAAGGCTTGGCTGTGTCTAGCCAAGAAGCTGCAAGGCCAGCAGCAGGCCCAGGCCTTGGAAGATGCTGCTGAGCATCTATGATCAGACCAAGCGTTCTGTTTCAAGGAACAGCTAGTTAGGGTTGACAAGACATTGACGAAACGATAGAAAGTCCTGGATGAGAGCAAGGTGGTAAACAGAGATGGGTGTCTGCAAACTTCAAGGAAATAGGGCAAAGTGTGGGACAGAACAGGAAAGCCTGCAGAGGAGAAGGCAGAGGGTTCTGGCAGAAAGGGAGGCCCCAACAGCCCTGACGTTTCTGTCCCTTTGCCTAGAGCTTCTGAGGAGACGAGATAGAGTCATTGCAATGGGATCCCTTTGCTTCCTTGATACCCTGTGCAGGGGTGGGGAGGTGTCCTAATGAAGTTCTTCTCGTGGCATCACGCTGCCCACCACATCAGACAGACCCCAAGAAGAGCCCTGAGCCAGACGTGGGGGTGCAGGATCTCCCCTCCCAGTGGCTGGGGTCAGGCCTTGGCCCTTCTGCTTCACCAAAACCAACCAAGACTTTTCTCAGCACAGCGCTTTGCCTGTCTGCAATCATGGCCTCCAATGATCTGCCCTAAGAAGTCCCTGGGGAGGCTTTGTTAGGAACAGCCCTCAGTGGGGCCCATTAATACTCCAAGTCACTTCAACTTTTCCTTCTGACTTTACTTTCTCAAGCAGTTGCATCATTCTCCTCCCAGTACCCATGTTTCACTGACTCAGCACCAAAATACACCACAGAGCTCATTAAAATGCAGAATGTCCTAAGCAGCCATATCTCTCCCACAGTTTTCTTCATGTCTTCAAGACTTGTGCAGCTAATTGGAGAGCTTTCATGGTGTAGTTAAGGAGGAAGATTTAAAAGAACATCCTGTCTCATTTTAAAGGCTGAATTTTGTTGCATTTCATTTTGGAGCACCATTTTCCCACAGATATTGGTCTAGAGTTGCTCCTTTGAAGCCCTGCTGAGGTAGGAAGAGCAGGGTTTTTCCTGTTTAAAATCAAAAAACAGGAAATCATGCTGCAATTTAAAAACAAAAACAAACAAACAAACAAAAAAAAGTTCAAGTTCCTCAGTTTTTTCACGTTCCTCATTTTGTTGCCTCCAGGGAAGTTTACCTTCCAATAAGGATGACTGTACATGGTATATTTTACACTGATTAATAGGAAATTTAAAATAGTAGTGTTAATATTAATCCATATCATAGTAATTCAATGATAAATGACGAGTTTCTTGGTAAGGAAACCATTAGACAGAGTGCTGAGAGATGGGCGAGCTGGAACTCCCTGAAGCTCAAAGCAGCAACTGGGTTGGTGAGAGTGGTCTGAATGATCAAAGAGTAAGGGGAGGGCAAAACAGGAGACCCATGGGAAGTGCATAGATCCAGACAGGCAGCTGGAAAGGGGGCATTCAGCAGGGTCTTTGTAATCAAGATGGGTTTTGTGCCTGGAAGATAAGGGAGCACACCATGATAGACAAAGCAATGACAATGCAAGTACAGGTGAACACCAGTATTTCTTCTCCTGTAATGAATACACATCCTGAAAATTAACATTTCATCATGATAGAAATTACACTTCACGTGAGACATTTAATGGAAGGGTTTGAATCATCTGAGCTGAAGAGTAGTTGCTTTATTTGTTAAGTACTAAAAAAATTACAGGGTATTCAGGCAGAGCTTTGCTGTCTGACCATAAGCATAACCAGGGAAAACCTCCTGTGGCCCCGTTGTGATTGAGGCACTTCCCTGGACCAGCAGATGTCAGATAAGACCTGCAGGAGACCAGAGCCCTTTGGGAAAATCAGGTGGAGCCAGGTGGAATTCCCAGGGTACCTCCACTGCCAGCAGTGGTCTTTGTCCCTGTAACTGCAGCTCAGCCCAGCACAGGAAACCCCTTCAAAGACAAACCCCTTCTTCAGTGGGTTCCTGGGATTGACCTAGATTTGAAATGGCCATTGGGAACCTGAGTTACTCTTTCTTATTCCTATGAGACACTTCAACATCCGCCTACCTTCCTGGGTCATCTCTAGCAAACTCAGGCTGAAACACTGAAGTATAGCATGCTTCAAGTGGCTGAGGCAGAACCCATCAGCTTGCCCCACTTTGGGGAATCATCCCCTTCCAACTAGGGATATGAAAGTGAAAAATGTGAAATGACCTGTCAGGTCAATGCGCAGAGTAAGGGAAAGTCATAGGTATTGTGCTGGAGTGTCAGACGGCAAAAAGCACTGCACTGTGCCTCAGAGTAATCAAGGAGACCTAATCCAGTTCATCTGTGAGATAAAGCAGAGTGAAGGACGTTGAGTTGTGTCCTAACATAAAGAAGGATGTACATCACTGCTGAAGGAACTGTCTTTTTGTGCCATCACCAATGCAAATTATACAAGAACTACATCAAATAAAGGTAAGCTGTCCCACCCTGGCCCTGTCACACCATGGGGCAGCGGAGGGCCCTTTTTCAGTTTCAGCCTCTTTTTCAGAGAGGCTTTGCCCTCTCCCTGCGCACCATGGTGCAGAGCCTGGCCCTGGACACTGCGTGAGCGCCGTGCAGGTTGTGGCAGGCTGCGGTGAAGGGACGAATGCCCTGGGCCCCCTTCCTGCTCTGCCCAGGCCAGCAAGGGCCCCGAGCGGCCTCGTGTCCCCTGCCCCTGCAGCTCTGGGCTCCCTTCCCCAGCCCTGGCTCTGCAGCACCAAGCCCTGCTGGGAGCCCTCCCCTGCATGCTGCCACCGCTCCCTGACGCTGCTGGTGCCCTCTGCCGGGCACTGCCCAGCCCAGCCCAGCCCAAATCCTGCCCACCTCTCCCCACCTCCCTGCCCTTGCCTGGTCACCCAGTCTAGGTCCTTTCCTACTGTTCACTGAAGGCCTCTGAGACCTTTGTGCTGTGGCCTCGCTGTGTGTCCTGGCATTGCAGAGCTCCCATCAGCCCGTGCATCCTTTGGCTTGGCTTTACTGTGAAGACCCACTCGCTGCCCACCGAACACAAGGCACACGGCATCCCAGGAGAACCCTTAGGGTATCCTGGTGGTTCCTGATACCTCCCTGATGACGCCAGCCCTGTCACGTTTCAATCCCAGGAAGCTGCTTCTTGACCAGTCAGGGCCTCCAGGGGCACTGGGCATCCACCAGTGACGACTCAGTCCAGCCCTGACTCCCTCACCCCCCACCCCGTTTCTTCATTGTGTCTTTCAGGTCCTGGTTCCCCATGCTGTAGATAAGAGGGTTCACTGCTGGAGGTACTGCCATGTACAGAAACGAAACCACCAGGCCCAGGGATGGTGAGGAGATGGAGGGGAGCTTCAGGTAGGCAAACATGGCATTGCTGACAAACAGGGAGCACTTTTTTATTTTTTTTATTTTTATTTTTATTTTTTATTTTTATTTTTATTTTTATTTTTATTTTTATTTTTATTTTTATTTTTATTTTTATTTTTATTTTTATTTATTATTGTTTTTATTATTTTTATATTTTTTATTTTTTAATTTTTTTTCTTTTTTTGTTGTTGTTTGTTTGTTTTCTTATTAGACTGACTTTACCTCAACTGATGAGTTCTTGTACTTCTTCTGTTTTCGATTCACATGGTGGCAGTGAGCTAACGGCTCTGTGGTTTTCGCTGCCTGCCAGGTGCAACGAACAGCAGATGAGTCCTTGCCGAGCCCTCATTCCCTACAAGACTGTGCTGTGACCCTGATTTCAGCACATGGATCTAGTGGAGGAACACGAAAGGCAAATATCCTCTTTGTTGTCTATTCCTTGGAAATGTTCTTGACCACAGTTTTTTAAGAAGACATCAGCCTTCAGGCAGAGCCCTGAGGAGATTCTTTACGAGTACTGAAATGTTTCTCTGGAGGCCGGCTGTGCCACTGCCGTGCCCACTGCCTGTCCCTGCCTGCAGTCCCAGCACAGCCCCACAGCAGCACTGGCACCAAGCTACAGGAGCAGCCGGGCCTGACCCCACCAGCAGGGCTCAGCACCAGAGGGGGGCAGTGGCAAGAGAGCAGCTCGGCATGCCCCAAGCGCTGGTGCTCCCTGCCCGTGCTGCTGGGATGGGACTCGTTTCCTCTGCAGCCCTGCACATGGCACTGCCCCTGCAGAGCCAGAGCAGCTCTCACAGGAAGGAAGTCACACAAGGAAGACAGTGCAGGCTCCTTTCTTTTGTTTATGTTCACAGAGGGCCTGGCTCCTGATATGCAGAATCTCTGAGATTGAATGAGATGAATCATATCATTTTAATGGGCAACTTTAGACGTATTAAAACAAAGAAAGTTCTGTAATGAAAACACTCATAAATACACAAACACACACAAAAATAGTTATATATATAATATTCGTTGTTCTTCTAAACATTGATATTACTAGTCATCTGCAGAGGTAGAATGGAAATTTATTGCTTTTGAAACACATCTACTCATTAATTTCCACAGCGCTTGCTTAAGCTCCTTGTTCCTCATGCTGTAGATGAGGGGGTTCTCTGCTGGAGGCACCACCGAGTACAGAAATGACAACACCAGGTCCAGGGATGGGGAAGAGATGGAGGGGGGCTTCAGGTAGGCAACCACACCAGTGCTGACAAACAGGGAGACCACAGCCAGGTGAGGGAGGCACGTGGAAAAGGCTTTGTGCCGGCCCTGCTCAGAGGGCATCCTCAGCACTGCCCTGAAGATCTGCACATAGGACAGCACAATGAAAACAAAACAAACAAATACTAAAGAAACACTAAACACAAGTGCCCCAACTTCCCTGAGGTAGGCATCTGAGCAGGAGAGCTTGAGGATCTGGGGGATTTCACAGAAGAACTGGTCCACAGCATTACCTTGGCAGAGGGGCAGGGAAAATGTAGTGGCCGTGTGCAGGACAGCATTGAGAAAGCCACTGCCCCAGGCAGCTGCTGCCATCTGGGCACAAGCTCTGCTGCCCACGAGGCTCCCGTAGTGCAGGGGCTTGCAGATGGCAACGTAGCGGTCGTAGGCCATGATGGTGAGAAGGGAATACTCTGCTGATATGAAGGAGAGAAAGAAAAAGACCTGTGCAGCACATCCCTGACAGGAGATGGCCCTGGTGTCCCAGAGGGCATTGGCCATGGCTTTGGGCAGAGTGGTGGAGATGGATCCCAGGTCAAGGAGGGCGAGGTTGAGGAGGAAGAAGTCCATGGGGGTGTGGAGGCGGTGGTCGCAGGCTACGGCGGTGAGGATGAGGCCGTTGCCCAGGAGGGCAGCCAGGTAGATGCCCAGGAAGAGCGCGAAGTGCAGGAGCTGCAGCTCCCGCGTGTCTGCGAATGCCAGCAGGAGGAACTCGCTCACAGAGCTGCTGTTGGCCATTTCCTGAATTTGGGAGCAGTTGTCTGTTGAAAAGGAGAAGGCAGAAAAAAGTTAAAGCAGACTTCTCTGAGGAAAACTTATTGCAAGCCTTACAGCACTCTCATCCCAAGCCTCTCTCTTTGCAGGAGAACCTTTCTGCAGCTCTCCTGCTTGAGCTGCAGCTGGTGCTGGCTGAGAGTGGCACTGGGAGCAGGGGCTGCTGTGGGCTCCAGAGGAGTCCTTCCTGCTGTGCAGCAGGAGGGAGGCAGGAACATGGGGGAAACTCAAGTTCAGTCCACTGGTCAGACCAGGAGATTTGCAGTGTTGCTTCAATGAAGGTATCCAACCACAGTGTAGAACAAGAGGCATTTATTTGCTTTATGTTCTGGTAGCTACGCCTGTAATGTTTAGGAAGAACCATCTATTCGGTGTTCCCCTGAGAAGAAACTACCGACAGCTGAGAACAGAGAAGCCCCAGACCAAGTGCAGCTGGACAGGATCCTCACCTTGTCTTGAATGAGCAGGATCTCAGCTCTTCCCTCCCAGACAGGGCTGCAGAGGCCTCACTCCAGCTGCCCACAGACAGCCATCCAGCAGCACGGACATGGCCTCAGCATGGAGGTGTCTTCTCCTTGGGGCACCTGGATAACACAAGGATGCCACGAGAGAGCTGCATCCTGCTGGAGAGCAGCCTCCAGGCCAGAAGAATGCCCCACAGACAGACATGAATATCTGCAAGCCAGCCTGTTCCAATATCCCATCTGCATCCCCTGCAGTGTCTGGAGGAGGATTGGCCACTCCAATCTTGGCTGACCAGGGGCAGCTGGGTTATGACACTCCAACGGGCTTCTGCCAGACTTCCTCACCTCGCAGTGCCATCCAGCAGGACTCCCAAAGCCTACTGCATTGCCCACTGCCCTCCCAGCAACAAGACCCAGCAGGAGACCCTTCCAGGACCTGCAGCTGCATGGCCCTGCAGCCAGAGACGTACCTTGTCAAGGGCTGTGCAGATTTCTCCTGCACGCAGCTCTCAGCATCCTCCCACTGCCAACTGCCTCCAAGCCCTCTCTCCTTCTCTCCTGTCCCCCTGCCACCTGCGGTCAGAGCCCCCAGCCCTTCTGCGCTGTGCACAGGAGCTGCTCCTGGGCACAGCTCTCTCTCTGCTCCAGGGCCCTCTTGCCACGAGCTCTCTCTGTCCCACGAGCCCGGCCCAGCTCAGCACCAGACGCCCAGCCCAAGGCATTGGAATCCCCCCTCGGGGGGCTTTGCTGAGGAGCCCACGAACCTCAGGCACTGAGAGACAATTGAAGCCATCTCTCAACAAGTCCAAGTCAGAGGCAAGTTTCCTGCAGTGTCCCCCTGAGGGCCAGCACTGACACAGCCTCCCTTGGAGCTCGTTAGAGCAGAGCATTGGAGGCAGTGAGGATAAGCAGACAAAGGCAATGTGAAGGTCACACTGATGTGTAGGAAAACTGGATGTGTTTCACGAATGAAAAGGACCAGGCCTTGACCCCCAGCCCCTGGGAAGGGAGATCCTTTCCCTTCACACAGCCAGAGCCATGGACACAAAGACCTGGGTCCTGTTGGGACCCGGCCCAGGTGCAGCACCTTGCTCTTGGACTTGTTGAACCTCCTTAGGTTCACATGGGCCCAAATTTCAAGCTTGTCCAAGACCCTTTGGATGGCATCACTTCCTCTGTTGCAATAAACTACACCACTCAGCTTGGTGTCATCTGCACACTTGCTGAGGGTGCACTCTACCCCACCGTCCCTGTCATTGATAAAGATATTAAACAGTACTGGTCCCAGGATAGACCTTTGAGGGACACCACTCATCACCAGCCTCCAGTTGGACATAGAGCCGTTGACCATCGCTCCTGGGTGTGACCTTCAAGCCAACTCCTTATCCACTCAATGGTCCACCCAGCAAATGCGTATCCCATCTATTTGGAGACCAGGATGTCATGTGGGACCGTGTCAAAGGTCTTACAGAAGTCCAAGTAGATGACATCGGTCGGTCTTCCCTTGTCTGATGTGGTCACTCCATTGTAGAAAGCCACCAGATTGGTCAGGCACAACTTACCCTTTGGTGAAGCCATGCTGGCTGTCTTGGATCACCTCTCTGCCTTGCATGTGCCTTGACATTGATTCCAGGAGGATCCTTCGCATGGTCTTGCCAGGCACAGAGGTGAGACTCACCAAGTTCCTTGGATCCTCCTTTCTCTCCTTTTTGAAAATGGGAGTGATGTTTTACTTTTTCCAGTCACCGGGGACTTCACCTGACTGCCAGGACTTTTCAAATATGATGGAGAGAGGCTTGGCAACTACATCAGCCAGTTCCCTCAGGACCTGGGGTGCAAGTCATCAGGCCCCATAGACTTGTACGTGTTTAGTTTCATCAGGTGTTCCCAAAGCTGCTCTTCACTTACAGTGCGTGGGACTTTGCCCCCCAGCCTCCATCTCTGGGTTCAGGGAAATGAAAGACTCGGGAAGCCTGACTGGCAGGGAAGACTGAGGAGAAGACGTTGTTGAGTCTCTCAGCCTTCTCCATGGCTGTCATTACCAGGTCTCACTTCTCATCCATCAGAGGGGGAACACTCTCCTTGGCCTTTCTTTTCTGAGCAATGTATCTATAGAATCCCTTCCTTTTATTCTTTGCATCCCCTCCCAAGCTCAGTTTCATCTGTGCCATGGATTTCCTTATTCCATCCCTGCACATCCAAAACAAATCCATGCATGAGGGCCTGGAAAAAGGAACCCTGGACCATAGAAGGCATTCTGGAAACAAAACTTGTAGGTAGGAAGCGCAGGTTTGTGGAGGTGCAGAGCTGATTGGCACATTGTACACGACACTCCTAAAGACCGTTTTGCCCTTTTCCCTTCTGAGTACAACGCCACTTCTGTCTCAAGACTAGAGTAGCCAACAGAGGCGAGACAGATACTCTGGGATCAAGAATGTCATCAGAGAGCTGATCCCAATAAGATATGGGGAGGTCAGGATCAGCCTGGACAAGAGAGATGTGAGATTTTGGGGTGGGAAGAAGAGCTTGGCCAGCAGAAATTAATGACTTCGTAGAGGTAAGAGGGTTCATGTAATGTTGATGCTGCAATAACACTGACTTAAAACAGTCACGTATGGCCCTTAACTTACTTGAACCAGGAATTTTAGTCCCTAAACCTAAATGCTACTACAACACTCTGAAAGGAATTCATTTTCTCTCTTGTTCAACCTGATCCCGTCCCTTAACACTAGCATTAAAATGCTCTATTTACCCGTAGACTTCTTGGTAGACCTAAAAAACCCTAAACCATAGAGCTTGTCCATACCTTAACCACAGACCTGAAAACCACAAGCAGAACACCAAACACACCCACTAAAACTTTGCTTAATCTCTAACCCAGAAAGTGAAAAATAGGTACCGAGGGGGCTAGAGAGAGGTCAGCTCTGCCTCAGGATCTCCTGCCCCAGCAGGAGGAATGTGACTGGGGCAGTGACTGGGAGGTCACTTCTGTCTCTGCAGCTGATAGGGCAGCAGCAGGAACGTGTCACACAAAGGGACTGTGAGGTCCCTTGTGTCTGGAGGTGGCAGGTCACCCTTGGCTTCTCCCTGGGATGTGCACTTTGGGGTGACATCTGCCAGTGGCCCTGCTAGGCCAGCAGAAGGCCCCTGCTTGGCATGCTGCCTGTGGGATCCCCTCTGCCTCCATCCCCAGGAGGACCCAGACACAAAGAAGGCCCGCACAGGGCTTGTCCTGTCCCTTTTGCTCGAGTCCAGGACTGGACAGCAGGAGGCCCAAGGCTTGGCTGTGTCTAGCCAAGAAGCTGCAAGGCCAGCAGCAGGCCCAGGCCTTGGAAGATGCTGGTGAGGTGACTTCTGTGTGCTTGGCTGACAGGCTGCAAGGAGCCTGATGGGTTGGGATGCCTGCTTCAGGAGTGGTTTCCACCCTGATGGAGCTTTCTTTGGTAGTAGGAAAGAGCAGGAGAGAAAAAACTGCCACAAGGTGCACCTTGGAAGGGTGGCACTGGCCACAAGGAGGAAGAAATGTCCCTCAAAGAGTAGTGCTGTGGTGACAGAGGTCACCCAAAGATCAGACTCTAGCTTTGTGTTTCAAGGAACAGCTGGTAAAGGTTGACAAGACGTCAGTGAAATGATGGAAATGCTGGGATGAGAGCAAGGTGGTAAACAGAGATGGGTGTCTGCAGACTTCAAGGAAATAGGGCAAAGTGTGGGACAGGATAGGAAAGCCTGCAGAGGAGAAGGCAGAGGGTGCTGGCAAGAATGGAAGGCCCCAACAGCCCTGACCTTTTTGTCCCTTTGGCTAGAGCTTCTGAGGAGACGAGATAGAGTCATTGCAAAGGGGCCTCACTGCTTCCTTGATACCCTGTGCAGGGGTGGGGAGGTGTCCTAATGAAGTTCTTCTCGTGACATCACGCTGCCCACCACATCATACAGACCCCAAGAAGAGCCCTGAGCCAGACGTGGGGATGCAGTATCTCCCCTCCCAGTGGCTGGGGTCAGGCCTTGGCCCTTCTGGTTCAACAAAACCCCATAGACTTGTACTTGTTTAGGTTCATCAGATGGTCTCGAACCTTCTCTTCACTTACAGCGGGTGGGACTTTGCCCCCCAGTCTCCACGTCTGGGTTCAGGGAAATGAAAGACTTGGGAAGCCTGACTGGCAGGGAAGACTGAGGAGAAGATGTTGCTGAGTCCCTCAGCCTTCTCCATGTCTGTCATTACCAGTTCACCCTTCTCATCCATCAGAGGGGGTACACTCTCCTTGGCCTTTCTTTTCTGAGCCATGTATCTGTAGAATCTCTTCCTGTTATTCTTTGCTTCACTTGATAAGCTCATCTGTGCCTTGGCTTTCACAGAATCACAGAATCACAGAATCGTCTAGGTTGGAAGAGACCTCCAAGATCACCCAGTCCAACCTCTGACCTAACACTAACAAGTCCTACACTAAACCATATCACTAAGCCCAACATCTAATCGTCTCTTAAAGACCTCCAGGGATGGTGACTCAACCACTTCCCTGGGCAGCCCGTTCCAATGCCTAACAACCCTTTCGGTAAAGAAGTTCCTCCTAATATCCAACCTAAACCTCCCGTGGCACAACTTTAGCCCATTCCCCCTCATCCTGTCACCAGGCACGTGGGAGAAAGACCAACCCCCACCTCTCTAGAGCCTCCTTTAAGGTACCTGTAGAGAGTGATAAGGTCGCCCCTGAGCCTGCTCTTTTCCAGGCTGAACAATCCCAGCTCCCTCAGCTACTCCTCGTAAGACTTGTTCTCCAGACCCCTCACCAGCTTCGTCGCCCTTCTCTGGACTCTCTCAAGCACCTCCATGTCCTTCTTGTAGCGAGGGGCCCAAAACTGAAGACAGTACTTGAGGTGTGGCCTCACCAGAGCCGAGTACAGGGGGACAATCACCTCCCTAGACCTGCTGGCTTCGCTGTTTCTTATACAAGCCAGGATGCTGTTGGTCTTCTTGGCCACCTGAGCACACCGCTGGCTCATATTCAGCCGACTATCAACCAGTACTCCCAGGTCCTTCTCTGCCAGGCAGCTTTCCAACCACTCATCTCCCAGCCTGTAGCACCTGTAGCCTGACCCCCGAGGGACACCACTCATCACCAGCCTCCACTTGGATATAGAGCCATTGACCATCACTCTCTGGGTGTGACCTTCAAGCCAAGTCCTTATCCACTCAATGGTCCACCAGCAAATGCGTATCCCATCTATTTGGAGACCAGGATGTCATGTGGGACCGTGTCAAAGGTCTTACAGAAGTCCAAGTAGATGACATCGGTCTGTCTTCTTTTGTTGTCTGATGTGGTCACTCCATTGTAGAAAGCCACCAGATTGGTCAGGCACCACTTACCCTTTGGTGAAGCCATGCTGGCTCTCTCAGATCACCTCTTTGTCTTGCAAGTGCCTTGACATTGATTCCAGGAGGATCTTTTCCATGATCTTGCCAGGCACAGCGGTGAGGTTCACCATTCTGTAGTTCCCTGGGTCCTCCTTTCTGGGTGACCCTTTCGGTGACAAACTGGAGCTGATTGATACGGCGGTGCACTAAGGCATAGAGTGGTAACCAGGCTAGAATAAGAGAAAGTAGGAACCAATAAGAAGGAGTTGTTAGGTTCAAACGGGCCTATAGAGGGCTACGTGTGATCAAAAGGAATGCACCAATCAGAAGTCTGTAACTACGTTTGGCAGCCACGTGCAGCGCATGTAGGGGCTCAGAAAAGCTATATAAGATCTGGCATTGGGACAATAAAGGGTCTCCATTTCTCGACTATCTTGGAGTCTGTGTCGTCATTCCCTTCAAATGGTGACCCCGATGTGATAAGGGGTAGAGCAATGCTGCACGAGCATCCGGAGGGAACCCAGCCGAACGAATCAAGCTCGCAGCTGGACTGCAGCTTCAACCCCGGGACATCGCCTGAAGGACAGGTGAGCGGCTGGGCATTCACAATGGGAGCCAATCTCTCATGAGAAGAAGAAGCAATAGTAACATTATTAACGCTATTATTAACCAAAAGGGGTGTAAAATATGACCCATTTAAGATAAAGCTACTATTAAAGTTTTTGCAAAAACAAGGGGTCCCCTCGATGGCCTCAGCTATATTCGATGTAGAGACTTGGGAACAAGTGGGGGAGAAAGTGTGGGAGGCAGCATCAAGCGGGGATGTGACCGCAGCTGAGGTTATGACCACGTGGCGCCTGGTAATGGAGACTTTAAGAGCGTGGCAGGCGGAAAAGAAGGTACAGAGCGCCACCGCCTGGGCGATCCTGATAGCAGCTCCGGGATCGGAGTCTGATGAGCCACCAGAGCAGGACAATTTAATAGACGTGGGGGACGATCAAGAAGAGTGTTGCGAACCAGCACTGCTTAGCCCTACTCCGCGAGCTCCCTCAGCTCCCACATTGCTCCATCTTAATAATGCCTCCGTGGGAATTCGAGTTTTTGATCCACGGGAGTGATGGGAGCAGGTATGCCGGAAAGCTTTAAAGGACGGGGACCCAATAGGAATGGCTTTCCCGGTAGAAGTGCGTGCCAATGGTCCAAATGAGTATCACGCTTTTCAGTGGGATTTAATTAAAGAATTACGAAAGACGGTGACTACGTACGGGTTGCATGCACTGTTTACACAGTCATTGTTAGAGAACGTCATGACTGGTCAATTGTTAGTGCCCTATGACTGTCGCCAGATTGCTGCAATGATTTTAACAGGTAAAAGATATAGCGCGCTCCTGTTGGGGTGCTCAAGCACCACCTTGACAGGATTTTTTGTACTGCCTGGAGTTATTGATGCTGATTATGAAGGGGTCATACAAGCCATGGCCCGGACTCCCTCGCCACCGGTGCTTGTGCCAAAGGATACCAGAATTGCCCAGTTAATATTATTTAAAGCAACGGTTCCCCAAGCAGAACAGTGCGAGTGACGTGACAGGGGTTTTGGGTGAACAGGATCCCCGTCAGTCTTCTGGGCCTCGACCATTGCCACCAAAAGACCTATATTGACCCTGACACTACATCACCCGACTGCTGACCCCCCGAATGCGTCACGGTGTTAATGGATACAGGGGCAGATGTAACAGTAATAGTCCTAAAGGACTGGCCTAGCAGATGGCCGTTGGATTCAACTGCAAAAGGCCTCATGGGGGTGGGTGGTGTTTCCAATACTTGTCAAAGTAAATATATGCTTACCATTAAAACTCACGAAGGTTCGGCATACCACGTTCGGCCATATGCTGCCCCAATACCTGTCAGCCTCCTGGGGAGAGATGTGATGGGGCAGGGCAATTTCATCCTGAGCTCTCCGGAAAATTTTCGATAGCGGCCATTGACAAGCGACCACTCATGAAACTCACCTGGAAAACTGAGAAGCCAGTGTGGGTGGATCAATGGCCGCTTCCAGTGGAAAAGGTCGCTGTGCTCCAAGAACTTATTAAAGAGCAATTGAAATTAGGACATATCACCCCCACAACTAGTCCTTGGAACTCACCAATATTTGTGATCAAAAAGAAAAATGGGAAATGGTGACTGCTCCATGACCTGCGTCAGATAAACAACGTCATGGAAGACATGGGAGCTCTCCAGCCCAGATTGCCTTCCCCTACTATGCTCCCTCGAAGTTGGAATATACTAATTATTGACTTGAAGGATTGTTTTTTTACTATACCACTTCACTCTGAAGATGCTCCCCGATTTGCCTTTTCAGTCCCAAAAATCAACAGGGGTGAACCCATAGACAGATATCACTGGACTGTACTATCCCAAGGGATGAAAAATTCCCCAACTATATGCCAGACATACGTTGCAGAAGCTTTGCGCCCTGTGCGAAGGCAATTCCCTCACGTGTACATTTATCACTATATGGATGGTATATTGCTCTCCAGCCCATCCAAGAGCTTAGCGCAAGAAGTGCTGCCTGTTCTACAGCAGGAGTTGCAAAAAAGAGGGTTACAAATTGCGCCAGAAAAAATCCAGACGGAAGCACCTTGGAAATATTTAGGCTGGAAGATATTACAACAGAGTATTCAACCCCAAAATGTAGCCATCACAATGGAAATCTGCATGCTGAATGATGTCCGGAAGCTTATAGGAAATATAAATTGGATACGAACGCTCTGCGGCATTGATAATCAAACCTTAGCACCATTGTTTGAAATTTTGAAGGGGGACATGGACATTAATGCACCCCGAAACATGACTAATGGGGCCAGAATAGCTTTAAGCAACGTTGAGGAAAAAATTTCAGCCCAACAATGCCAACGATGCGCGGAAAACTTACCCATTCAGCTCTACATATGCAACCAGAATCCGCAACCTTTAGCTATCATTGCGCAATGGGATCCCGCCGCAGCAAATCCACTGTTGTTACTGGAATGGGTATTCTTACCTCATCAACCTACTAAGACATTCGCGACTCGCATTGAAATGTTTGCAGCCTTAATTAAGAAGGGCAGAGAACGTATCGTAGAGATAGCTGGAGAGGAACCAAAAAGCATTGCTATCCCGATAGTTAAGGACTACCTCAACTGGTGCCCCCAGAATAGCATTGAGCTGCAAGCAGCCCTTTCGGGCTTTGATGGTCAATTAGATATACACCTCCCTTCTCACAAAATGTTCACCTTTTATAATAATGTGCAACTCGAGGTTAAACCCCTATATAGATGGCACCCTATCCAAGGACAAACTCTATTCACTGATGGGTCGGGGCGAACAGGAAAAGCAGTAGTTACATGGGAACAAGGGGGCCAGTGGAATCACATAATGGAAAACATTCAAGGCTCCCCACAAATAGTAGAATTGCATGCAATAATATTGGCATTTAAACAATGGCATCAGGTCCCAGTGAATATTGTGTCAGATTCACAATATGCGGTGGGAGTGGTACAACGAATTGAACGATCTCAAATCAGGCACATTCAGAATGAAGCACTATTTGCAAAATTCAAGGAATTGCTATTCCTTGTTGAGCAACTTACCCATCCATACTGCATAATTCATATTAGGAGTCATACCACCTTACCAGGTTTCCTTACAGAGGGGAATGCCCGAGCCGACCACCTAGCTAATGTAACATTGCGAGTCCCGGTACCAAATACACTATCTCAGGCTTGTTTGTCACACCAATTCTTTCACCAGGCAGCGAAAGTATTGTCCAGACAATTTGCCATCCCTATAGTAGAGGCAAAACTCATAGTCCAAACCTGCCCAGATTGTCAACAGCAGACAGGCCCACTGACTACCGTCAATCCTAGGGGCCTGTCCTCCCTTCAGATTTGGCAAACCGACGTTACTCACATTCCCAAATTCGGAAGGTTAAAATATGTTCACGTATCCATAGACACCTTTTCACACGCAGTCTGGGCCACGGCGATGGCAGGCAAGACTAGCCGCCATGTCCAAGCACATTTTCGTGCAGCCTTTGCCGCCCTTGGCATCCCAAAAGAAATAAAAACAGATAATGGCATTGCATATGTCAGCCACTCTACAACGGCATTTTTTCACACTTGGGGTATCACGCACAAGACAGGCATCCCACATTCACCCACAGGACAAGCCATAGTAGAACGAGTACACCGCACAATAAAGGACCTGCTAGCAAAACAAAAACAGGGGGAGACCCAAGAGACACCACAGAATAGGTTAGCTAAAGTAATCTATGTTATGAATCAGTTAACACTACCTTTTCAACACGAAGATGTACCACCCTTTATTAAGCATTTTAAAAGAATGGAATCAGGACTAACATCAGTTAAAACAGGGAAAGCGATGGTTATGATGCAAAACTTGGATACCGGGGGGTGGGAAGGACCATACCAGCTAATAATTTGGGGGCGAGGGTACGCTTTTGTCTCCACAGGACAAGGACCACGATGGCTGCCAGCCCGTGGCGTGCGGCCTTGGTTGGGACCACTGCCCTCCTCCACCTCTGCAGTTTCGGCGCAGCATGGGTCAAAATCCAGCCCAGATGATATTTCAACAGCTTAAAAAACTGAAAGAGTTGTCTGATAAGCTAACAACAAGCTCACTGGGATTGGAGCCTTGGCTAAAGGGATTAGGAATAACCGGGTGGCTAACGGAGTTGGTAAAAGATAATGATTATTTTGTTTATCGCGTTTGTTGCAATTATAATAGTTATACCAAGCCTATTGCAATGTTTGCAAAAAATGATTAAATGTTCGTTGTGCATGATTTGGCTTGTAGAAACAAAAAAAGGGGGAATTCTGGGTGACCATTTTGGTGACAAACTGGAGCTGATTGATACGGCGGTGCACTAAGGCATAGAGTGGTAACCAGGCTAGAATAAGAGAAAGTGGGAACCAATAAGAAGGAGTTGTTAGGTTCAAACGGGCCTATAGAGGGCTACGCGTGATCAAAAGGAATGCACCAATCAGAAGTCTGTAACTACGTTTGGCAGCCATGTGCAGCACATGTAGGGGCTCAGAAAAGCTATATAAGATCTGGCACTGGGACAATAAAGGGTCTCCATTTCTCGACTATCTTGGAGTCCATGTCGTCATTCCCTTCACTCCTTTCTACCCTTAATCAAAAGGGGAGTGATGTTTCCCTTTTCCCAGTCACCAGGGACTTAACCCAACTGCCAGGACTCTTCAAATAGGATGGAGAGAGGCTTGGCAACTACATCAGCCAGTTCCCTCAGCACCCTGAGATGCAAGTCATCAGGCCCCATAGACTTGTGCATGTTTAGTTTCATCAGGTGGTCTCGAACCAGCTCTTCATTTACAGCAGGTGGGACTTTGACCCCCCAGCCTCCATCTCTGGGTTCAGGGAAATGAGACTTGGGAAGCCTGACTGGCAGGGAAGACTGAGGAGAAGACATTGCTGAGTCCCTCAGCCTTCTCCATGTCTGTCATTATCAGTTCACCCTTCTCATCCATCAGAGGGGGAACACCTTCGCCTTTCTTTTCTGAGCCATGTATCTATAGAATCTCTTCCTTTTATTCTTTGCATCGCCTTCAAAGCTCAGTTCCATCTGTGCCATGGATTTCCTTATCCCATCCCTGCACATCCGAAACAAAAACATGCTGGAGGGCCTGGAAAAAGGAACCCTGGACCATAGAAGCCATTCTGGAAACAAAACTTGTAGGTAGGAAGCGCAGTTTTGCGGAGGTGCAGAGCTGATGGCCACATTGTGGACAATGTTACTAAAGACCTTTGTGTACTTTTCCCTCCTGACAACAATGCCACTTCCTCCTCAAGAATGGAGTAGCCAACAGAGGTGAGAGAGATACTCTGTGATCATGAATGTCATCAGAAAGCTGATCCCAATAATATATGGGGAGGTCAGGATCAGCCTGGACAAGAGAGATGTGAGATTTTGGGGTGGGAAGAAGAGCTTGGCCAGCAGAAACCTAGGATTTCATAGAGGTAAGAGGGTTCATGCAATGTTGATGTAAGAGGGTTCATGTAATGTTCATGCTGCGGTAACACTGACTTAAAACAGTCATGTATGGCCCTTACCTTACTTGAACCAGGAATTTTAATCCCTAAACCTAAATGTTACTACAACACTCTAAAAGGAATCAATTTTCTCTCTTGCTAACCCTAATGTCTTCCCTTAACACTAACATTAAAATTTTCTAATTAATTAGAAAGATTAATTAGTTAGATTAATCTCTAACCCAGAACGTGAAAAACAGGTACCGAGGGGGCTAGAGAAAGTGGTGAGCTCTACCTCATGATCTCCTGCCCCAGCAGGAGGAATGTGACTGGGGCAGTGACTGGGAGGTCACTTCTGTCTCTGCAGCTGATAGGGCAGCAGCAGGAACGTGTCACGCAAAGGGACTGTGAGGTCCCTTGTGTCTGGAGGTGGCAGGTCAGCCTTGGCTTCTCCCTGGGATCGGCACTTTGGGGCTGACATCTGCCAGTGGCCCTGCTAGGCCAGCAGAAGGCCCCTGCTTGGCATGCTGCCTGTGGGATCCCCTCTGCCTCCATCCCCAGGAGGACCCAGACACAAAGAAGGCCCGCACAGGGGTTGTTCTGTCCCTTCTGCTTGAGGCCAGGACTGGACAGCAGGAGGCCCAAGGCTTGGCTGTGTCTAGCCAAGAAGCTGCAAGGCCAGCAGCAGGCCCAGGCCTTGGAAGATGCTGCTGAGGTGACTTCTGTCTGCTTGGCTGACAGGCCGCAAGGAGCCTGATGGGTTGGGATGCCTACTTCAGGAGTGGTTTCCACCCTGATGGAGCTTTCTTTGGTAGTAGGAAAGAGCAGGAGAGTTCTTTCTCTGCCACAAAGTGCACGTTGGAAGGTTGGCACTCGCCACGAGGAGGAAGAATTCTCCAGGGAAACAACTGGTCTTCCTCCTAGAGCTTGAGGCAAAGAAGACATTAAGTGCCTAAGCCTTTACCTCATCTCTTGTCACTGGGTTTCCCCCACATCCAGTAAAGGATGATGATTCTCCTTAATCCTCCTTTATTAACATATTTATATAATTTTTTTTTCTTTTTATATTTTGCCTTTTTGACAAAAATCTGTCCATCAGATAGCCTGCTGTGGAGAGGACAGAGGCGTCTGACAAGGCTGAGAGTCCCAACAGGACCCAGGTCTTTGTGTCCATGGCTCTGGCTGTTGTCTCTGTCACTGAGGCCTAGGAGGAGACAGCTTATCGGTAAAGCACCAGGGCCTTATTGCCTCCTCGCCCCCACCCATGAACCAGGCAGGGCTCGTACCATTCTCGTGCACTTGGCCATGCACTTCCCCATCTCCTCCTGCCCCACGAAGAGCCCTGAGCAGTGTGTGAAGGGAAAGGATCTCCCTTCCCAGGGGCTGGTGGTCAAGGCCTGGCCCTTGTACTTGCTGAACCACATCCAGTTTGGAAAAGTGACATCAGGGTCACCTTCACAGTGCCTTTGTCTCCTTGTCCTCACTGCCTCCAATGCTCTGCTCTAACGAGCTCTAAGGGAGGCTGTGTCAGTGCTGGCCCTCAGGGGGACACTGCAGGAAACTTGCCTCTGACTTGGACTTCTTGAGAGATGCCTTCAATTTTGTCTCAGTGCCTGAGGTTCGTGGGCTCCTCAGCAAAGCCCCCCGAGGGGGGATTCCAGTGCCTTGGGCTGGGCGTGTGGTGCTGAGCTGGGCCGGGCTCGTGGGACAGAGAGAGCTCGTGGCAAGAGGGCCCTGGTGCAGAGAGACAGCTGTGCCCAGGAGCAGCTCCTGTGCACAGCGCAGCAGGGCTGGGGGCTCTGACCGCAGCTGGCACGGGGACAGGAGAGAAGGAGAGAGGGCTTGGATGCAGTGAGGAGCGCAGCAACAGAGGGCAGCATGTGGCAGGACAGATCTGCAGGCTCTTGGCACCGTGAGTCTCTGGCAGCAGGGCCATGCAGGTGGGGTTGCCAGAGGGGTCTTCTACAGCTAACACATCCGATGGCTGATAGCATCTGTTAGGATGGGTCTCACTGTTTCTCCAGCGAGGAGTAGAAGATGCTGTAGAGAATGGCATTTATGATTGCAATTTTCAAGAGAAAGATCAAGGCAGGGGCTACCTGAAAGGCAAGACTTTTTCTGCACTCTGTGCCTGAAGAATCCTGCAGTGGAGGGGAGGCAGGTTTCATGGTAATGGATTGTCAGGGTTGTACAGGAGACTGAGACTCCTAGAGCCTTGCAGTGAGGGACCAATATGCCATCAATGAACTTCATAAAGTCCCTTCCCACACCTCAGCCCACAGACTGCATCAACATCATCATTGTGGTCCTCTCAGGCTTTATCCTAGTTGATCTTTGGGAGCTGCAAACCCTCCGATGCCCAGTGCCCTGCCTTTGGGAGATCTTTGCAGGCTTGAGGGGAGCACAGATCGTTTGCAATGAGCAGGAGCTGCCTCCTCTGCAGGCAGAGCTGCAGCACAGGAGGGTGTGCTGAGTGTCCGTCTGTCCCTCCCTGGCCTTGCCTCCCCTGGCAGCAGCACATTTCCATTCCTCCTGGCTTCTCCACCTGGCCGTGCTGCTGCTGCTCTTGTTCCCAGGCTGCCTGGGTTTGGGGGTTTCACCTGCCCATGGAGTGAGCCCTCGGGGTGCCTGGGGGAAGGGGAGTACGGGGACAGGGTGAGGGGTCTGGAGATGGGCACTTGGAGCCTGGATTCCTTTGCTCCCTGCAGTGTCCAGGTTTTTTAGGCACAGGAACAAACACCGCAGGGAAGTGGTCACAGCACTGAGGCTATCACAATTTAAGAAATATTTGGGCAACACCCTCAGGCATGTGGGCCAATTTTTGGGTGCTTATATACAGATTCAGGGGTTGGATTTGACGATCCTTGTGGAACCCTTCCAAATCAGGATATTCTATGAGTCTATGACTCTATGAACCTCTGAGTGCAATTGTCCTGCATCTCAGGTGGATGCCAGTACAGGGCAGCTGTGACCAGCTGTAATGGACAGACTGGCTGGCCTCTCTAAAGAACACTCTGTATTAAAGGGACGGTCCCTTTGCCTCTGACAATCCACAGGTTTTCTCTTGGATTTCAGCAGAAATGCCCAGGATTTCTGCCTTAGAAAAAGTCCTCAGGATTGGGGTGGGCAGCTAGACAAAAAAAATACAAAAATAAATCCCCACAGCCACGCTCTGCAACTGAATGAATTGTGAACAACAATATGGAAGAGCTCTTTATTAGCAAGTGACTTGAATCTGAAATGAGCCAATGTTCCTCTTAACCTCTTGCTGTTGGGCAGGACTGCCTCATGTGTTGCTCACAGCAGAATCCCCTATTCACTGGGATATCCTCAGGCAGTGTCAGTAAGACCTCCTGAAAGGCACCTGCCAACTGTAATCCTGAAAGAGGACAGTCATTACATTGGATTAATTGAGAAAGAGAAAAAGATTTTCTCATAAAAGTTTTTGGATTTATTAATGCTTTTTATCCCCCTGGGACAGAAACACATGCCAAGAACCAGCAAATGGCCAACAGCAGCTCTGTGAGCGAGTTCCTCCTGCTGGCATTCGCAGACACGCGGGAGCTGCAGCTCCTGCACTTCGCGCTCTTCCTGGGCATCTACCTGGCTGCCCTCCTGGGCAACGGCCTCATCCTCACCGCCGTAGCCTGCGACCACCGCCTCCACACCCCCATGGACTTCTTCCTCCTCAACCTCGCCCTCCTTGACCTGGGATCCATCTCCACCACTCTGCCCAAAGCCATGGCCAATGCCCTCTGGGACACCAGGGCCATCTCCTATCAAGGATGTGCTGCACAGGTCTTTTTCTTTCTCTTCTTTATATCAGCAGAATATTTTACTCTGACTGTCATGTCCTGCGACCGCTACGTTGCCATCTGCAAGCCCCTGCACTACGGGAGCCTCGTGGGCAGCAGAGCTTGTGCCCAGATGGCAGCAGCTGCCTGGGGCAGTGGCTTTCTCAATGCTGTCCTGCACACGGCCACTACCTTTTCCCTGCCCCTCTGCCAAGGCAATGCTGTGGACCAGTTCTTCTGTGAAATCCCCCAGATCCTCAAGCTCTCCTGCTCGGATGCCTACCTCAGGGAAGTTGGGGCACTTGTCTTTACTCTTTCCTTAGTGTTTCTTTGTTTTATTTACATTGATCTGTCCTATGTGCAGATTTTCAGGGCTGTGCTGAGGATGCCCTCTGAGCAGGGCCGGCACAAACTCTTTTCAATGTGCCTCCCCCACCTGGCTGTGGTCTCCTTGTTTGTCAGCACTGCCATGTTTGCCTACCTGAAGCCCCCCTCCATCTCTTCCCCATCCCTGGACCTGGTGTTTGCATTTTTGTACTCGGTGGTGCCTCCAGCAGTGAACCCCCTCATCTACAGCATGAGAAACCAGGAACTGAGAAATGCACTAAGGAAATTATTTTCATAGGTACTCCTGAAGCATCAGTAATATCCTCCCCATCCTAACACTACTGAGAGAATTTCTCACAAAATGTTTTCTGAAATTGTTTTGTCTTATTTTTAAAATGTGTGATTATAATATTTTATTTTAAGAAAATTTCTTCTTATCCTCCTACCTGGTAATTTTTATTTTTACCCAGTCATCTAGTCTACTTTGAGAATCAAAATTCCTGTGTAGATGAAGACAATAAAGAAGCTATGAGATATTCAAAGCTCTCAGATCCCATCTCATTCTCTCAACAGAGAAGGGGCTCAGGGCCAAAAGCCCTGCTGTCACATTCAGGAACATCCCTGGTAGTCCTTGGGGCTGCCCATCACTGAGCAGTGGGGCAATCTGGAGCTTCAAGGACTGGAATCTGGATCTGCTCTGTGCCTCGGCCAGGCCTCTTGTGCTGGCCTGGGGAGCGGGGCTGGCCCTGCGGGGCACAGGCACTCTGTGCTGGGGATGTCCCAGGCAGGAGAGCAGGGCTCCTGCAGCTTCACGGCCCTCCATCTCCTGAGCCGTGGCTGGCCCCAGCGCGGGGGCTGCTGGGGAGGCCCAGAGCCGCCTTTGTGCCAGCAGCTGCGGTGCCTTGCGAGGGGCTGGGGCTGTGCTGGCCGTGCCCAGAGCCCTGCAGCAGGCTGCGGTGGGCACTGGCCTGGGGCCAGCCCAGCCTGGGCTGCTGGGCTGGGGAGAGGTCCGGGAGGTGGGGAGAGGTGGGCAGGGGCTGGGCTGGGCTGGGCAGTGCCCGGCAGAGGGCACCAGCAGCGTCAGGGAGCGGTGGCAGCATGCAGGGGAGGGCTCCCAGCAGGGCTTGGTGCTGCAGAGCCAGGGCTGGGGAAGGGAGCCCCGAGCTGCAGGGGCAGGGGACACGAGGCCGCTCGGGGCCCTTGCTGGCCTGGGCAGAGCAGGAAGGGGGCCCAGGGCATTCATCCCCTCACCGCAGCCTGTCACGACCTGCACGGCGCTCACCGAGCGTCTAGGGCCAGGCTCTGCCCCGTGGTGTGCAGGGAGAGGGCAAAGCCTCTCTGAAAAAGAGGCTGAAACTGAAAAAGGTCCCTCCGCTGCCCCGTGGTGTGACAAGGCCAGGGTGGGGCAGGTTACCTTTATTTGATGTAGTTCTTGTGTAATTTGCATCGGTGATGGCACAAAAAGACAGTTCCTTCAGCAGTGATGTACATCCTTCTTCATGTTAGGACACCACTCAACGTCCTTCACTCTGCTTTATCTCACAGATGAACTGGATTAGGTCTCCTTGATTACTCTGAGGCACAGTGCAGTGCTTTTTGCCTTCTGCTACTGCAGCACAATGTGTGTGACTTTCCCTTACTCTGCGCATTGACCTGACAGGGCATTTCACATTTTTCACTTTCAAAACCTCAGATGGACAGGGACCATTTCCTAAGTGGGGCAAGCTGATCGGTTCTGGCTCAGCCATTTGAAGCGTACTCTACTTGAGTTTTGCAGCCTGAGTTTGCTAGAGATGACCCAGGAAGGTAAAGGGATGTTCAAGTGTCTAGTAGGAATAAGGGAGAGTATCATGGGTTTCCAATGGCCATTTCAAATCTAAGTCGATCCCAGGAACCCACTGAACTAGGGTGTTGTCTTTGAAGGGATTTCCAGTGCTGGGCTGGGCTGCAGTTACAGGGACAAAGACCACTGCTGACAGTGGAGGTGCCCTGGCAACTCCACCTGGCTCCACCTGATTTTCCCAAAGGGCTCCGGTCTCCTGCAGGTCTTTTCTGACATCTGCTGGTCCAGGAAAGTGCCTAAAACAGAATGGGGCCACAGGAGGTTTCCCCCGGTTATGCTTATGGTCACACAGCAAAGCTCTGCCTCAATGCCCAGTAATTTTTTAATACTTAACTAATAAAGCATCTACTCATCATCTCAAATGATTCAACTCCTTCCGTTAAATGTCTCACATGAAGTGTAATTTCTATCATGAAGAAATGTGAATTTCCATGATCTATATTAATTGCAGGAGAAGAAATCCTGGTGTTCACCTGTACTTGCATTGTCATCACTTTGTCTATCACAGTGTGCTCCCTCATCTTCCAGGCTCAAAACCTGACTTGATTACAGAGACCCTGCTGAATGTCCCCTTTCCAGCTGCCTGTTTGGATATATGAATTTCCCATGGTTCTCCTGCTTTGCCCTCCCCTTACTCTTGGATCATTCAGACCGCTCTCACCAACCCAGTTGCTGCTTTGAGTTTCCATGAGTTCCAGTTCGCCCATCTCTCAGCAGTCTGTCTAATGGTTTCCTTAGCAAGAAACTCATCGTTTCTCATTGAGTTAGTATGATATGGATTAATATTAACACTACTGTTTTAAATTTCCTATTAATCAGTGTAAAATAGATCACGTACAGTCATCCTTATGGGAAGGTAAACATCACTGGAGGCCAAAAAATAAGGAACTTGAACTTTTTTTTTTTTTGAAAACTGCAGCATGATTTCCTGTTAGTTTTTAAATAGGAAAAACCTTACTCATCCTACCTATGCAGGGCTGCTCTCTTTTGCATTAGGATGAAAAGAGTGCTGATAACATGCTGATGTTTTAATTGTTGCAGAGCAGTGCCTACACCAAGCCAAGGACTTTTCAGCTTCTCGCTCTGTCCTGCCAGCGAGCAGGCTGGGGGTGCAGCAGGAACTGGGAGGGGACAGACCCAGGACAGCTGACCCAAACTGGCCAAAGGGGTATTCCATACCATCTGGCGTCATGCTAAACAATATATAGGGGTGGCTGGCCGGGGTGGGGCGTCGGCTGCTCGGGGATAGGCTGGGCATCGGTCAATGGGTGGTGAGCAATTGCATTGTGCATCACTTGTTTCGTACACATTATTATTAGTAATACTGTTATCATTATTATTATTGTTATTATTATTTTCCTGTCTTAATAAACTGTCTTTATCTCAACTCACAGGCTGCACTTTCCCATTTCTCTCCCCCATCCCAGAGAGGGAGGGGGGAGGGTGGGCGAACGGCTGTGTGGTGTTTAGCTGCCGACCAGGTTAAACCACGCCTGTGACAACACTATTCCAAGTAGATGACATCGCTCGGGCTTCCCTTGTCGTCTGATGTGGTCACTCCATTGTAGAAAGCCACCAGATTGGTCCGGCACGATTTACCCTTTGGTGAAGCCATGCTGGCTGTCTCGGATCACCTCTTTGTCTTTCATGTGCCTTGAGATTGATTCCAGGAGGATCTTTTCCATGATCTTACCAGGCACTGAGGCGAGCCTCACTGTTCTGGAGATCCCTGGGTCCTCCTTTCTACCCTTCATCAAAAGGGGAGTGATGTTTCCCTTTTCCCAGTCACCAGGGACTTCACCCGACTGCCAGGACTATTCAGATAGGATGGAGAGAGGCTTGGCAACTACATCAGCCAGTTCCCTCAGGACCCTGGGATGCAAGTCATTAGGCTCCATAGACTTGTACTTGTTGAGTTTCATCAGGTGCTCCTAAACCTGCTCTTCACTTACAGCGGGTGGGACTTTGACCTCCAGCCTCCATCTGTGGGTTCAGGGAAATGAAAGACTTGGGAAGCCTGACTGGCAGGGAAGACTGAGGAGAAGACGTTGCTGAGTCCCTCAGCCTTCTCCATGGCTGTCATTACCAGTTCACCCTTCTCATCCATCAGAGAGGGAACACTCTCCTTGGCCTTTCTTTTCTGAGCAATGTAGAAACTGTAGAATCTCTTGCTGTTATTCTTTGCTTCACTTGATAAGCTCAATTCCATCTCTGCCTTGGATTTCCTTATCCCATCCCTGCACATCCGAAACAAATCCATGCATAAGGGCCTGGAAAAAGGAACCCTGGACCATAGAAGCCAATCTGGAAACAAAACTTGTAGGTAGGAAGCGCAGTTTTGCGGAGGTGCAGAGCCGATGGGCACGTTGTGGAGGATGATCCTAAAGACCTTTGTGCCTTTTCCCTCCTGATTACAATGCCACTTCCTTCTCAAGAACAGAGTAGCCAACAGATGTGTGACAGATAGTCGGGGATCAAGAATGTTATCAGAGAGCTGATCCCAATAAGATATGGGGAGGTCAGGAGCAGCCTGGACAAGAGAGATGTGAGATTTTGGGGTGAGAAGAAGAGCTTCGCCAGCAGAAATTAATGATTTCATAGAGGTAAGAGGGCTCATCTAATGTAGATGCTGTGGTAACACTGACTTAAAACAGTCATGTATGGCCCTTACCTTACTTGAACCAGGAATTTTAATCCCTCAACCTAAATGCTACTACATCACTGTGACAGGAATCCATTTTCTCTCTTGCTAACCCTAATGCCTTCCCTTAACACCAGCATTAAAATCTTCTATATACCGTAGACTTCTTGGCAGACCTAAACAAAAACCTAAACCACAGAGCTTGTCCATACCTTAACCGCAGACCTGACACCACAAGCAGAACACCAAAGATTCCCACTAAAACTCTGCTTAGTCTCTAACCCAGAATGTGAAAAACAGATACGGAGGGGGCTCTGGAGGTCAGCTACGATTCCCCTAGGTGAGCTCTGCCTCAGGATCTCCTGCCCCAGCAGGAGGAATGGGACTGGGGCAGTGACTGGGAGGTCACTTCTGTCTCTGCAGCTGATAGGGCAGCAGCAGGAACGTGTCACGCAAAGGGACTGTGAGGTGCCTTGTGTCTGGAGGTGGCAGGTCACCCTTGGCTTCTCCCTGGGATGTGCACTTTGGGGCTGACATCTGCCAGTGGCCCTGCTAGGCCAGCAGAAGGCCCCTGCTTGGCATGCTGCCTGTGGGATCCCCTCTGCCTCCATCCCCAGGAGGACCCAGACAGAAAGAAGGCCCGCAGAGGGCTTGTCCTGTCCCTTCTGCTTGAGGCCAGGACTGGACAGCAGGAGGCACAAGGCTTGGCTGTGTCTAGCCAAGAAGCTGCAAGGCCAGCAGCAGGCCCAGGGTGTGGAAGATGCTGCTGAGGTGACTTCTGTCTGCTTGGCTGACAGGCCGCAAGGAGCCTGATGGGTTGGGATGCCTACTTCAGGAGTGGTTTCCACCCTGATGGAGCTTTCTTTGGTAGTAGGAAAGAGAAGGAGAGAAAAAACTGTCAGAAGGTGCACCTTGGAAGGTTGGCACTGGCCATGAGGAGTAAGAAATGTCCAGGGGAACAACTGGTCTTGCTCCTAGAGCCTGAGGAAAAGAAGACATTAAGTGCCTTTACCTCATCTCTTGTCACCAGGTTTCCCCCACATCCAGTAAAGGATGATGATTCTCCTTAATCCTCCTTTATTAACATATCAACAAATTTTTATTTTTTTATCTTGCCTTGCACAAAAATCGGTCCCTCAGATAGCTTGGGGTGGAGAGGACAGAGGCCTCTGACAAGGCTGAGAGTCCCAACAGGACCCAGGTCTTTGTGTCCATGGCTCTGGCTGTTGTCTCTGCCACTGAGGCCTAGGAGGAGACAGCTTATCGGTAAAGCACCAGGGCCTCATTGCCTCCTCGCCCCCACCCATGAACCAGGCAGGGCTCGTACCATTCTCCTGCACTTGGCCATGCACATCCCCATCTCCTCCTGCCCCAGGAAGAGCCCTGAGCAGTGTGTGAAGGGAAAGGATCTCCCTTCCCAGGGGCTGGGGGTCAAGGCCTGGCCCTTGTCCTTGGTGAAATACATCCAGTTTGGAAAAGTGACATCAGGGTCAACTTCACATTGTCTTTCTCTATTTGTCCTCACTGCCTCCAATGCTCTGCTCTAACGAGATATCCCTAGCTGGAAGGGGATGAGTCCCCAAAGTGGGGCAAGCTGATGGGTTCTGCCTCAGCCATTTGAAGTGTCCTGCTCTTGAGTCTTTCAGGCTGAGTTTTCCACACATGACCTAGGATGGTAAATGGATGTTTAGGTGTCTACTAGGAAGAAGGGAGAGTGTCTTGGGATCCCAAAGGCCATTTCAAATTTAGGTCTATCCCAAGAAACCGTTGAAGAAAGAATTTGCCTTGAAGGGATTTCCTGTGCTGGGCTGGGCTGCAGTTTCAAGGAGAAACACCACTGCTGGCAGTGGAGGTGCCCGGGAAACATCACCTGTCCCCACCTTATCCACCAACGGGCTCTGGTCTCCTGCAGGTCCTTTCAGACTGCTTCCATCCAGGGAATTACTCTAAATGCACCAGAGCCTCTGGAGGCCTAATGATTTCATTGGAAGCATAACCAGGAAATGGGATTTCAAGGAAATATTTCAAATGTGAGTAAACTTCTCTGAAGACCTTGGCACTGGTTGCTTATGGTCAGACAGCAAAGCTCTGCCTCAATACCCAGTATTTTCTTCAGTACTTAAGTCATAAAGAAACTACTCATTACCTCAAATGATTCAATCCCTTCCATAAAATGTCACACAGTGTAGTTTCTCTCATGAAGAAATAGGCATTTTCAGGATGTATTTTCATCACAGAAAAAGAAATACTGGTGTTCCCCTGTACTTGCATTGTCATCGCTTTGTCTATCATGGTGTGCTCCCTCATCTTCCAGGTACATCCACCTGTCTTGATTTAACAGTCCATGTTGAATGTCCCCTTTCCAGCTGCGTGTCTGGACCTATGCACTTCCCATGGTTCTCCTGGCTTGCCCTCCCCTTCCTCCTGGATCACTCAGACCGCCCTCATCAACCCAGGTGCTGCTTTGAGCTTCAGGGAGTTGAAGCTTGCCCATCTACCTGAAGTCTGTCTAACTATGTCCTTAGAAAGCTCATCATCATTTATCATTGAATTAATATCATATGGATTAATTCTAATCTTAACACTTATAATTTCCGGTCTATCAGTATAAAAGACTTCTTGTACAGTCATCCTTTTGGGAACATAAACCTCACAGGAGGCATACAGGATGAGGAGCTTGCTTTGCTTTTGGAAGATTGCTGCATGTTTTCCTGTTGTTTGGTTTGAAATAAGGAGAAACCCTTCTGCGCCTGTGTGCATCCAGGTCTCTAAGGCAAGCAGGAGGGAGCTGGTGCAAAGGAGCTGTAACATCCAGCTGCAGACTTCTGGGCCGAAGTCTGGTGGAAGGAGAAGTGATGCAAGCGCCAAAGAGAGAAATGTCAGGGCTGGGGTGGTGAGGAGCAAGGTTCTCCACGCAGTGTCAGACCTCAAGAGTCTGCTTTTCCTCCCTATGCAGGTCTCCAAAGGAGACACCCTGGATCAATATCAGTTAGAGAATAATGCTCCAAACTGAAATTCAACTAAACACATCCTTTAAGATGAGAAAAGATTTTTTTTCAGGTGCTTCTTGAAATCTTCCTCCTTAACTACACCATGAAAGCTCTCCAATTAGCTGTACAAGTCTTGAAGACATGAAGAAAATTATGGGAGAGATATGTCTGCTTAGGACGTTATGCATTTTAATGAGTTCCATGGTGTATTTTGGTGCTCAGTCTATGAAGCTCAGGTACTGAGAGGAGAATGATGTAACTGCTTGAGAAGGTAAAGTCAGAAGGAAAAGTTGAAGTGACTTGGAGTATTAATGGGCCCCACTGAGGGCTGTTCCTAACAAAGCCTCCCCAGGGACTTCTTAGGGCAGATAATTGGAGGCCATGATTACAGCCAGGCAAAGCGCTGTGCTGAGAAAAGTCTTGGTTGGTTTTGGTGAAGCAGAAGGGCCAAGGCCTGACCCCAGCCACTGGGAGGGGAGATCCTGCACCCCCCCGTCTGGCTCAGGGCTCTTCTTGGGGTCTGTATGATGTGGTGGGCAGTGTGATGCCACGAGAAGAACTTCATTAGGACACCTCCCCACCCCTGCACAGGGTATCAAGGAAGCAGTGAGGCCCCATTGCAATGACTCTATCTCGTCTCCTCACAAGCTCTAGACAAAGGGACAAAAACGTCAGGGCTGTTGGGGCCTTCCATTCCTGCCAGCACCCTCTGCCTTCTCCTCTGCAGGTTTCCCTAAGCTGTTCCACACTTTGCCCTATTTCCTTGAAGTCTGCAGACACCCATCTCTGCCCACCACCTTGCTCTCATCCTGGACTTTCCATCGTTTCGTCAATGTCTCGTCAACCCTCACCAGCTGTTCCTTGAAACACAACGCTTGGTCTGATCATAGATGCTCAGCAGCATCTTCCAAGGCCTGGGCCTGCTGCTGGCCTTGCAGCTTCTTGGCTAGACACAGCCAAGCCTTGTGCCTCCTGCTGTCCAGTCCTGGACTCAAGCAGAAGGGACAGGACAAGCCCTCTGCGGGCCTTCTTTCTGTCTGTGCCCTCCTGGGGATGGAGGCAGAGGGGATCCCACAGGCAGCATGCCAAGCAGGGGCCTTCTGCTGGCCTAGCAGGGCCACTGGCAGATGTCAGCCCCAAAGTGCACATCCCAGGGAGAAGCCAAGGCTGACCTGCCACCTCCAGACACAAGGGACCTCACAGTCCCTTTGCATGACACGTTCCTGCTGCTGCCCTATCAGCTGCAGAGACAGAAGTGACCTCCCAGTCACTGCCCCAGTCACATTCCTCCTGCTGGGGCAGGAGATCCTGAGGCACAGCTGAGCTCAGCAGAGCATTCCCACCTATCTCCTCCTTGTGGCCCACAAGCTGATCAGATCCACGGCCCCTCACATCCATCTCTGAATGCCATGTGACTGCACAACAACCTCACTCTTTCTGCCCTGCCCCAAGGGGCCAAGCACCTTACGTTAAGGGTTAAAAAGTGTCTGAAGGTGGGGAGGTTAATACACAGGAACAAGTGCTTTCTCTGTTTGGTGTTCAGATTTTGATTAAGGACCTGGGCTCACTTTTCTGGGTTACAATTTAATCAAATATTTCATGGGCAGGTTTGGTTTTCTGCTTACGGTGTCAAGGTCTGTGGTTAGGGTATGACCAAGCTTTGTGATTTAGGGTTTTGTTTAGGTCTGCCAAGAAGACTAGGGTTAAATAAAGCATTTAAATCTAGTGTTAAGGGGAGGGATCAAGGTAAGGAAAAGTGTAAGGGTAAGGGAAAGTATTTTGGCTTCAAGGGTTTCTTTGAGGTCAAGCATTAGAGTAGTAGATCGCTGTTATGGTGTGGAGTAGCATTTAGGTTTGCGAATTAAGTTTACTGGTTGAAGCCGGTGAAGGGCTTCGTGTGACTGTTTTAAGTCACGGTTACAGCAGCATCAGCATAACCTGAACTTTCTTACCTCTACAAAATCCTTAGTTTCTGCTGGCCAAGCCCCTATTCCCTCCTCAAATCTCACATCTCTCCTGTCCATGCTTCTCCTGACCTCTCCATATCAGTCATCTTCTTAGGGGCACGTTAATGCTGGCTTTCATGAGCTCAGCGTATCCATCACACCTCTGCTGGCTACTCTATTTCTGAGAAAAGTGGCACTTAAGACATGATGGAAAAGGACACAAAAGTCCATCAGAGCGCCCTGCACAATGTGCCCAGCAGCTCTGCACCTCCAGATATGTGCTGTTCCTGCCTACAAGTTTTCTTTCCAGAATGGCTCCTATGGAGCCAGGGTAACTTTTCCCAGGCCCTCACTTCCCCAGGCCACACCACTCTTGCCCGCAGGCCCCACGTGTCTCTCCAACCCTCCCCTCTTCCCCTGCAGTAGTGGCACCTCACCGCAGCAGGTTGGTGCATCTCCAGGCTCAGGGGTGTTTCCTGAGGGCCTGCCCCGTGTGGGGAGTGGCGGGGAGGAGGAGAGCAAGGTCAGCTCCTGGGGCATGGCTGAGCACAGCCCAGCCATCCCGCACCGCGGGCAGGCCCCTTCCCCCAGGCTGAGGCACACACGCAAGGTGGACACTTCTCCATCAGCCCAGCTTCACGCAGGGCCCTTCAGCCCTGCCCCTGTCCTGGGACTCGCCTCCTCCTCCTCCACCCACAGACATACATTGCTTTCCATCTGGGGACCCAGGCAGGACTTTAAGGATCTGCTAAAGCCCTGAATTTCCATGTTTTTCATAGTCTTCACACAAGTCTTCCTCCTGCCATCCCCACTGCCTAGCCCTGCCTTCCAGGTGGAACTCAGTAACGTGGTGCTCAGCAATAAATAATGGGGTCATCTTTCCAAGAGAGGGTAGAAATTTCTTGGGGGCAGGCTGCAGAGATGATGAAGTATTGCGTCTTCTTCAGGGCTTTAAATAAGGTCTCCCCAATTACTCTGCAGTCTTATGGGCCTTCACCCGCTGGCTCTTCACAGCCTCCCCTGGCGTTGCAGAGCCCTCCTTAGCCTCTGGACACCTCAGATTCACTTTTCCCCCTAAAAGACTCTTCCTTGGATGGTCACTCATTTTAAGAGGTCCTAATCACTACCCACGGAGCACATTGTCCCTGCAGATCCCCTGACATCTGCTGCCAGCTCCAGATTCCTCTCCAGGCTGGAATCTGCCATCAGCCCCACTGCAGGGGGCACAGTCCCATGCAGATGAGTCCAAGACCAGTTGTAATCTGCTTGGGTAAGTGCCACCATAAAGGGAGTTCTTGGTCCAGCCCTTGGTCCCTCACAGACCACCCTGGGACTTTCAGCCTGTGTCCTTCCCTCCATGAAGAAGCCCAGAAAACAGAAGAGCAGGGAGCAACCCCTTGGCTCTGTTCCTGATAGCACATTTGGAAGAGGTGCCCAGGCTTCTGGGTTTGCCCTGAGCAGCCCCTTTTGTTACTGTGGTGCTAGCCCGGAGGCCAGCTGTGAGCCAGGGCTGCACAGTGCCTGCTGCTGCCTGCAGCCACAGGGATGTCACTGCAGAGAGAACAGGACTGTCACCAAGGTACATGAGACCTCAAGACTAACACAGATACAAGAGCACAGGAGGAACACACTGGAAGGCAAAAGAGAGCAGCAGTTGAAAGGCCACGTCCTGCTGCTGGCCATGGCCATGGCTACAGTGAAGCAGCAGGGGCCCTGAGCCCTCCTGAGTGCTGGGGCTGCTCCCCCAGCTGCAAAGGAGATGGGAAGAGACAGCAGCTGAGTGCAATGAGGTTCTGATGACTTCCTTATTGGGTATATCTATACAGGAAACTGGCATCTCTGGGAAAATGATTAACAAGTAGGAGGATAAAAAATATATTATTTAAATCAGAAACAAGATTTTCAGAATATAATAATACAGAGAAATATTAACAAAAAATTGTCTTACATTTTTTTGAGGAAACATAGGAATTTTGATTTTATGCATATTATTATATGTAAATATATTGAAGAATTGTGTATTCTAGAACTGTCTTCACTGAATTCCTTAGTTCCTTATTCCTGATGCTGTAGATGAGGGGGTTCACTGCTGGAGGCACCACTGAGTACAGAACTGCCATCACCATGTTCAGGGATGGGGAGGAGATGGAGGGGGGCTTCAGGTAGGCAAACATGCCAGTACTGATAAACAGGGACACCACGGCCAGGTGAGGGAGGCACGTGGAAAAGGCTTTGTGCCGGCCCTGAGAAGAGGGCATCCTCAGCACGGCTCTGAGGATCTGCACATAGGACACCACAATGAAGACGAAGCAACCAATACCTAAACAGAAGGTGATTGCAGTAAGCCCAGCTTCCCTGAGGTAAGCATCTGAGCAGGAGAGCTTGAGGATCTGGGGGATTTCACAGAAGAACTGGTCCACAGCATTGCCTTGGCAGAGGGGCAGGGAAAAGGTAGTGGCCGTGTGCAGGACAGCATTGAGAAAGCCACTGCCCCAGGCAGCTGCTGCCATCTGGGCACAAGCTCTGCTGCCCACGAGGCTCCCGTAGTGCAGGGGCTTGCAGATGGCAACCTAGCGGTCGTAGGACATGACCGTGAGAAGGGAAAACTCTGCTCCAAGCAAGAAGACTAAAAAGAGGACTTGGACAGCACATCCTTGGTAGGAGATGGCCCTGGTGTCCCAGAGGGCATTGGCCATGGCTTTGGGCAGAGTGGTGGAGATGCAGCCCAGGTCGAGGAGGGCGAGGTTGAGGAGGAAGAAGTACATGGGGGTGTGGAGGCGGTGGTCGCAGGCGACGGCGGTGAGGATGAGGCCGTTGCCCAGGAGGGCAGCCAGGTAGATGCCCAGGAAGAGCCCGAAGTGCAGGAGCTGCAGCTCCCGCGTGTCTGCAAATGCCAGCAGGAGGAACTCACTGATGGCAGTTCTATTGGACATCTGCTTTTTTGGGGATGTGGTCCTGCACAAAGGGAAAGAACAGTAATAATGTACAACAGACTTATCAGAGGAAAATTCAATTTTCTCATTAAAAGACATCAAAAAGATTGTCCACTTGCAGGCAGGTATTTTGAAGTTCCCTTTAATGACTTCGAACTGATTCTGAGTTTCTCTGCGAGAAGAGTACTCTTCTGTGGGCAATGGAAGAATCAGTCATAGCTGAAGGTAGCAACATGGTAGGAACATGGGGTAGTCTCAGATTCACTTCACTCCTGATATAGAAGAGATTTCCCCAGTTTTGCTCCTAGTTCATCACAGAGCAGACGTGTGGAGATTTACTTATTTATTTGTTTCTTTGTTTGTTTGATTTGTCCTCTTTGTTCAGCTGTCCCACCACACCTGAGGAGTGTTTCTAAGGCATAAATCCTGGGCTTTCTGCTGCACTCCAAGTGAAACCCTGTAGGTCCTCACAGTCACAGATACTGCCTTGTTAGAGCAGAGTGCCCTTCAGAGAGGAGAGGCAGTCATTCCACCAGTCCTGGTCTCAGCTGCCCTGTGTTGGCAGGTCTTTGAGCTCCAGGACAATTCTCCTCCTATTTTCCTAGAGTTGTAGAATCCTCTAGAAGCTGTAGAATATCCTGACTTGGAAGGGTTCCACAAGGATCATCAGATCCCACCCCTGAATCTGTACATGAACACCCAAAAATCAGTCCATATGCCTGAGGGGGTTGCCCAAATATTTGTTGAATTCTGACAGCCTCAGCGCTGTGAACACTTCCCTGGGGTAGCTGTTCCAGTGCCTACAGAAGCTGGCTACTGCTGAGTTTTTCTAAAAGAGAAATCGTGGGCATTTCTCCTGCACTTGAAGGGAAACTTTGTGGATCCTCAGAAAAAAGGGACGGGCCCTATAGTGCAGTGTCCTTTAGTGATGACAGGCAATGTGTCCCTCAGTGCTGGTCTCAGCTGCCCTGTGAGAGCTGCAGGAAAGCTGTACTCAGTTGTTCAAATGAAAAGAACCAGGACACTGCTGAGAGCAGAGGAATCCAGGCTCCAAGGGCCCATCTCCAGACCCCTCACCCTGTCCCCGTACTCCCCTTCCCCCAAGCACCCCGAGGGCTCACCCCATGGGCAGGTGAAACCCCCATCCCCAGGCAGCCTGGGAACAAGAGCAGCAGCAGCACGGCCAGGTGGAGAAGCCAGGAGGAATGGCAGCGTGCTGCTGCCAGGGGAGGCAAGGCCAGGGAGGGACAGACGGACACTCAGCACACCCTCCTGTGCTGCAGCTCTGCCTGCAGAGGAGGCAGCTCCTGCTCATTGCAAACGATCTGTGCTCACCTCAAGCCTGCAGACACCTTCCAAAGGCAGGGCGTATCAGGGCTTTTGTAGCTCATAAAGATCACCTAGGATAAAGCCTGAGAGGACCACAATGATGATGTTGGTGCAGTCTGTGGGCTGATGTGTGGGAAGGGACTTTATGAAGTTCATTGATGACATATTGGTCCCTCACTGCCATGTTCCAGGAGTCTCAGTCTCCTGCAAAATCCTGACAACTCATTACCGTGAAACCTGCCTCCCCTCCACTGCAGGAATCTGAAAGCACATCCGACAGAAAAAGTCTTGCCTTTCTGGTAGCCCCTGCCTTGGTCTTTCTCTTGAAAAATGCAATCATAAATGCCATTCTCTAAAGCATTTTGTACTCATTTCTGGAGAAACAGAGAGACAACTATCCCGACAGATGTTATCAGGCATCGGATGTGCCAGCTGTAGAAGACCCCTCTGGCAACCCCACCTGCATGGCCCTGCTGCCAGAGACTCACGGTGCCAAGAGCCTGCAGATCTGTCCTGCCACACGCTGCCCTCTGTTGCTGCGCTCCTCACTGCCTCCAAGCCCTCTCTCCTTCTCTCCTCTCCCCGTGCCAGCTGCGGTCAGAGCCCCCAGCCCTGCTGCGCTGTGCACAGGAGCTGCTCCTGGGCACAGCTGTCTCTCTGCACCAGGGCCCTCTTGCCACGAGCTCTCTCTGTCCCACGAGCCCGGCCCAGCTCAGCAGCACAGCACCCGACCATGGCATCGCTTGCTCTGTGCCATTGGGCTCCCTTGAGGTATCCCCAAGGCCTCAGGGCTGACAACTCCCGAAGGCAGCAGGGTCTCTGCTGGGCTGTGGTGTCTGAAGCAGACCAAAGTCATCGCCGACTGCTCCTCTTTGTAGATGTCAGAGACTGATTTTTACAAGTGTGATTTGTGCTGTTGGACTGTGGTTGTCAAACACATTGTGCTTTAACCCGTCAGGCACCTTAGCACCACACAGATGTTAGTTGACAACCACCTCCAAAAGATAATGGGTTGAAATAAAGGTAGTTTAAATGGACAGAAATTGAAGAGATAGTAATAACTTTAACAATACTACTAATAAATAATAATAATTTTTATTTTTTTATTATTATATGTATAAAGCAAGTGATGCACAATGCAATTGGTCATCACCCACTGACTGATGCCCAACCTTTCCCCAAGCAGGGGTCCCCCTGAACCTGACCAGCCTGCATTATGTTCTCCTCTGCAGGTCCCCTGACCTTACTTTGGTTTAGGGCAATACAAGCTTTCAGAAGGATTAGGACTATTTTCTTCCCTTTCTCAAATACTTCTTGAGCTGTGTTGCCCCATGTGATGACAACATCAATGTACTGGAGGTGTTCAGGAGCTTCCCTGTGTTCCAGGGCAGTCTGGATCAGCCCATGGCAAATGGTAGGGCTGTGTTTCTACCCCTGGCGCAGTCCATTCCAGGTGGACAGGACGCCCCTCCAACTGAAAGCAAAGTGTGACCTTCACACTGCTGCCAAAGGGATGGAGAAAAATGCATTAGCAGTATTAATTGTGGCAGAGCGCTTGGCTGCCTTTGACTCCAGTTCGTACTGAATGAAGTTCTAGCATGGCCAGCACAGCAGCACTCAGCGGTGGTGTGACTTCATTCAGGCACAGAAGTCCACCGTTCTCTTCCACTCACCATTAGAATTTTGCACTGTCTGTATGGGACTACTAAAGGGTGAGCAAGTGTTGCTGATCACTCCTTGGCTCTGCAGTCAATGAACCAGCTCATGCATGGGAAGCAGGGAGTCTCTGTGAGTGCAATACTGCCTCAGGTGCGCTGTTGTGGTAGCGATTGGCACCTGCTGCCCGTTGGCCATCAGCACCTGCACAGCAGAAGGGTCCTGTGAGAGAGTGGGCAAGGTAGATAACTGTTTGATGTCCTCCGTCTCCAGGGGAGTCATGCCCAAAGTCCATCCAGTAAACGTTTGGATCTTTGAAGTACCCTCTCCTGATTTAGTCTGTGCTAAGGTTGCACAGAGCCTCCAGGCCAGTCCCAATGGGTTGCTTTTGCCACTCCTTCCCAGTTAGGCTCACTTCAGCCTCCAGTACAGTTAACTCTTGGGTTTGATGTGCCAGGCCAATACTCCTCAGAGTCCAATACACACAATTGTCCCCTTCCTTCCCCTGGCTCGAGGCTGGGCCCCTCTAGTCCTGCTCATAGTATTCATTACTCTTTTTGGAGGACTGCCTGCTAGAAACTGGAGCAGCAATTTTCTCAGAAGAACCACTTTTTTGCAAATGCTTTTCCTTGTGCTTCATGGATCCATGCCTCTAGGGTGGAGGTAGGGCATATTTTTGCAGCCCGTTTTCTCATGGCCTTTCCGGGGTCACACAGTTAAAACCACAGGGTGGCACATAGCATGCACGCACTATATCAACTTTCTTGGGCAGATGGATGCTTACACCTGATAGCTGAGCTATTGGTTCATGCAGGTGGGGAGGAAGATGTATCCTCTTGTAGTTCTAGCATCTCGTGAGAAAGTTTCTCTCTAGACGAGATGCAGGCCCATAGGGAAGAAGAGAGACTTTCGTTGTCTAGGTCACTATCAATCACCTTCAGCATGGCTAATTCCCTCAGGTACCGGATACCCCTCTGCATGGTGGTCCACTTTCCTGGTTGACATACAAGATCTTTCTTGAAGGGAGACCTTTCCTTGACGCCTGACAGGATTAAATTCCTTGTGCCCTTTTCCAATGGCTTTGTCAATCACTGCTTCTCTAGAGGGGGATCCCAGCTGCTTGGCTTCCCTGCCCTCTAATTCCAGGCTATTGGCCCTGTTCTCCCAGCACTGGGGCAGCCAGGTGACAATGTGCTCACCAAGATGATGGCTGAAATCTTTTCCCTTATCTCGTAGCTTATCCTGGGAAAGGGATCACGTGGTTTCTGATGTTTAGGTGATTTCTTCTTCTTTGTCCTCCTGCTTCCATGGTGGCCCTTCTTTGGTGAAACCTGCCTTATCTTCTTCTTCCTCCTTTCTTGTCTGGGTAGGAGTTTCTTCACTTTCTAAAGAAAATCTGACTTCCACACCCATTGTTTTCTCTTTCATAAAGAGGCAACCAATAGTGGCACAAGCTGGTTCTCTGGCCCAGCCACGGGGCCCATTTCAGGGGCTGGAGTAGCTGCAGGGCCCATCACAGGAGTTGTTCTGGCTGCAGGGCCTTTCAGAGGAGTTGGAGTGGCTGCAGGGCCTATCGCAGTTTTTGGAGTGTCTCTAGGGCCTGTCACAGGGGTTGGTTTAAATTTAGGCCCATCTCAGGGGGTGTGGTGCTTGAAGCAGACTGAAGTCATCACCGACTGCCCTTCTCTGTACACAGGAGAGATGAATTTTACAAGTGCGATTTGTGCTATTAGGGTGTGGTTGTCAAACATGTAGTCCTTTAATCTGGCAAGTAGCTCAGCACCACACAGCAGTTAGCTCACACCAACCCCCCAAATGCTTATATGTTGAGATAAGGGCAGTTTAATGGACCGAAAGGGAAGAGAAATAATAATAACAGTAGCTTTTATGATGATGATGATTATGACGATGATTATTATTATTGTTGTTGTTGTTGTTATTGTTATTATTATTGTTGTTATGTACAAAGCAAGCTATGCACAGCGCAATTGCTCATTACTTACTGATGTCCAGCCCATCCCCAAATGGTAGAACATTGTGGTAACCACCTGCACCTGCTCTTCTTTGACCTTCAACAGTTCCACAAACGGAAGGCTCCTCCCAGAGACTGGGCAAGGTAGACAACTCTTTAATATCCTCCGTCTCCAAGGCAGCTATCCCAAAACCCCACCTGTACCCTTTTGGATCTTTGAAGTACCCCCTCGTGGGGAAGTCTGTGTCAAGGTTTCATAGATCAACATTCTTCTTCCTCCTTTCTTTTCTGGGTAGTAGTTCTTTTCCATTCTAAGGAGCCTGATTTTCACACCCATTGTTTTCTCCTGCATATAGAGGCAACGGATACTGGCACAGGTTGGTGCTGTGGCCTAGCAAGACCAGACCTGGGGGGTCTGGTCTAGTCCCCAGACTAGACCTGGGGCCTGTCCCAGGGGCTGGAGTGGCTGCAGGACATGTCAGAGGTGTTGGAGTAGCTGCAGGGCCTGTCACAGGGGTTGCAGTGGCACTGACTGAGGCTCAGTAAGCACAGACCAAGTCCCAGCACATTCCAGTGATTTGTGTCCCTTTGGAATTGCCAAGGTGATAACACCTCCTTTTCAAGCACTTCTACAGTTTTTAAGGATTCTGCAGGTGCTCAGGGAGAAGTTCCAAAGCCCTGGAGGTGCCCACTGCTCTAGGTGCCTGCCCAGATCCTCTCCCTGCCTCTCCTAACTCTCCTGCCCTGGGTCAGGTCTCTGGAGGGCATTCTTAAATAATTGTTTATCCTTAAACAGAAGTTGAAATACATTCAGGAGACATCACAATAGGAGCATCCCAAGGATATTCTAAGCTTTGTAGAGCTAGTGTAATTAGCCTGGAGGAGAAGGGGGAGGTGAAGGAGAAAGGGGGACTGAATAAGTGGAGAAGTGTCCCTCCCTTTTCTCCCCCTAGATTGGCTCCCTAAAGCAAAAAGGTCAAGAGTGTAATTCTTAAGTTTCTGAGCGATGGTTCCTGAGGTACGGAGGTGATGGCAATGCTCAGTACAAATAACACATCTGTCACATGACCACACATTTTATAGGATCATAAGCCAGTGTTACACAACATAGCAAAATAACTTTAAACCAGCCCCAGAAATGATGAACAGCACAACGGGAACACATGCAGTAAGTAATGTGCTATACAACACATTTCTGAAAGCAAGCACAACAAACCTGAGATCCAAAACGTCGACATTGTGATCAGCAACTACTAAACTGGTCTAATGCTTATAACAATTTAATTTTAGCACTCTCTGGTAAGATCTGTCATTATCTCAACCCTTCGTGCTCCACTCTGCGTGCCAAAAAGACTGCTGTGGCTTAACGCGGCAGTTCGAGTACATGGAATTATTCGAACGGGTCCAGAGGAGGGCCACAGAGATGGTCAAGAGGCTGGAGTACGTCTGCTGTGAAGGCACACTGAGCAAGCTGGTACTGCTCATCCTGGAGAAGACAAAGCACTGGAGAAACCTTAGAACAACCTTGCAGTACTTAAAGAAGACCTGCAGGAAAGCTGGGGAGACTGTCTTTGTCAGGGAGTGTAGTGATAGGACAAGGAGTAATGACCTTAAACTAAAAGAGGGTAGGTTTAAATGAGATATATGGAAGGAATTCTTTAGAATTCTTCAGAGGGATCTGGATAGGCTGGATTGCTGGGCTGAGATGAATGGGATGAAGTTCAACAAGGCCAAGTGCAGGGTCCTGCAATTTGGCCGCAATAACTCCATGCAACGCTATAGGCTTGGGGCAGAGTGGCTAGAAGACTGTGAAAAGGAAAGGGACCTGGGAATGTTGATTGATGCTCGGCTGAACATGAGCCAGCCGTGTGCCCAGGTGGCCAAGAAGGCCAACGGCATCCTGGCCTGTAGTAGAAATAGTGCAGCCAGCAGGAGCAGGGAAGTGATCGTCCCCCTGTACTCTGCTCTGGTGAGGCCGCACCTCAAGTACTGTGTTCGGTTTTGGGCCCCTCACTATGAGAAGGACATCGAGGCCCTGGAGTGTGTCCAGAGAAGGGCAACCAAACTGGTGAGGGGTCTGGAGCACAAGTCTTATGAAGAGTGGCTGGGATTGTTTAGTGTGGAGAAGAGGCTCAGGGGAGACTTTATTGCACTCTACAACTTCCTGAAGAGATGTTGTGGTGAGGCGGGGACAGCCTCGTCTCTCAGATAACTAACGACAGGACTCAAGGAAATGGCCACAGGTTGCGCATGGGGAGATTTAGATTAGATGTCACGAAAGACTTTTTCTTTCAAAGAGTAGTCAGGCACTGGAATGGTCTGCCCAGGGAGGTGGTGGAGTCACCGCCCCTCGCAGTGTTCAAGAAGCACCAGGACAAGGTGCTACGGTATCTGATTTAGTAGCTTAGTGGGTAGTAGTAGTGACAGGATGGTTGGACTAAATGATTCTTTCCAACTTTGTGTTTCTATGATTTCTATGATTCTATGATAGGACAAGGGGAATGGTTTTAAACTTGAAGAGGGTAGATTTAGAGTAGATAGTCAGATGAAATTCTTGACTTGGAGGTGAGGCACTGGCAGTGGTGCTGTGGGTCCAGAGGTCACCCAGAGGGAGTTTGGATCAGCCCATGCCCTTGTGTTTGAAGGAACAGCTGGCGAGAGTGGAGAGGCATCAGTGAAATCCTGGCAATACCAGAGTGAGAGCCAGGTGGGGAAGAGAAGTGGCTGTCTGCAGCCTTCAGAGAGGTGTGGGACAGCACAGGAAAGCCTGCAGAGGAGGAGGCAGAGGGCTCTGACAAGAATGGAAGGCCGCAGCAGCACTGACATCTTTGTCTCCGCAGCCATGGCTTGTGAGGAGACGTTTTATTCTCATGGCACTGGGACCATGTATTTTCCTTTCAACCATGTGCAAACATTGGGAGGTGTCATACCATTGTCCTTCACATGATATTATGGGCATCGTCCCCTACCCCACAGACCCCAGGAAGAGCCCTGAGTGAGACATGGGGGTGCAGGATCTCTCCTCCAGTGGCTGGGGTCAGGCCTTGGCCCTTCTGCTTCACCAAAACAAAACGAGATTTTCTCAACACAGTGTCTTTGCCCGTCTGTAATCACGGCCTCCAGTTAGCTGCCCTAACAAGTCCCTGGGGAGGCTTTGTTAGTAACAGACTAGAATAGCCAACAGAGTGTATAGTGTACTCTAATACTACAGGATTGAGTAACCAACAGAGGTGAGACAGGTACTCTGGTGTAATGAAAGCCATCAGAAAGCTGATCCCAGTTAGATGACTGATATGGGGAGGTCAGGTGTATCCTGGCAAGGAGATATGTGAGATTTGGGGGAGGGAAGAGGAAGGGAAGAGGAGCTCGGAAGCTTCCTTTCTAGAGGTTAGAGGGTTCATGTAATGTTGATGCTGCTGTAACACTGACTTCAAACAGTCTTCTCTGTCCCTTACACTATTTTCAAGAGTAACAATAATCCCTCAACACAAACATTAGTCCACCACCCTGACAGGAATCCACTACTGTAATGCAGAAGTCAAAGTATCACTTTTAGGAAAACTCTGCCCATAGCCCCTTTCCCTTACCTTTAATTTCTTGCTCATCCTAATCACTGCCCTTAACACTAACATTGAAACGCTCTATTTAAACCCAGACTTTTTGAGAAACCTAAACAAAACCCTTAACCATAGTGCATGCCCATACCCTAACCAGAGACCTGACTCCACAAGCAGAAATCCAAAAACACCCACTAAAACTTTGCTTAATCTCTAACCGAGAAAGTGAAAAACACGTACCGAGGGGGCTCTCTACGTCAGGTACGTCTCCCCTAGGTGAGCTCTGCCTCAGGATCTAATGCCCCAGCAGGAGGAATGGGACTGGGGCAGTGACTGGGAGGTCACTTCTGTCTCTGCAGCTGATAGGGTAGCAGCAGGAACGTGTCACGCAAAGGGACTGTGAGGTCCCTTGTGTCTGCAGGTGGCAGGTCAGCCTTGGCTTCTCCCTGGGATGTGCACTTTGGGGCTGACATCTGCCAGTGGCCCTGTTAGGCCAGCAGAAGGCCCCTGCTTGGCATGCTGCCTGTGGGATCCCCTCTGCCTCCATCCCCAGGAGGGCACAGACAGAAAGAAGGCCTGCAGAGGGGTTGTCCTGTCCCTTCTGCTTGAGGCCAGGACTGGACAGCAGGAGGCCCAAGGCTTGGCTGTGTCTAGCCAAGAAGCTGCAAGGCCAGCAGCAGGCCCAAGCCTTGGCAGATGCTGGTGAGGTGACTTCTGTGTGCTTGGCTGACAGGCCGCAAGGAGCCTGATGGGTTGGGATGCCTGCTTCAGGAGTGGTTTCCACCCTGATGGAGCTTTCTTTGGTAGTAGAAAAGAGCAGGAGAGAAAAATCTGCCACAAAGTACACCTTGGAAGGTTGGCACTGGCCACAAGGAGGAAAAAAATATCCCTCAAATGGTAGTGCTGTTGTGCGAGAGGTCACCCAAAGAGTATCTATTATCAGACCATTGCTTTGTGTTTCAAGGAAGAGCTGATGAGGGTTGACGAGACATGGGTGAGATGATGGAAAGTCCTGGATGAGAGCAAGGTGGTGGACAGAGATGGGTGTCTGCAGACTTCAAGGAAATAGGGCAAAGTGTGGGACAGCGTAGGAAAGTCTGGAGAGGACAAAGAGGTGGGTGCTGGCAAGAATGGAAGGCCCCAACAGCTCTGAGGTTTTTGTCCCCTTGGCTAGAGCTTATGAGGAGATGAGAAACATTGCAGTGCAGCCTCTTTGCTTCCTTGCAACCCTGTGCAGAGGCGGGGAGGTGTCATACCAGTGTTCTTTTCGTGGCATCACACTGCCCACCACATCATATAGACCCCAAGAAGAGCCCTGAGCCAGACGTGGGGGTGCAGGATCTCCCCTCCAGTAGCTGGTATCAGGTCTTGGCCCTTCTGCTTCATCAAAATATTTCTCAGCACAGTGCTTTGCCTGTCTGCAATCATGGTGTCCAATTATCTGCTCTAACAAGTCCCTGGGGAGGCTTTGTTAGTAACAACCATCAGTGGGGCCCATTAATACTCCAAGTCACTTCAACTTTTCCTTCTGACTTTACTTTCCCAATCGATTGCATCATTCTCCTCTCAGTACCTGAGCTTCATAAATTCAGCACCAAAATACACTGTGGAACTCATTAAAATGAAGAAACTCCTAACACTTCTTACATAGTATTGTTCAAGACTTCAAGACTTGCACAGCTAATTGGAGAGCTTTCATGGTGTAGTTAAGGTTTGAAGATTTCAAAGAACACCTGATATTTTTTTTTTCTCATCTTAAAGGATGCTTTTAATTTAATTTCGGTTTGGAACATTTCAGTTCACTGATTTATATTGATCCAGGGTGTCTCCTTTGGGGAATTGCATAGATAGGAAAAGCAGACTCTTGAGATCTGACACTGCATGGACAACCACCCCAGCCCTGACATTTCTCCTGTTGTCTACTTGGTGCTTGCATCACTTTTCCTTCCACCAGACTTTGGCACAGAAGTCTGCAGCTGGATGTTAGAGCTCCTTTGCACCAGCTCCCACCTGCTTTCCTTAGAGACCTGGCTGCACTCAGGTGCAGAAGGGTTTTTCCTATTTCCAGCCAAAGAATGTGAAAACGTGCTGCAATTATCCAAAAAACAAAGCAAGCTCATCCTGTATGCCTCCTGTGAAGTTTACCTTCACAAAAGAATGACTGTAGTAGTATTTTATAGTGATAGATAGGAAATTAAAAATGATAGTGTTATTATTAATCCATATCATATGAATTCAATGAGAAATGATGAGGATCTTGGTAAGGAAACAATTAGACAGACTGCTGAGAGATGGGGAAGCTGAGCTGCTTCTATCTCAAAGCACAAAGCAGCAACTGGGTCAGTGAGAGCAGTCTGAATGATCAAAGAGTAAGGGGAGGGCAAACCAGGAGAATTATAGGAAGTGCGTAGATCCAGACAGGCAGCTGGAAAGCGGACATTCAACATGGACTGTTAAATCAAGACATGTGGATGTACCTGGAAGATGAGGGAGCACACCATGGTAGACTAATTGATGACAAAGCAAGTGCAGGTGAACTTCAGAATTTCTTCTCCTGCGATGAATATACATCCTAAAAATTCACGTCTTCATGGCAGAAACTACACTGTGTGACATTTCATGGAAGGGATTAAATTATTTGAAGTGATGAGTAGTAGCTCTATTAGTTAATTACTAAAAAAATTAATGGGTATTGAGGCAGAGTTTTGCTGTCTGACCATAAGCAACCAGGGAAAACCACCAGAGACCCCTTTGTATTTGAGGTACTTCCATGGACTGTCAGCTTTCAGAAAGGACCTGCAGGAGACCAGAGCCCCTTGAGGGATTCAGGTGGAGATAGACGGAGTTCCCAGGGCACCTCCACTGCCAGCAGTGGTCTTTGTCCCCGTAACTGCAGCCCAGTCCAGCACAGGAAACCTCTTCAAAGACAAACCCCTTCTACAGTGCACTCCTGGGATTAACTTAGATTTGAAATGGCCATTGGAAACCCATGATACTCTCCCTTAGTTTTACTAGACACTTGAACATCCATTTACTTTCCTGGGTCATCTTCCTCGGTCTTCTAGCAAAGTCAAGCTGAAAGACTCTTTCAGCTTTTTTCAGCTTTTCTTTTCAGCTCTTTTACTGGGGCCGGTCCTCTTTAATATCTTTATCGATGATCTGGATGAGGGCGTCCAGTGCACCCTCAGGAAGTTTGCAGATGACACCAAGCTAAGTGCGTGTGTCGATCTGCTCGAGGGAAGGAAGGCTCTGCAGGAGGATCTGGATAGGCTGGACCGATGGGCTGAGGTCAACTGTATGAAGTTCAACAAGGCCAAGTGCCGGGTCCTGCACCTGGGGCGCAACAACCCCAAGCAGAGCTACAGGCTGGGAGATGAGTGGCTGGAAAGCTGCCTGGCCGAGAGGGACCTGGGAGTATTGGTTGATAGTCGGCTGAATATGAGCCAGCAGTGTGCCCAGGTGGCCAAGAAGGCCAACAGCATCCTGGCCTGCATAAGAAGCAGTGTGGCCAGCAGGTCTAGGGAAGTGATTGTGCCCCTGTACTCGGCTCTGGTGAGGCCGCACCTCGAGTACTGTGTTCAGTTTTGGGCCCCTCGCTACAGGAAGGACATGGACGTGCTCGAGCGAGTCCAGAGAAGGGCGACCAAGCTGGTGAGGGGTCTGGAGAACAAGTCTTACGAGGAGCGGCTGAGGGAGCTGGGGTTGTTCAGCCTGGAGAAGAGGAGGCTCAGTGGCGACCTTATCGCTCTCTACAGTTACCTTAAAGGAGGCTGTAAAGAGGTGGGGGTTGGTCTGTTCTCCTACGTGCCTGGTGACAGGATGAGGGGGAATGGGCGAAAGTTGCGACAGGAGAGTTTTAGGTTGGATGTTAGGAAGTACTTTTTACCAAAAGGGTTATAAAGCATTGGAACGGGCTGCCCAGGGAGGTGGTGGAGTCACCATCCCTGGAGGTCTTTAAAAGACGTTTAGATGTAGAGCTTAGCGATATGGTTTAGTGGAGTACTTAGTGTTAGGTCGGAGGTTGGACTCGATGACCTTGAGGTCTCTTCCAACCTAGAAATCTGTGATACTGTGGTACTGTGATACTCAAGTACAGCACGCTTCAAATGGCTGAGCCAGAACCTATCAGCTTGCCCCCCTTTGGAAATGGTCCCCGTCCAACTAGGGTTTTGAAAGTGAAAAATGTGAAATGACCCGTCAGGTCAATGTGCAGAGGAAGGGAAAGTCACACATATTGTACTGGAGTGTCAGAAGGCAAAAAGCATTGCATTGTGCCTCAGAATAATCAAGGAGACCTAATCCAGTTCATCTGTGAGATAAAGCAGAGTGAAGGACGTTGAGTTGTGTCCTAACATGAAGAAGGATGTACATCACTGGTGAAGGAAGCGTCTTTTCGCGCCATCACCAATGCAAATTACACAAGAACTACATCAAATAAAGGTAACCTGTCCCACCCTGGCCCTGTCACACCACAGGGCAGCGGAGGGACCTTTTTCACTTTCAGCCTCTTTTTCAGAGAGGCTTTGCCCTCTCCCTGCACACCACGGGGCAGAGCCTGGCCCTGGACGCTCCGTGAGCGCCATGCAGGTCGTGGCAGGCTGCGGTGAGGGGACGAATGCCCTGGGCCCCCTTCCTGCTCTGCCCAGGCCAGCAAGGGCCCCGAGCGGCCTCGTGTCCCCTGCCCCTGCAGCTCGGGGCTCCCTTCCCCAGCCCTGGCTCTGCAGCACCAAGCCCTGCTGGGAGCCCTCCCCTGCATGCTGCCACCGCTCCCTGACGCTGCTGGTGCCCTCTGCCGGGCACTGCCCAGCCCAGACCAGCCCCTGCCCACCTCTCCCCACCTCCCAGACCTTGCCTGCTCACCCAGTCTTGGCCCTTTCCTACTGTTCACTGAAGGCCTCTGAGACCTCTGTGCTGTGGCCTCGCTGTGTGTCCTGGCATTGCAGAGCTCCCATCAGCCCGTGCATCCTTTGGCTTAGCTCTACTGTGAAGACCCACTCGCTGCCCACCCAACACAAGGCACACGGCATCCCAGGAGAACCCTTAGGGTATCCTGGTGGTTCCCGATACCTCCCTGATGCCGCCAGCCCTGTCACATTTCAATCCCAGGAAGCCGCTTCTTGACTGGTCAGGGCCTCCAGGGGCACTGGCAATCCACCAGTGACGACTCAGTCCAGCCCTGATTCCCTCACCCCCCACCCCGTGCCCTCATGCCCCTGTGTCCAGGTGGCACCCAAGCACAAGAGTGAGGCCTTGAGCCTGGCATTCCCTGAGCATCTTCTGCACTCCAGTTTGGGAAGAAGAGCCCTGAGCACTGAGGAACTTCACTTTTAGTACCAAGATGCCACAACAGAGGGCAGGTGTCATTTAGAAATAAACACATTCTCTAGGTCACACAGAGGGTTGCTCATCTGGAAAAGAGAAATGAAAACAAATATTTATCTGCAAACAGAATTTTAAAGAATACGTACCTAAAGGTCAAGAATTGCCTGAGATTAACTTGAATAAAACTAGAAAAGGGAGACAGCCAATTTATTGCTAAGTAAATATTACCACTAGAATCAGTTTCTTCAGTGTGGCTTTCAGGTCCTGGTTCCTCATGCTGTAGATGAGGGGGTTCACTGCTGGAGGTACTACCACATATAAAACTGCCACCACCAGGTCCAGGGATGGGGAAGAGATGGAGGGGGGCTTCAGGTAGGCAAACATGGCAGTGCAGAGAAAGAGGGAGACCACAGCCAGGTGAGGGAGGCACGTGGAAAAGGCTTTGTGCCGGCCCTGCTCAGAGGGCATCCTCAGCACGGCTCTGAGGATCTGCACATAGGACACAACAATGAAAACAAAACAGCCAAATGCTAAAGAAAAACTAAATACAAGTGCCCCAAACTCCCTTAGGTAGGTGTCTGAGCAGGAGAGCTTGAGGATCTGGGAAATTTCACAGAAGAACTGTTCAAAAGCATTGCCTTGGCAGAGGGGCAGGGAAAATGTAGGGGCCGTGTGCAGGACAGCATTGAGAAAGCCACTGCCCCAGGCAGCTGCTGCCATCTGGGCACAAGCTCTGCTGCCCATGAGGCTCCCGTAGTGCAGGGTCTTGCAGATGGCAGCGTAGCGGTCGTAGGACATGACAGTAAGAGTATAATATTCTGCTGATATGAAGAAGAGAAAGAAAAACACCTGAGCAGCACATCCTTGATAGGAGATGGCCCTGGTGTCCCAGAGGGCATTGGCCATGGCTTTGGGCAGAGTGGTGGAGATGCAGCCCAGGTCAAGGAGGGCGAGGTTGAGGAGGAAGAAGTACATGGGGGTGTGGAGGCGGTGGTCGCAGGCTACGGCGGTGAGGATGAGGCCGTTGCCCAGGAGGGCAGCCAGGTAGATGCCCAGGAAGAGCGCGAAGTGCAGGAGCTGCAGCTCCCGCGTGTCTGCGAATGCCAGCAGGAGGAACTCGCTCACAGAGCTGCTGTTGGCCATTTCCTGCTTCTGGGCATGGGGTCCTGCCAAAGGAACTGCAATACAGCAATAACATACCAGAGTGATCTGAGAAAACCATTCCCGTTTCTCAGTTAAGTCCCTCAAAGCACTTGCCCAATTGCACGCAGACAGTTGGCAGATCCCTTTCCTGCGTTGGTTTCAGCTGCTCTCTGCTGGCATCTCTTTGACTGCTGGACAGTTCCGCTACGGAGGTTCTCCTGAGAAGAGCTTGAACACTGCTGAGAGCAGGGGAAGCCAGGCTCCAAGTGCCCATCTCCAGACCCCTCACCCTGTCCCCGTACTCCCCTTCCCCCAAGCACCCCGAGGGCTCACTCCATGGGCAGGTGAAACCCCCATCCCCAGGCAGCCTGGGAACAAGAGCAGCAGCAGCACGGCCAGGTGGAGAAGCCAGGAGGAATGGCAGCGTGCTGCTGCCAGGGGAGGCAAGGCCAGGGAGGGACAGACGGACACTCAGCACACCCTCCTGTGCTGCAGCTCTGCCTGCAGAGGAGGCAGCTCCTGCTCATTGCAAATGATCTGTGCTCACCTCAAGCCCACAGACACCTCCCAAAGGCAGGGCACTGGGCATCGGAGGGTTTGCAGCTCCTAAAGATCAGCTAGGATCTCTGGCAACCCCATCTGCATGGCCCTGCTGCCAGAGCCTCACAGTGCCAAGAGCCTGCAGATCTGTCCTGCCACACACTGCCCTCTGTTGCTGCGCTCCTCACTGCCTCCAAGCCCTCTCTCCTTCTCTCCTCTCCCCGTGCCACCTGCGGTCAGAGCCCCCAGCCCTGCTGCGCTGTGCACAGGAGCTGCTCCTGGGCACAGCTGTCTCTCTGCACCAGGGCCCTCTTGCCACGAGCTCTCTCTGTCCCACGAGCCCGGCCCAGCTCAGCACCAGACGCCCAGCCCGAGGCATTGGAATCCCCCCTCGGGGGGCTTTGCTGAGGAGCCCACAAACCTCAGGCACTGAGAGACAATTGAAGACATCTCTCAACAAGTCCAAGTCAGAGGCAAATTTCCTGCAGTGTCCCCCTGAGGGCCAGCCCTGACACAGCCTCCCTTGGAGCTCGTTAGAGCAGAGCATTGGAGGCAGGGAGTACAGGGAGCCAAAGGCACTGTGAAGGTGACCCTGATGTCACTTTTCCAAACTGGATGTGTTTCACCAAGCACAAGGGCCAGGCCTTGACCGCCAGCCCCTGGGAAGGGAGATCCTTTCCCTTCACACACTGCTCAGGGCTCTTCCTGGGGCAGGAGGAGATGGGGATGTGCATGGCCAAGTGCAGGAGAATGGTACGAGCCCTGCCTGGTTCATGGGTGGGGGCGAGGAGGCAATGAGGCCCTGGTGCTTTACCGATAAGCTGTCTCCTCCTAGGCCTCAGTGGCAGAGACAACAGCCAGAGCCATGGACACAAAGCCCTGGGTCCTGTTGGGACTTTCAGCCTTCCTACATCCCTTGCTCCTCTCCACACCAGGCTGTCCTAGGGACTCCCACACCTGTACCTCTTTCTCTGCTGGCTCTAGACCCTTGTCCGTGTGGTATCTCACCGGATCTGAGCTGAGTCTGTGTTGTGGTTTAACCCGGCTGGCAGCTAAACACCACACAGCTGTTTGCTCACCCTCCCCCCTCCCTCTCTGGGATGGGGGAGAGAAACGGGAAAGTGAAGCCGGTGAGTTGAGATAAAGACAGTTTATTAAGTTATTAAGACAGGAATATAATAATAACAATAATAATAATAGTGATAATGATAATAGTATTAATAATAATAATGTGTAAGAAAACAAGTGATGCACAATGCAATTGCTCACCACCCCCTGACCGATGCCCAGCCTATCCCCGAGCAGCCGGCCCCCCACCCCGGCCAGCCACCCCTATATATTGTTTAGCATGACGTCAGATGGTATGGAATACCTCTTTGGCCAGTTTGGGTCAGCTGTCCTGGGTCTGTCCCCTCCCAGCTCCTGCTGCACCCCCAGCCTGCTCGCTGGCAGGACAGAGAGAGAAGCCGAAAAGTCCTTGGCCTGGTGTAAGCACTGCTCTGAAACAATTAAAACATCAGCATGTTATCAGCGCTCTTCTCATCCTAATCCAAAACATAGCACCCTACCAGCTACTAGGAGGGAAAATTAACTCTGTCCTAACTGGAACCAGGACAGATATCCACCCCTTATTCCATACCATTTATGTCTTGCTCAGGTTACACTCTTTCCAATACCTTGTAATTAATCACCATTTTCATCTATGGTATATAGCAATCATGGTAGTGATGACATACAGTATTATATAATAATTAACATACTACAATTCAACTCATGGGCTATTCTCACCCAGTTTTAAATCCCCTTGAGGTACACACCGGACCTCCCCATTCTTTTGCAGTACCCACCAAGTGCATCCAGGTCCCTGTGCAAAAACAATCCCACGAATGAGTTTGCCTTTTCCTGAGGCAGGAGTAGCCCAGACTGTTTTACCCAGCATGTTTCTTACGTGCACTACAGGAACTTTATCCCCTTCTACAGTGCGTAACAGGTTTGATTGGGCAGGTCCAGCTCGGTTGGCAGCTCCCCTAGTATTGACTAACCAGGTGGCCTTTGCCAAATGTGTATCCCAATTTTGGAATGTCCCAGCACCCATTGCTTTCAGTGTAGTCTTCAACAGTCCATTGTATCGTTCAACTTTTCCAGAGGCTGGTGCATGATAGGGGATGTGATACACCCACTCAATACCATGTTCTTTGGCCCAAGTGTCTATAAGGTTGTTTCGGAAATGAGTCCCGTTGTCTGACTCAATTCTCTCTGGGGTGCCATGTCGCCATAGGACTTGCTTTTCAAGGCCCAGGAGAGTGTTCTGGGCGGTGGCATGGGGCACAGGATATGTTTCCAGCCATCCAGTGGTTGCTTCCACCATTGTAAGTACGTGGCACTTGCCGTTGCGGGTTTGAGGGAGTGTGATGTAATCAATCTGCCAGGCCTGTCCATATTTATATTTCAGCCATCGTCCTCCATACCAAAGAGGCTTGGACCGTTTGGCTTGCTTGATTGCAGCACATGTTTCACAGTCATGAATAACCTGTGCTATAGTGTCCATGGTCAGGTCCACCCCTCGATCACGAGCCCATCTGTATGTTGCATCTCTACCTTGATGGCCTGAGGTGTCATGGGCCCATCGGGCTATAAATAATTCACCTTTATGTTGCCAGTCCAGGTCCACCTGAGCCACTTCAATCTTAGCGGCCTGATCCACCTGCTGGTTGTTTTGATGTTCTTCAGTAGCCCGATTCTTGGGCACATGAGCATCCACATGGCGTACCTTTACAACCAGGTTCTCTACCCGGGCAGCAATATCTTGCCACAATGCCGCAGCCCAGATGGGTTTGCCCCTGTGCTGCCAGTTGTTCTGCTTCCATTGCTGTAACCACCCCCACAGGGCATTTGCTACCATCCATGAATCAGTACAGAGATAGAGAACTGGCCACTTTTCTCGTTCAGCAATATCTAAAGCCAGCTGAATGGCTTTCACTTCTGCAAACTGACTCGATTCACCTTCTCCCTCAGCAGCTTCTGCAACTCGTCGTGTAGGACTCCATACAGCAGCTTTCCATCTCCGATGCTTTCCCACAATACGACAGGACCCGTCAGTGAACAAGGCATATTTCTTCTCTTTTTCCGGTAGCTTGTTGTACAGTGGGGCTTCTTCAGCACGAACCACCTCCTCCTCTGATGATATCCCAAAGTATTTGCCTTCTGGCCAGTCCATAATCACTTCCAAGGTTCCTGGGTGACTGGGGTTTCCTATTCGAGCCCGCTGAGTAATCAGTGCAACCCACTTGCTCCATGTAGCATCAGTTGCATGATGTGTAGAGGGGACCCTTCCTTTGAATATCCAGCCTAGTACCGGCAGTCGGGGTGCCAGGAGGAGCTGCACTTCAGTACCGACCACTTCCGAAGCAGATCGAACTCCTTCATATGCTGCCAATATCTCCTTTTCAGTTGGAGTATAGCGGGCCTCAGATCCTCTGTATCCCTGACTCCAAAACCCCAGGGGTCGACCTCGACTTTCCCCAGGTTCTTTCTGCCAGAGGCTCCAGGTGGGACCATTCTCCCCGGCTGCGGTGTAGAGCACATTCTTTACATCTGGTCCTGTTCGGACTGGCCCGAGGGCTACTGCATGAACTATTTCCTGCTTAATTTGTTCAAAGGCTTGTCGTTGCTCAGGGCCCCATTCAAAAGCATTCTTCTTACAGGTTACTTGGTAGAGCGGGTTTACAATCAGACTGTAATTTGGAATATGCATTCTCCAAAACCCCACGACACCTAGGAAAGTTTGTGTTTCCTTTTTGCTAGTTGGTGGAGACATAGCTGTTATTTTGTTGATCACATCCATTGGGATTTGACGACATCCATCTTGCCATTTTATTCCTAAAAACTGGATCTCTCGTGCAGGTCCTTTAACTTTATCCTGTTTTATGGCAAAACCGGCCTTCAGAAGGATTTGGACTATTTTCTTCCCTTTCTCAAAAACTTCTTCTGCAGTGTCACCCCACACAATGATGTCATCGATGTACTGCAGGTGTTCAGGAGCTTCCCCCTGCTCCAGCGCAGACTGGATCAGTCCATGGCAAATGGTAGGGCTGTGTTTCCACCCCTGGGGCAGCCGATTCCAAGTATATTGGACTCCCCTCCAAGTGAAAGCAAACTGTGGCCTGCACTGTGCTGCTAGAGGGATGGAGAAAAATGCATTAGCGATATCAGTTGTGGCATACCACTTGGCTGCCTTTGATTCCAGTTCATACTGGAGTTCTAGCATGTCCGGCACTGCAGCACTCAGTGGTGGCGTGACTTCGTTCAGGACTATTAAAAGGTGAATGAGTCTTGCTGATCACTCCTTGGCTCTCCAGTTGACGAATTAGCTTATGGATGGGACTCAGGGAGTCTCGGTTGGTGCGATATTGCCGCCGGTGCACAGTTGTGGTAGCGATCGGCACTTGCTGTTCTTCAACCCTCAGCAACCCCACAACAGAAGGGTCCTCTGAGAGACCAGGCAAGGTAGACAACTGTTTAATGTCCTCTGTCTCCAAGGCAGCTATGCCAAAAGCCCAGCGGAACCCTTTTGGGTCCTTGAAATATCCTCTTCTAAGGTAGTCTATGCCAAGGATGCACGGAGCATCCGGGCCAGTCACAATACGGTGCTTTTGCCACTCATTCCCGGTTAGACTCACCTCAGCCTCCAATACAGTTAACTGCTGGGATCCCCCCGTCACACCATAAATACAGATGGGCTCTGGCCCTTTATAGCTTGATGGCATTAGAGTACATTGTGCACCGGTGTCTACTAAAGCCTTATACTTCTGTGCGTCTGACGTGCCAGGCCATCGAATCCACACAGTCCAATAAACTCGATTGTCCCTTTCCTCCCCCTGGCTGGAGGCAGGGCCCCTCTAGTCCTGGTCAGAATCTTCGTTTCTGTGTTTAAAGGACTGCCTGCTGGAAGTTGGAGCAGCAAACTTTTCAGAGAACCCCTTTTTCCCAATTGTTTTCATTTGCAATTCACGTACCCGTGCCTCTAGGGTCGCAGTAGATTTTCCATCCCATTTTCTCATGTCCTCTCCATGGTCACGTAGGTAAAACCACAGGGTGGCGCGGTGTGTGTGCCCACCATATTGTCTTCCTTGCATAGATGAACGTTTACCCCTAATAGCTGAGACACTGGTTGGTACAGGTGGGGAGGAAAATAATCTCTCTTCAAGTTGGTGGATCTTTTCAGAAAGTTTCTCCAAGGTATTTTCTTTTAGCTGGTGGACACTGGTTCGTTCAGGTGAAGGGGAAGATAATCTTTCTTCAAGTTGGTGGATCTTTTCAGAAAGTTTCTCCAAAGCATTCTCTTTTAGCTGGTGGACACTGGTTCGTTCAGGTGAAGGGGAAGATAATCTTTCTTCAAGTTGGTGGATCTTTTCAGAAAGTTTCTCCAAAGCATTCTCTTTTAGCTGGTGGACACTGTTTCGTTCAGGTGAAGGGGAAGATAATCTTTCTTCAAGTTGGTGGATCTTTTCAGAAAGTTTCTCTAAAGCCTTCTCTTTTAGCTGGTGGACACTGGTTCGTTCAGGTGGAGGAGAGATTTCCTTCGTACTGCCGGAGTATTTTAGTCACTTCATTCACTGTGGGATTCTCCTCCGTTTTCCAGGCTAGTATTGCCAATGAGTTGGCATATGATGATGGGGCACTCTGTACAAACTTCCGCCACATGGGTAGTGTACACCGGACTGCATCTGGATCTGCGGATGTTTGTGCGTCGTCTAGGTCCTTATAAATTACTTCCCGTACGGCCAATTCCCTCAGGTACTGAATTCCCTTCTCCATGGTGGTCCATTTGCTTGGTAAACATACAAGTTCTTCCTTGACGGGATACCTTTCCTTCACAGCTGACAGGAGACGCCTCCAGAGGCTGCGAGATTGTGCTCCATCTCCAATTGCTTTGTCAATGCCTGCGTCCCTAGCAAGGGATCCCAGCCGCCTGGCTTCCTTGCCCTCCAATTCCACATAATTGGCTCCCGTGTCCCAGCACCGGAGCAGCCAGGTGACAAGCTGCTCGCCTATACAGCGACCAAAATCTTTTCGCACATCTCGTAGCTCACGCTGGTATAGAGTCCGGGTAATTACTGTTGATTTTTCGACATCCTCATCCTCATCTTCAGTCTTCTGCACCTTTGATGGCCGGTGTAGAGTCCGGGTAGTTACTGTTGATTTTCCGACATCCTCATCCTCATCTTCAGTCTCCTGCACCTTTGATGGCTGGTATGGAGTCCGGGTAGTTACTGTTGATTTTTCGCCATCCTCATCCTCATCTTCAGTCTCCTGCACCTTTGATGGCCCAGCCTCGTCTTCACTACGCCCAGACTTAGCAGAAGACTGTCTGCGTTTTAAACGACCTGAGCCTCTATCCCATTTTTTCACCTTGTCTACAGGGGCAACTTGCACTGCTACAGCTCGTTTCTCTGACCCAGACACAGGGTCTGCCACAGGGGTTGGAATACCCTCTGCGGGGTCAACTTGCACTGCTACAGCTTGTTTCTCTGACCCAGACACAGGGTCTGCCACAGGGGTTGGAATACCCTCTGCGGGGTCAACTTGCACTGCTACAGCTCGTTTCTCTGACCCAGACACAGGAGTGGGAGCAGCTGCAGGAGCTGGAGCTGCTGCAGGGGCTGGAGTGGCTGCGGGAGCTGGAGCTGGAGCAGCTGCAGGAGCTGGAGCGGCTGCAGGAGCTGGAGCTGGAGCGGCTGCAGGAGCTGGAGCTGGAGCTGCTGCAGGAGCTGGAGTGGCTGCAGGAGCAGGAGCGGCTGCAGGAGCTGGAGCTAGGTTGCTAGTAGCATCAATTGCAGCTCGATAGGCACAAGCCAGACCCCAGCACGCTACAGTGATTTGTGTCACTTTGGAACTGCCAGAGTCATGACACCTTTTTTTCAAGCATTCTGCCAGCTTTTTAGGATTTTGCAGTTGTTCAGGGGTGAATGTACAAAACACTGGAGGTGACCACTGCTCTAGAAACCTGCCCATATCCTCCCACACTCCCTGCCACTCGCAACTATCCCGCCTCAAGACAGATCTCCGGATGAGATTCCTAAGTAGTTGTTTAACCCTCCACAAAACCTGAAGCGCATTCAGGAGACATAACAACAAGAGCAGGCTGGTCTGAGTATCCCAAGGATATTCAACATCTCGGAGAACCACCGTAACTAGCTCGGGGGATAAGAGGGTGGTGGTGAAGGAGAAAGGGAGAGTGAACAGGTAGGGAAACACGTCTTCCCCTGTCCCCTTCACAGATTGGCTCCCTAACGAAAACAGGCAATAGGTGTAATTGCTAATAGTTTCCGAGATATGGGTTCCAAAGTATAGAGTCGACGTCAGTGCTGAGTACAAATACCAGGTTAAAGTCGTGACCAGATATTTCATCATTTCATAAGCCATTGTTACACCGCACAGTACCATAACAATCTTAAACCAGGGCCCGGAAAGGATAAACAGTGCAACAGGGAGCACATACAGAAAGTAACGCGCCATAAAACTCAATTTGGAAAACAGGCACAGCAGACCGGAGATTAAGGCAATCAACATCGTGACTAGCAACTATTAAGCAGGTCCAATACTTATACCAATTCTAGTTTAAAACACTCTGGACAAATTGGTCGATATCTCAACCCTTCGAGCCCCACGTTGGGAGCCAAAAGGACTGTTGTGGTTTAACCCGGCTGGCAGCTAAACACCACACAGCCGTTCGCTCACCCTCCCCCCTCCCTCTCTGGGATGGGGGAGAGAAACGGGAAAGTGAAGCCGGTGAGTTGAGATAAAGACAGTTTATTAAGACAGGAATATAATAATATAAGGAATATAAGGAATATAATAATAACAATAATAATAATAATAGTGATAATGATAATAGTATTAACAATAATAATGTGTAAGAAAACAAGTGATGCACAATGCAACTGCTCACCACCCGCTGACCGATGCCCAGCTGTAGAGAATGGCATTTATGGTTGCAATTTTCAAGAGAAAGACCAAGCCAGGGACTACCAGAAAGGCAAGACTTTTTCTGCACTCGGTGCCTGAAGAATCCTGCAGTGGAGGGGAGGCAGGTTTCATGGTAATGGTTTGTCAGGATTGTACAGGAGATTGAGACTCCTAGAGCATTGCAGAGAGGGACCAATATGCCATCAACGAAATTCATAAAGTCCCTTCCCGCACCTCAGCCCACAGGCTGCACCAACATCATCATTGTGGTCCTCTCAGGCTTTATCCTAGCTGATCTTAGGGAGCTGCGAACCCTCCGATGCCCAGTGCCCTGCCTTTGGGAGGTGTCTGCGGGCTTGAGGTGAGCACAGATCATTTGCAATGAGCAGGAGCTGCCTCCTCTGCAGGCAGAGCTGCAGCACAGGAGGGTGTGCTGAGTGTCCGTCTGTCCCTCCCTGGCCTTGCCTCCCCTGGCAGCAGCACGCTGCCATTCCTCCTGGCTTCTCCACCTGGCCGTGCTGCTGCTGCTCTTGTTCCCAGGCTGCCTGGGTTTGGGGGTTTCACCTGCCCATGGAGTGAGCCCTCGGGGTGCTTGTGGGAAGGGGAGTACGGGGACAGGGTGAGGGGTCTGGAGATGGGCACTTGGAGCCTGGATTCCTCTGCTCTCAGCAGTGTTCAAGCTCTTCTCAGGACAACCTCCTTAGTGCAATTGTCCTGCAGTCGAAGAGATGCCAGCGCAGCTGAGACCAGCACTGATGGACAGACTGGCTGTCGTCTCTGTGGGACGCTCTGCACTAAAGGGACAGTCTCTTTGCCTCTGAGGATCCAAAAGGTTTTGCTTGGAGTGCAGCAGAACGCCAAGGATTTGTGCCTTAGAATCACTCCTCAGGTGTGGTGGGGCAGGTAAAAAACAAAAATAGAAAACAAATAATTATATAACTAAATCTTCACACCTCTGCTCTGCAGTTAGGTGAACTGGGAACAAAACTGGAGAAATCTCTTTGATATCAGCAGTAAAGTGAATCTGAGACTACCCCATATTCCTACCATGTTACTACCATGTTACTACCATGCTACTACCTCTGGCTGTAGTGCAGGATCTCTTCCACTGCCCACAGAAAAGTCTCCTGCTCCCAGAGACACTCTCAGGAAGAATCAATGAAAGAGACCTTCAAAATATCTGCCTAGAAATGGGCAATTTTTGGTGATTTTAAATGAGAAAATGGAAAGAGTTTTCCTCTGATATGCCTGTGGTACGTTATCACTGCCTTTCTCCTCCTTGTACAGGACCTCATGACCAGAATTAGCAGATGTCCAACAGCAGCTGCATCACTGAGTTCCTCCTGCTGGCATTCGCAGACACGCGGGAGCTGCAGCTCCTGCACTTCAGGCTCTTCCTGGGCATCTACCTGGCTGCCCTCCTGGGCAACGGCCTCATCCTCACCGCCGTAGCTTGCGACCACCGCCTCCACACCCCCATGGACTTCTTCCTCCTCAACCTCGCCCTCCTCGACCTGGGCTGCATCTCCACCACTCTCCCCAAAGCCATGGCCAATGCCCTCTGGGACACCAAGGCCATCTCCTATCAAGGGTGTGCTGCACAGGTCTTTTTCTTTCTCTTCTGTATATCTGCAGAATATTCCCTTCTCACTGTCATGGCCTACGACCGCTACACTGCCATCTGCAAGCCCCTGCACTACGGGAGCCTCGTGGGCAGCAGAGCTTGTGCCCAGATGGCAGCAGCTGCCTGGGGCAGTGGCTTTCTCAATGCTGTCCTGCACACGGCCACTACATTTTCCCTGCCCCTCTGCCAAGGCAATGCTGTGGACCAGTTCTTCTGTGAAATCCCCCAGATCCTCAAGCTCTCCTGCTCAGACGCCTACCTCAGGGAAGTTGGGCTTACTGCAATCGGCTTCTGTGTAGGTATTGGTTGCTCTGTTTTCATTGTGGTGTCCTATGTGCAGATTTTCAGGGCCGTGCGGAAGATCCCCTCTGAGCAGGGCCTGCACAAAGCCTTTTCCACGTGCCTCCCCCACATGGCCGTGGTCTCCCTGTTTGTAAGCACTGCCGTGTTTGCCTACCTGAAGCCCCCCTCCATCTCCTCCCCATCCAGGGACCTGGTGTTGTCATTTCTGTACTCGGTGGTGCCTCCAGCAGTGAACCCGCTCATCTACAGTATGAGGAACCAGGAGCTCAAGCATGCACTGAAAAAACTGTTTCAGTTGTCTTCCAGAAGGAATTAGCTGCTGCTCTGCTGCTGCAATGGGAAAAACTCACGAAAAAAACATGGTGTGAGACACAGCCTTGCAGTGCCAGGTACCAGGTCCACCAATCCTGGCCCCAAAGTGTGAGAAACAAAGTAAAAATGTTACGTACAGAAGGAGAGAAGGTGGATCCTGATGATACAGGACTGCAGGCACCTGTGGGCAGTATGGACACTGACCTGCGGTCTCAAGGCTCCCTGGGTGGGGAATAGGAGAAAGAGGCCAGTGCCTGTCCTGTGCCACCTCCCCGCCAGCCCTGCCCTCCCACAGGTGGAGTATTTCTCCCTTACTCGCGCACCAGCAGCTCTTTGCCTCCTCCTCCTCCACAGGGAGATGAGCCACAAGCCTGGCTGTGTGTGAGGCTGTGTGCAGACCTGAGCAGAAAAAAAGCCAGTTTCATGGCATTGGGGCACCTGAATGGTCCAGCCCCTGTGGCTGGGTCTGTTCTCTGCAGCAAAGGGCTGTCACCAAGCCCCAGCTCTGTGGTTGCTCCTGCAGCTCTGAGGACCACTCAAGGGCATCACAGTAACGATGCTCAGGACCTAGGAGGGTCAGCCCACCCATGGATCGCAGCAGGAGGTTGGTAGGATTCCATAGTACACAAGGACACGGACACCTCGTTGCTCTGTATTCATGAACGTCTTTATTACAAATTGCTACAAATCCCTACCTGTAAAGCAACTACGTGTTGCAAGAAACTTCTAAGTTACCACTGGGAAAGCAAATATGGGCTTGTGATGCTTTCCCTAAATCTGCACCAATAAATACTATTTGAGGTGCTACTGGTATGACACTCATGAATCCACTTGGTGGAGGGAACAAGGCAGGGCACCTTCCTCTTCTTTCTTTGGGGCCAGTCATGATAGCTCGTGAGTAACGTGAACATCATTGGGTAACCCTAACGACATGCCTCCAGACTGTGTTTCTGGCTTTTTCCAAGGGTAAACAACTAAGCAAAAGGGTACCAGAGGGCTGTTGGCATAACTGCCTTGAATAGAGAGAACGTCAAATAGTTGTCTACCTTGCCTGGTCTCGCACAGGACCCTTCTGTTGTGGGGTTGCTGAGAGCCGAAGCAGAGCAGGTGCCGATGGCTGCCACAACGGTGCACCGGCAGCAATAGCGCACTGACCTCCAAGTCCTCCAAGCTCAAGAGCTGTGTGATCCTGTGAGCAAAAAGTCAGGCAAAGGGGGCAGGAGACCTGCTTGGAAGATCAAGGAGATCCTGGAGTGACTGAAATGAAAGAAGGAAGCATACATACTGTGGAAAAGGGGACAAGCCACTTGGGAAGAATACAGGGACCTTCTCCGAGGATGCAGGGAAGCGACAGGGAAGTCCAAGGCCCATTTGGAGTTAAATCTTGCAAGGGGTGTCAAGGACAACAAAAAGGGCTGTTTCAAACACATCAGTCGCAGAAGGAAGAGGAAGGAAAATGTGGGCCCACTGCTTAGTGAGGTGGGTGCCCTGGTGACAAAGGACAAAGGGAAGGCAGAATTACTGAATGCCTCCTTTGCTTCAGCCTTCACTGCTAAGACCAGCCCTCTGGAATCTCTGACCTTAGGGACAAGGGAGGAACTCTGGAGAAATGAGGACTTTCCCTTGGTTGAAGAGGATCAGCTCAGAGATCTCTTAGGCAAACTTGACACCCACAAGTCCTTGGACCCCGATGGGATACATCCATGAGTGCTGAGGGAGCTGGCGGATGTTACTGCTGGCCCACTCTCCATCATCTTCAAAAGGTCATGGAGAACAGGAGAGGTGCCTGAAGACTGGAAGAAAGCTCATGTCATGCTGCTCTTCAAAAAGGGCAAGAAGGAGGCCCCAGGCAACTACAGGCCGGTCTGCCTCACCTCCATCCCTGGAAAGGCGATGGAACAGCTCATCCTGGAGGTCATCTCCAGCATGTGGAGGAGAAGAAGGTGATCAGGAGCAGTCAGCATGGGTTCACCAAGGGAAACCGTGCTTCACCAACTTGATAGCCTTCTATGATGGACTGACTAGCTGAGTGGGTGAGGGAGAGCAGTGGATGTTGTGTACCTTGACTTCAGCAAGGCTTTCAGCACTGTCTCCCCTAACATCCTCACAGGCCAGCTCCGGAAGTGTGGGATGGATGAGTGGTCAGCGAGGTGGATTGTGAGCTGGCTGGATGGCAGAGTTCAGAGGGTTGTGCTTAGTGGAGCAGAGTCTAGTTGGAGGCCTGTAGCCAGCAGTGTCCCCCAGGGATCTACACTGAGTCCAGTCCTGCTCAACTTATTTGTCAATGACCTGGATGATGGAACAGAGTGCACCCTCAGCAGGTGTAAAGATGTGCTGTGTTTCAGGTCAAAGTGCTGTGCTTCGAGTCAAAGGTCTCCTCAGGCTCTCCTCAAAGCTCAACTCAAGCTCTCCTGTTCAGATGCCTACCTCAGAGAAGTTGGGGTACTTGGGGTGTTCAGTGTCTGTTTAGCATTTGGTTGCTGTGTTTTCATTGTGCTGTCCTACGTGCAGGTCTTCAGGGCTGTGCTGAGGATGCCCTCTGAGTAGGGATGGCACAAAGCCTTTTCCACGTGCCTCCCTCACCGGGCCGTGGTCTCCCTGCGTAGCATCACTGCCATGGTTGCCTCCCTGAAGCCTCCCTCCATCACCTCCCCATCCCTGGACCTGGCGGTTTCCGTTCTGTACTCAGTGTTGCCTCCAGCAGTGAAACCCTTATCTACAGCATGAGGAACAAGGAGCTAAAGGAGGCACTGAGGATGTTATTCTAATATACAGCATTTCCCCATCAATGAGGTACCTGCACATCTTCCTCACATATACCCGGGCAAGGCAGAAACACCTTCGTTCATGTATTTCAAAACTGCCTTTCAATCTTTGAAATATTATTACAATTAAAGTATTTTTTCATCTCACTTCTACCTCACTTCTACCTTTTATTTATTTATTTATTTATTTATTTTTAACCCAGAGATCTCGTGTACAGGTGCTGATATGCTCTTGGTAATTAACGAAATAAAGGAACCAGCAGGTAGTCATTTTCTGTGACTCTTCTTTCTCGTGACTTCTCTTCAGGTACAGCAGAGGTTGTGGGATTGAAGAGTCCAGCTGCAATGTGGAGGAAAAGCAGAGATGTGGCTGAGGGACTCCAAGTATTTTCTGTATTAGTCTGTACCAAAAAGTTCTCCTAGGCCTCTGAATTCAGTAAAAGAGATCAAGCATGAGAAGAGCATGTATTGAGAGGAAGGCCATGAAAAGCTACCAGGACAAGGGCCAGTTTCTGCCCCTGCAGGGGACTGAGCCTGGGCAAGGCCCAGCTTGGGAAGCAGCCCTGTCGGACGTTCTTGGTGGGCAGTGAGCTGGGCAGGAGGCAGCCGTGTGCCCTGGCAGCACAGGAGGGAAGGCTGAGGGGCACCTCACCGCTGCCTGCCAGGAGCTGCAGGGACGTCAGGAAGAGCCCAGGGCCAGGCTCTGCCCCGTGGTGCACAGGGAGCCCTCCTCCTGCCACGCCGCGTGCGGTGGCTGCAGCAGGGGGGACCCCCAGCCAGCCCCTGCATGGGGCTCTGCCACCCGCCTCGCCCCGGCCCTCTCCAGCGCCCTCCTTGCCGCTCTCTGATGCACGCCAGCACCTCCCCGTGCGTGCCGGCCAGCACATCTGCTGAGGGCCAGTGCGGCTGCTGCAGGGGCAGGGAGCTCAGCATGGCCCTTGCAGACCCCTGCCCTGGGCCTGCCCCTCCCCTTGCCCTCGGTCCCGGCCTTGTCTCTGCTGGCAGGAGCGCTCTTGGCATGCGCTTCCTGGCCTCCCCTCGCCTGCGCACAGCTGCTGCCCACTCAGGCTTCTGGCACAAACGTGTTCTCACAAGCAGCACCACCCCTTGGGCTGCTTCTCTTGGCCTCCCCCAGCTACTGCCTTGGCTCCTTGTCTCTGCTGGGCCCCACCTCCTGCACCGAATTGCATCCCCTGGCTGTCAGCTCCCTCTCCCGTGCCCTGTGGGGTGACAGAGCCAGAGTGGGGTTTGTTACCTTTACTTGATATAGTTTTGTGTATTTGCATTGGTGATGGCACAAAAAGACAGCTCCTTCACCAGTGATGTATATCCTTCTTCATGTTAGGACACAACTCAACGTCCTTCACTCTGCTTTATCTCACGGATGAACTGGATTAGGTCTCCTTGATTATTCTGAGGCACAATGCAATGCTTTTTGCCTTCTGCTACTGCAGCACAATATGTGTGACTTTCCCTTACTCTGTGCATTGACCTGACGGGTCATTTCACATTTTTCACTTTGAAAACCTAAGTTGGATGGGGACTATTTCCAAAGTGGGGCAAGCTGATGGGTTCCTTCTCAGCCATTTGAAGCGTGCTATACTTGAGTTTTTCAGCCTCAGTTTGCTAAAGATGACCCAGGATGCTAAACGGATGTTCACCTGTCTAGTAGGAATAAGGGACAGTATCATGGGTTCCCAATGGCCATTTTAAATCTAGGACAAACCCAGGAACGCACTGAAGAAGGGGTTTGTCTTTGAAGGGGTTTCCTGTGCTGGGCTGGGCTGCAGTTACAGGGACAAAGACCACTGCTGGCAGTGGAGGTGCCCTGGGAACTCCACCTGGCTCCACCTGATTTTCCCAAAGGGCTCCGGTCTCTTGAAGGTCTTTTCTGACATCTGCTGGTCCAGGGAAGTGCCAAAAACACAACGGGGCATCAGGAGGTTTTCCCTGGTTATGCTTATGGTCAGACAGCAAAGCTCTGCCTCAATACCCTGTAATTATTTTGTACTTAAAAATAAAGTAAGTACTCATCAGCTCAAATGACTCAATCCCTTCTGTTAAATGTCTCACATGAAGTGCAATTCCTATCATGAAGAAATGTGAATTTCCATTATCTATATTCATTGCAGGAGAAGAAATACTGGTGTTCACCTGTACCTGCTTTGTCATCGCTTTGTCTATCATGGTGTGCTCCCTCATCTTCCAAGAACAAAACCTGTCTTCATTACACAGAACATGCTGAATGTCCCCTTTCCAGGTGCCTGTCTGGACCTATGCACTTCCCATGGTTCTCCTGCTTTGCCCTCCCCTTACTCTTTGATCATTCAGACCGCTCTCACCAACCCAGTTGCTGCTTTGAGTTTCAGTGAGTTCCAGCTCGCCCATCTGTCAGCGGTTTAATGGTTTCCTAGGCCAGAAACTCATCGTTTCTCATTGAATTAGTATGATATGGATTAATATTAACACTACTATTTAAAATTTCCTATTAATCAGTGTAAAATAGATCATGTACCGTCATCCTTTTTGGAAGGTAAATATCACTGGACGCAAAAAAATTAGCAACTTGAACTTTTTGTTTTTTTTTTTGTTTTGAAAATTGCAGCATGATTTCCTGTTGTTTGTTTTTAAACAGGAAAAATCCTGCTCTTCCTACCTAAGCAGGGCTCCAAAGGAGTAACCCTAGACGAATATCTATAGGAAAATGATGCTCCAAGCTGAAATGCAACAAAATTCAGCCTTTAAAATGAGGAAAGATATCTATTAGATGCTCTTTGAAATCCTCCTCCGTAACTACACCATGAAAGCTCTCCAATTAGCTGCAAAAGTCTTGAAGACTTGAAGAAAACTGTGGGAGAGATATGGCTGCTTAGGACTTTCTCTGTTTTAATAAGTTCCATGGTGTATTTTAGTGCTGAGTCAATGAAACTTGGGTACTGAGAGGAGAATGATGCAACTGCTTGAGAAGGTAAAGTCAGAAGGAAAAGTTGAAGTGACTTGGAGTATTAATGGGCCCCACTGAGGGCTGTTACTAACAAAGCCTCCCCAGGGACTTGTTAGGGCAGATAATTGGAGGCCATGATTGCAGCCAGGCAAAGCGCTGTGCTGAGAAAAGTCTTGGTTGGTTTTGGTGAAGCAGAAGGGCCAAGGCCTGGCCCCAGCCACTGGGAGGGGAGATCCTGCACCCCCCCGTCTGGCTCAGGGCTCTTCTTGGGGTCTGTATGATGTGGTGGGCAGTGTGATGCCACGAGAACAACTTCATTATGGCACCTCCCCACCCCTGCACAGGGTATCAAGGAAGCAAAGAGGCCCCATTGCAATGACTCTATCTCGTCTCCTCACAAGCTCTAGCCAAAGGGACAAAAACGTCAGGGCTGTTGGGGCCTTCCCTTCTTCCCAGCACCCTCTGCCTTCTCCTCTGCAGGCTTTCCTATGCTGTCCCACACTTTGGCCTATTTCCTTGAAGTCTGCAGACACCCATCTCTGTTCACCACCTTGCTCTCATCCCAACATTTACATCATTTCACCAGTCTCTCATCAGCCCTCACCAGCTGTTCCTTGAAACACAAAGCTAGAGTCTGATGATAGATACTCACCAGCATCTTCCAAGGCCTGGGCCTGCTGCTGGCCTTGCAGCTTCTTGGCTAGACACAGCCAAGCCTTGTGCCTCCTGCTGTCCAGTCCTGGCCTCAAGCAGAAGGGACAGGAGAACCCCTCTGCGGGCCTTCTTTCTGTCTGGGTCCTCCTGGGGATGGAGGCAGAGGGGATACCACAGGCAGCATGCCAAGCAGGGGCCTTCTGCTGGCCTAGCAGGGCCACTGGCAGATGTCAGCCCCAAAGTGCACATCCCAGGGAGAAGCCAAGGCTGACCTGCCACCTCCAGACACAAGGGACCTCACAGTCCCTTTGCGTGACACGTTCCTGCTGCTGCCCTATCAGCTGCAGAGACAGAAGTGACCTCCCAGTCACTGCCCCAGTCCCATTCCTCCTGCTGGGGCAGGAGATCCTGAGGCAGAGCTGAGCTCAGCAGAGCATTCCCACGCATGTCCTCCTTGTGGCCCACAAGCTGATCAGATCCATGGCCCCTCACATCCATCTCTGAATGCCATGTGACTGCACGGCAACCTCACGGTTCCTGCCCTGCTCCAAGGGAACAAGAACCTAACATTAAGGGTTAGGAGAGGGTCTGAAGGTGAGGAGGTTAATGCACAAGAGGACAGGGTTTGGATGTTAGTTGTTCATGTATGGCTTTAGGGACTGCGGTGAACATTTCTGGGTGAGAGCTTAAGCAAATATTGAGTGGGAGGGTTTGGTGTTGTGCTTGGTATGTCAGGTCTGTGGTTAGGGTATGTGCAAGCTCTTTGGTTTAGCATTTTGTTTAGGTCTGCAAGGATACTAGATTTTATTAGAGCATTTAAATGCTAATGTTAAGGGCAGAGATCAGGGTGAGCAAGAGAGTAAAGGTAATGGAAATGGTGTTATGACTAATTTTGGCTTCAAGGGATATTGTGGTCAAAAATTAGAGCAGAGGATTCCTGTCAGGGTGTGGAGTGGCATTTAGATTTAGGTATTAATGTTACAGGTTAAAACAGGGCCTCACATGACTGCTTTAAGTCTGCGTTATTGTGGGATCGACATTACCTGAGCATTTTTACCTCTCCAAAATCATTATCTTCTTCTGGCCAAGATCTTCTTCCCTCCCCCAAATCTCACATCTCTCTTGGCCAGGCTTCTCCTGACTTCCCCATATCGGTCATCTTCTCAGGGGCAGCTTTCTGATGGCTTTCATGAACTCAGAGTATCTGTCTCACCTCGGTTGGCTACTCTGCTCCTGAGAAAGAATCAGCTCCCAAGCCAGCACGGAGAAGGACACAAAGGCTGTAGGAGCACCCTGCACAATGTGTCCAGCAGCTCTGCACCACCACAAAAGCAGCCCTGAAAGATGAGTTCAGGCAAATGCTGAAACCTCTGACATGACAACCCCTATTCACGACCTCTTCCACTATGGGGGCTACCAGCTACTTAGGAAGAGAGGATCTCACAAACCGTGTGCAGAGCAGATGCATCTGGTGTCCTATCATGGAGACCAGCAGATGTGGGCCTAAAGGCACAGATCCCAGCCAGGAGTCAAGGGATGACCTGTCAGCTGCTTCAGAAAAAAGTCACCTCACAGGCCACTTAACAGCCATTAGCTTCCTCCTGGACTTGGAGCTTCTGAGGCACCACTGAGCTCATAATACCACACCTACAAAACACCCCCTCTTTGGCCCAGAATCTGCCCAGGTAGAAGAGATCTGGTTGTGATCCTTCCAGCCCATGGCACAGCTCCTGGGCTCCCAGCCTCTCTGACACACAGGAGCCAGTGCCGTGCCAGTTCTGGGAGGTGCTAGGGCAGGAGGGACCTTGCAGTCAAATCACTCGCCAGACCTCTTTGCTGGGGCTGCTGCGTGCCCTGGGGCTGCAGAGCTCTCCTCTGCCTGCTCACAGCAGATTGAGCCCTTGAGCTGTGGTCAGTCCACCTTGGAGGAGATCCCCCCTTAGGAGGGAAGTGCTGCAGCGCAGGCCAGCTGTGCCACTGCCGTGCCCACTGCCTGTCCCTGCCTGCAGTCCCAGCACAGCCCCACAGCAGCACTGGCACCAAGCTACAGGAGCAGCCGGGCCTGACCCCACCAGCAGGGCTCAGCACCAGAGGGGGGCAGTGGCAAGAGAGCAGCTCGGCATGCCCCAAGCGCTGGTGCTCCCTGCCCGTGCTGCTGGGATGGGACTCTTTTCCTCTGCAGCCCTGCACATGGCACTGCCCCTGCAGAGCCAGAGCAGCTCTCAGAGGAAGGACGTCACACAAGGAAGGCAGTGCAGGCTCCTTTCTTTTATTTAAATTCACAGAGGGCCTGGCTCCTGATATACAGAATCTCTGAGCTATACCCGACAGGTACATACTGTAGAAGACATGAGATGAATCATACCATTTTAATGGGCAACTTTAGACGTATTAAAACAAAGAAGGTCCTGTAACGAAAACACTCATAAATACACAAACACACACAAAAATAATTATATATATAATATTCGTTGTTCTTCTAGTCATTGATATTACTAGTCATCTGCAGAGGTAGAATGGAAATTTGTTGCTTCCGAAACATATCTACTCATTAATTTCCAGAGCGCTTGCTTAAGCTCCTTGTTCCTCATGCTGTAGATGAGGGGGTTCACTGCTGGAGGCACCACCGAGTACAGAACTGCCACCACCAGGTCCAGGGATGGAGAGGAGATGGAGGGGGGCTTCAGGTAGACAACCACAGCAGTGCTGACAAACAGGAAGACCACGGCCAGGTGAGGGAGGCACGTGGAAAAGGCTTTGTGCTGGCCCTGCTCAGAGGGCATCCTCAGCACTGCCCTGAAAATCTGCACATAGGACAGCACAATGAAAACAAAACAACCAAATAGCAAAGAAACACTAAACACAAGTGCCCCAGCTTCCCTGAGGTAGGCATCTGAGCAGGAGAGCTTGAGGATCTGGGGGATTTCACAGAAGAACTGGTCCACAGCATTGCCATGGCAGAGGGGCAGGGAAAATGTAGTGGCCGTGTGCAGGACAGCATTGAGAAAGCCACTGCCCCAGGCAGCTGCTGCCATCTGGGCACAAGCTCTGCTGCCCACGAGGCTCCCGTAGTGCAGGGGCTTGCAGATGGCAACGTAGCGGTCGTAGGCCATGACAGTAAGAGTATAATATTCTGCTGTAATCAAGAAGACAAACAGAAAGACCTGTGCAGCACATCCTTGATAGGAGATGGCCCTGGTGTCCCAGAGGGCATTGGCCATGGCTTTGGGCAGAGTGGTAGAGATGCAGCCCAAGTCGAGGAGGGCGAGGTTGAGGAGGAAGAAGTACATGGGGGTGTGGAGGCGGTGGTCGCAGGCTACGGCGGTGAGGATGAGGCCGTTGCCCAGGAGGGCAGCCAGGTAAATGCCCAGGAAGAGCCCGAAGTGCAGGAGCTGCAGCTCCCGCGTGTCTGCAAATGCCAGCAGGAGGAACTCGCTCACAGAGCTGCTGTTGGCCATTTACTGGCTTTGGTCATGGACACTGCCAAATGAGAAAGAAAAAAAAATATATAGAGAGAGAGTGTTATGCGTAAAGTCTCTGAGAAAAGTTCAGTTAATTCCCAGTTTAAGCCTCATGTTCCCTTTTTCCAAGAGGACCTCTGTCTGTCTCCGTGTGTGGAGCCCTGCTCTGTGCTTGCTGAGTGTCCTGTACACTGCAGCTGCCTCTGCCCAGCAGCTCCCAATGAGCCTGCTCTGCTCCATTGGAGGTCCCAAGAGGGAAGGTTCCTGGGAAGGGGCTCCCTCGGTTGAGTGAGGGGTGTTTGTCTGTGTGACTCCGTGTGCATCTTCCCTGTTCAATACCTAGGAGACAAAAGCAGCAGGTGGATCGTGCGTGCCTGGCCGGAGAGAGCAGGGAGCATCTCCTCCTGCCTCACCCTCCGTGCACAGCACTCCCTGTCAGAATCAGGCACCAGCAGCTGCCACGCTGGGCAAGGCAGAGAAGCAGGCATGGGCAGGCAGGGCGCACCCAACGCGGTGCCGAGGCTGCGGTGTCGGTGAGGTAGAGCCTGTCCTCACACCCCTGTGCCATCTGCCCAGCACAGCCAGCAGAGGGAAAAGAGCTCTGGAGTGCAAGAAGCGTTTGGAATGTGCTCCTTGTCATATGGTAGGAATTTGGGAGTAAGTTCAATTGTCTCGGTTCAATGCAATAGGAATTTCCATCATCTGTGCAATCCCTACAACTCTGTTAACACAGCCTGCCCAAGAATTAGAGCAGGAAAATGCAGGCAGAGACTGCAGACAGTGCCTTCTCTTTGCAGGCAGCCCCTGCCCTCCCCTTCCTCTGCCCAGGGCTGCCCTGCAGCGCTTTTCCTCCACACCGCACAAGCCATGAGAGACATCCTGGCAGCTCCTGGCAAGGCAGAGATGTCCCGGACCCAGGAGCCCCTTCCAGGAACCTCCCCTGCACTGTCCTGCAGCCAGAGACTTACCATGGGCAGAGCTGTGAAGGTTTCTCCTGCACTGAGCTCTCCTCTGCCCGCACCCTGCAGGCTGCCTGGAATCCCTTTCTGCCTGGGTGCCTGCGGTCAGAGCTCCCAGCCCTGCTGCGCTGTGCACAGGAGCTGCTCCTGGGCACAGCTGTCTCTCTGCACCAGGGCCCTCTTGCCACGAGCTCTCTCTGCCCCACGAGCCCGGCCCAGCTCAGCACCAGACGCCCAGCACAAGGCATTGGAATCCCCCCTTGGGGGGCTTTGGGGAGGAGCCCACGAACCTCAGGCACTGAGAGACAATTGAAGACATCTCTCAACAAGTCCAAGTCAGAGGCAAGTTTCCTGCAGTGTCCCCCTGAGGGCCAGCACTGACACAGCCTCCCTTGGAGCTCGTTAGAGCAGAGCATTGGAGGCAGTGAGGGCAAGGAGACAAAGGCACTGTGAAGGTCACACTGATGTGTAGGGAAACTGGAAGTTTTTGACCAAGCACAAGGGCCAGGCCTTGACCCCCAGACCCTGCGAAGGCAGATCCTTTCCCACACTGCTCAGGGCTCTTCCTGGGGCAGGAGGAGATGGGGATGTGCATGGCCAAGTGCAGGAGAATGGTACGAGCCCTGCCTGGTTCATGGGTGGGGGCGAGGAGGCAATGAGGCCCTGGTGCTTTACCGATAAGCTGTCTCCTCCTAGGCCTCAGTGGCAGAGACAACAGCCAGAGCCATGGACACAAAGCCCTGGGTCCTGTTGGGACTCTCAGCCTTGGCTATCTCCTTGCTCCTCTGATGACCAGCGCATCCTAGCGTCTCCAAGACCTACACCTCTTTCGCTGCTGGCTGTAGACCCTTGTCCGTATGCTGTCATACGGGTTCTTAGCTCAGTAGCTCGTATGAGACTACTCGTGGTGCCCCAGGCTCTCCTCCTCCTGGGCACTGCTCACTCAGCAGGGTCCCAGTCTGCCCTGATGTGTGGGGTTCCCCCTCCTCCAGTGCAGGACTGGGCTCTTCTCCTTGTAAGTGTGAAGAGGTTTCTGTAGGCAAAATCCTGCAGTTTCTCCAGGTTCCCCTGGACAGATGCTGCATTCTGTCAGCTGTTAATGTCCGCAGGCAGATGGCTCACCCTGATTATGCCGACTCTCACGAGGTAACAGCAGCAGGAGTTTGCAGGACAGTTTGGACAATACCGCAGTAACCAGTTTAATGGAATTACAGCACAGAATCACAGAAGGGTACGGGATAAAAGGCTGCCCGATTCCACTTTTTCTCTTCTTCCTTCTCATGCCTGCTGTTATTTTGTCTGGAACTGTGTCCTATATACAAACACTGCACCATACCAGCTAATAGGAAGAAAATTGAGTCTATCCCAGACAAAATGAGGACAATATCCACCCCATATTCCACACCATCTGCATCGTGCTCAGCTCCAGTACTTTCCAATTAATCACCACCACCTTTTCTCTTTTGATATACACACAGAGATATCATGCCCTTAGTCTGGGGGTGTCCTGCTGTTGGCTAGGTTCAAGTTAATTTTCCTCCTAGTAGCTGGTATGATGCTGTGTTTTGCATTTAGCATGAGAAGAATGACGATCACACAATGATAGCTTAGTTGTTGCCCAGCAGTGGAGGGCTGGGGGTGCCTGAGGAGCTGGGGGGGACAGAAGCAGGACAGCTGACCCCAAGTGGCCAAAGGGATGTTCCATACCGCAGCCGTCATGCTGAACAATCAGTATGGGGTGGCTGGCCAGGGTAGGGGGTACCACTGCTGCGGGACAGGCAATCACCATCATGGTCATCATCACCATTGTTTGTATTATTTGTCTTCCCTTTCTGTCCTATGATTTTTTTTTTAATTTAACCCATGATTTTTTTTTTTTAATTTATTTTTTTTTCCCCCTCCTCATTCTCTCCTGCATCCGCTGGGGGTGTAGCAGGGTGTGTGTGTGAGGGAATGGCTGTGTGGTGCTGAGCTGCCTGCCTGGTTAAGCCACGCTCTTTTTGGTGCCCGACATGGAGCACAAAGTTTCAGCCAATGACAGATCTGACCACAGCATGTTAAAAGAAAGCCGTTATAAGCATGAGTTGATTTTAATGGTTGCTGATCACAAAGTCGATTTTTTTATTTTTATTACTTTTTAAATCTCAGGTCTGTTGTGCTCAATTTCAGAACTGTGTTGTACAGCACATGACTTCCTGTATGTCTCCCCTGTCATGCTGTTTATCTTTTCTGATGGCTGCTTCAAGTTTATTCTTTTCTTGTATCGTGTAACACTGGCTTGTGATATGATAAAATTCCTGGTCATGAAACTAATCTGGTACTTGTACTCAGCATTGCCATTACCTCCGTACCTTGGGAGCCATCTCTCAGAAACTATTAAGAATTACACTCTTGACCTTTTCTCCGCAGGAAACCAAGCCATGGGGGAGACAAGGGGAGGACACTTTTCCCCACTGGTTCCCTCTCCCTTTCTCCTTCACCTCCCCCTTCTCCTCCAGGCTAATTACAATAGCTCTTCAAAGCTTTGAATATCCTTGGAATGGTCAAACCAGCATGTTCGTATTGTTACATCTCCTGGATGTGTTTCAGCTTTTGTTTAATGTCAAACAACCACTTAAGCATGCCATCCAGAGATCTGTCCAGAGGCAGGAGAGTGAGGCGTGGCAGGGAGTGTGGGAGGATCTGGGCAGGCACCTAGAGCAGGGGGCACCTCCAGTGCTTTGGAACTTCACCTCTGAGCAAACATAGAATCCTAAAATCTGGTTAAATGCTTGGAAAAGTGGTGTTATCACCCTGGCATTTCCAAAGAGACACATACCACTGCAGTGTGCTGGGTCTCGGCCTATGCTTACAGAGCCACAATCAATGCCACTCCAACCTCTGTGACAAGCCCTGCAGCCACTCCAACCCCTCTGACAGACCCTGCAGCCACTACAGCATCTGCAAAATGCCCTGCAGCAAATCCAGCTCCTTTCATGGGCCCTGTGTCTGCGCCAGAGAAGCAACCTGTGTCTGTATCAGTTGCTCTTATACGCAAGAAAAACAATGGATATGAAAGTCATTTTTTTTTAAGAAAGGAAAGAAACTCCTACCCAGACAAGAAAGGAGGAGAAAGAAGATGAGGCAGGCTTCAGAAAAGCTGGGCCATCATGTGAGTAGGAGGACGAAGAGGAAGAGGTCCTAAGAGCATCAGTAATCACGCGATCCCTATCCCTGTGCTGCTCTGGTGCTGGGAGAAACAGGGCCCCTCCCTGGACTCAGAGGGCAGGAAAGGAGAGATGGTGGGTACACATGATGTGTCACCCTGTGGTTCACCTGTGTGACCATGGAGAGGACATGAGAAAGTGGGATGGAAAATCTGCCTCAACCCTAGAGGCACGGGTATGTGAGTGGCAAGGAACAACAATCCCTAAAAGGGGTTCTTAGAGAACTGCTGCTCCAATTTCCAGTGGGCTGGCCTGCAGACACAGTAAGGAATACTATGAGCAGGACGAGAGGGGCCCAGCCTCGAGCCAGGGGAAGGAAGGGGACAATCGGGTGTATTGGACTCTGAGGAGTATTGGCCTGGCACATCAAACCCAAGAGTTAACTGTACTGGAGGCTAAAGTGAGCCTAACTGGGAAGGAGTGGCAAAAGCACCCCACTGGGACTGGCCTGGAGGCTCTGTGCAACCTTGACATAGACTAAATCACAAGAGGGTCCTTCAAAGATCCAAACGTTTACTGGATGGACTTTGGGCATGACTCCCTTGGAGATGGAGGACATCAAACAGTTGTCTACCTTGCCCACTCTCTCACAGGACCCTTCTGCTGTGCAGGTGCTGATGGCCAATGGGCAGCAGGTGCCAATCACTACCACAACAGCGCACCTGAGGCAGTACTGCACTCACAGAGACTCCCTGATTCCCATGCATGAGCTGGTTCATTGACTGCAGAGCCAACGGGTGATCAGCAACACTTGCTCACCCTTTAGTAGCCCCATATGGACAGTGCAAAATTCTAATGGTGAGTGGAAGAGAACGGTGGACTTCTGTGCCTGAATGAAGTCACACCACCGCTGAGTGCTGCTGTGCTGGGCATGCTAGAACTTCATTCAGTACGAACCGCAGTCAAAGGCAGCCAAGCGCTCTGCCACAATTAATACTGCTAATGCATTTTTCTCCATCCCTTTGGCAGCAGTGTGAAGGCCACACTTTTCTTTCAGTTGGAGGGGCGTCCTGTCCACCTGGAATCGACTGCGCCAGGGGTAGAAACACAGCCCTACCGTTTGCCATGGGCTGATCCAGACTGCCCTGGAAGAGAGGGAAGCTTCTGAACACCTCCAGTACATTGATGTCGTCATCACATGGGGCAACACATCTCAAGAAGTATTTGAGAAAGGGAAGAAAATAGTCCTAATCCTTCTGAAAGCTTGTATTGCCCTAAAACAAAGTAAGGTCAAGGGACCTGCACATGAGATCCTAATGCAGGCTGGTCAGGTTCATGGGGACCCCTGCTTGGGGAAAGGTTGGGCATCGGTCAGTGGCTGATGAGCAATTGCATTGTGCATCACTTGCTTTATACATGTAATTTAAACTATTTTTATTTCAACCCATTATCTTTTGAGGGTGGGTGTCAACTAACATATCTGTGGTGCTGAGGTGCCTGACGGGTTAAAGCACAACGTGTTTGACAACCACAGCACAACAGCACAAATCACACTTGTAAAAATCAGTCTCTGACATCTACAAAGAGGAGCAGTCGGCGATGATGTCAGCCTGCTTCAGACACCACAGCCCAGCAGAGACCCTGCTGCCTTCGGGAGCTGTCAGCCCTGAGGCCTTGGGGACACCTCGAGGGAGCCCAATGGCACAGAGCAAGCGATGCCATGGTCGGGTGCTGTGCTGCTGAGCTGGGCCGGGCTCCTGGGCCCAAGGGGAGCTCGTGGCAAGCAGGCAGCGCTGCAGAGAGACAGCTCTGCCCAGGAGCACCTCCTCTGCACAGCGCAGCAGGGCTGGGGGCTCTGACCGCAGGTGGCACGGGGAGAGGGGAGAAGGAGAGAGGGCTTGGAGGCAGTGAGGAGCGCAGCAACAGAGGGCAGCGTGTGGCAGGACAGATCTGCAGGCTCTTGGCACCGTGAGGCTCTGGCTGGAGGGCCATGCAGGTGGGGTTGCCAGAGGTGTCTTCTACAGCTGGCACATCCGATGGCTGATAGCATCTGTCGGGATGGGTCTCTCTGTTTCTCCAGCGATGAGTAGAAGATGCTGTAGAGAATGGCATTTATGGTTGCAATTTTCAAGAGAAAGACCAAGGCAGGGGCTACCAGAAAGGCAAGCCTTTTTCTGCACTCGGTGCCTGAAGAATCCTGCACTGGAGGGGAGGCAGGTTTCATGGTAATGGATTGTCAGGATTGTACAGGAGACTGAGACTCCTAGAGCATTGCAGTGAGGGACCAATATGCCATCAATGAACTTCATAAAGTCCCTTCCCGCACCTCAGCCCACAGGCTGCACCAACATCATCATTGTGGTCCTCTCAGGCTTTATCCTAGCTGATATTTAGGAGCCGCAAACCCTCCAATGCCCAGTGCCCTGCCTTTGGGAGGTGTCTGTGGGCTTGAGGTGAGCACAGATCATTTGCAATGAGCAGGAGCTGCCTCCTCTGCAGGCAGAGCTGCAGCACAGGAGGGTGTGCTGAGTGTCCGTCTGTCCCTCCCTGGCCTTGCCTCCCCTGGCAGCAGCACGCTGCCATTCCTCCTGGCTTCTCCACCTGGCCGTGCTGCTGCTGCTCTTGTTCCCAGGCTGCCTGGGGATGGGGGTTTCACCTGCCCATGGAGTGAGCCCTCGGGGTGCCTGGGGGAAGGGGAGTACGGGGACAGGGTGAGGGGTCTGGAGATGGGCACTTGGAGCCTGGCTTCTTCTGCTCTCAGCAGTCTTCAAGCTCTTCTCAGGAGAACCTCCTTAAGGCAATTGCCCTGCAAAGAGGTGCCAGCACAGAGCAGCTGAAACCAATGCAGGAAAGGGATCTGCCAACTGTCTGCGTGCAATTGGGCAAGAGCTTTGAGGCCCTTATTTGAGAAATGGGAATGATTTTCTCAGATCACTCTGGTATGTTATTACTCTATTTCTGTTCCTTTGACAGGACCCCAAGCGCAGAAGGAGGAAATGCCCAACAGCAGCTCTCTGAGCGAGTTCCTCCTGCTGGCATTCGCAGACACGCGGGAGCTGCAGCTCCTGCACTTCGCGCTCTTCCTGGGCATCTACCTGGCTGCCCTCCTGGGCAACGGCCTCATCCTCACCGCCGTAGCCTGCGACCACCGCCTCCACACCCCCATGTACTTCTTCCTCCTCAACCTCGCCCTCCTCGACCTGGGATCCATCTCCACCACTCTCCCCAAAGCCATGGCCAATGCCCTCTGGGACACCAGGGCCATCTCCTATCAAGGGTGTGCTGCACAGGTCTTCTTTTTTGTTTTCTTACTTGGAGCAGAGTACTTCCTTCTCACCATCATGGCCTACGACCGCTACGTTGCCATCTGCAAGCCCCTGCACTATGGGAGCCTCGTGGGCAGCAGAGCTTGTGCCCAGATGGCAGCAGCTGCCTGGGGCAGTGGCTTTCTCAATGCTGTCCTGCACACGACCAACACATTTTCCCTGCCCCTCTGCCAAGGCAATGCTGTGGACCAGTTCATCTGTGAAATCCCTCAGATCCTCAAGCTGTCCTGCTCAGATGCCTACCTCAGGGAAGCTGGGGCACTTTTGCTTAGTGTTTCTTTAGTCTTTGGCTGTTTTGTCTTCATAGTGGTGTCCTATGTGCAGATCTTCAGGGCCGTGCTGAGGATGCCCTCTGAGCAGGGCCAGCACAAAGCCTTTTCCACGTGCCTCCCTCACATGGCCGTTGTATCCCTGTTTGTCAGCACTGCCATGTTTGCCTACCTGAAGCCCCCCTCCATCTCCTCTCCATCCCTAGACCTGCTGCTGGCAGTTTTATATGTGGTAGTACCTCCAGCACTGAACCCCCTCATCTACAGCATGAGGAACCAGGACCTGAAAGCCACACTGAAGAAAATGATTCTAGTGGTAATATTTACTTAGCAATGAATTGACTATCTCACTTTTCTACTTTTATTCAAGTTAATCTCAGGCAACTTTTGACCTTTATGTGTAGTATTGTTTGCAATTCTGTTTTCAGTTAAATGTTTGCTTTCATTCGTCTTTTCCAGATGACCAACCCTCTGTTTGACTGAGAGGTTTTCTGTAAACATGTTTATTCCTAAATTACACCTGGCCTCCATTGTGGCATCTTGTTAATAAAAGTGAAGTTGCTCGGTGCTCAGGGCTCTTCTTCCCAAACTGGAGAGCAGAAGACGCTAAAGGAAATGCCAGGCTTAAGGCCTCATTCTTGTGCTTGGGTGCCACCTGGACACAGGGGCAGGAGGGCACGGGGTGGGGGGTGAGGGAGTCAGGGCTGGACTGAGTCATCACTGGTGGATTCCCAGTGCCCCTGGAGGCCCTGACTGGTCAAGAAGCATCTTCCTGGGATTGAAACGTGACAGGGCTGGCGGCATCAGGGAGGTATCGGGAGCCACCAGGACACCCTGAGGGTTCTCCTAGGATGCCGTGTGCCTTGTGTTGGGTGGGCAGCGAGTGGGTCTTCAGAGTAAAGCCAAGCCAAAGGATGCACGGGCTGATGGGAGCTCTGCAATGCCAGGACACACAGCGAGGCCACAGCACAAAGGTCTCAGAGGCCTTCAGTGAACAGTAGGAAAGGGCCAAGCATGGGTGAGCAGGCAAGGTCCAGGAGGTGGGGAGAGGTGGGCAGGGGCTGGGCTGGGCTGGGCAGTGCCCGGCAGAGGGCACCAGCAGCATCAGGGAGCGGTGGCAGCATGCAGGGGAGGGCTCCCAGCAGGGCTTGGTGCTGCAGAGCCAGGGCTGGGGAAGGGAGCCCAGAGCTGCAGGGGCAGGGGACACGAGGCCGCTCGGGGCTCTTGCTGGCCTGGGCAGAGCACGAAGGGGGCCCAGGGCATTCGTCCCCTCACCGCAGCCTGCCACGACCTGCACGGCGCTCACGGAGCATCCAGGGACAGGCTCTGCCCCGTGGTGCGCAGGGAGAGGGCAAAGCCTCTCTGAAATTGAGGCTGAAACTGAAAAAGGTCCCTCCGCTGCCCCGTGGTGGGACAGGTTACCTTTATTTGACGTAGTTCTCGTGTAATTTGCATTGATGAAAACTGGTAAATGGATGTTTAGGTGTCTCCTAGGAAGAAGGGAGAGTGTCTTGGGATCCCAATGGCCATTTCAAATTTAGGTCTGTCCCAAGAAACGACTGAAGAAGGAATTTGCCTTGAAGGGGTTTCCTGTGCTGGGCTGGGCTGCAGTTACAGGGACAAAGAGCACTGCTGGCAGTGGAGGTGCCCAGGAAACATCACCTGTCTCCACCGTATCTACCAATGGCCTCTGGTCTCCTGCAGGTCCTTTCAGACAGCTTCTGTTCCAGGGAATTACTCTAAATGCAGCAGAGCCTCTGGAGGCCTAATGATTTCATTGGAAGCAGAACCAGGAAATGGGATTTCAAGGAAATATTTCAAATGTGAGTAAACTACTCTGAAGACCTTGGCACTGGTTGCTTATGGTCAGACAGCAAAGCTCTGCCTCAGTACCCAGTATTTTCTTCAGTACCTAAGTCATAAAGCAACGACTTCATTACCTCAAATGATTCAATCCCTTCTGTAAAATGTCACACAGTGTAGTTTCTCTCATGAAGAAATAGGCATTTTCAGGATGTATATTCACCACAGAAAAAGAAATACTGGTGTTCACTTGTACTTGCATTGTCATCATTTTGACTATCATGGTGTGCTCCCTCATCTTCCAGGTACATCCACCCATCTGGATTAAACAGTCCATGTTGAATGTCCCCTTTCCAGCTGCCTGTCTGGACCTATGCACTTCCCATGGTTCTCCTGGCTTGCCCTCCCCTTCCTCCTGGATCACTCAGACCGCCCTCACCAACCCAGTTGCTGCTTTGAGCTTCAGGGAGTTGAAGCTTGCCCAGCTATCTGCAGTCTGTCCAACTGTGTCCTTAGAAAGCTCATCATCATTTATCATTGAATTAATATCATATGGATTAATTCTAATCTTAACACTTATAATTTCTGGTCCATCAGTATAAAAGACTTCTTGTCCAGTCATTCTTTTGGAAACATAAACCTCACAGGAGGCACACAGGATGAGGAGCTTGCTTTGCTTTTGGAAGATTGCTGCATGTTTTCCTGTTGTTTGGTTTGAAATAAGGAGAAACCCTTCTGCGCCTGTGTGCATCCAGGTCTCTAAGGCAAGCAGGAGGGAGCTGGTGCAAAGGAGCTGTAAAACCCAGCTGCAGACTTCTCGGCCGAAGTCTGGTGGAAGGAGAAGTGATGCAAGCGCCAAAGAGAGAAATGTCAGGGCTGTGGTGGTGAGGAGCAAAGTTTTCCATGCAGTGTCAGACCTCAAGAGTCTGCTTTTCCTCCCTGTGCAGGTCTCCAAAGGAGACACCCTGGACCAATATCAGTTAGAGAATAATGCTCCAAACTGAAATTCAATAAAACACATCCTTTAAGATGACAAAAGATATTTTCAGGTGCTTCTCAAAATCTTCCTCCTTAACTACACCATGAAAGCTCTCCAATTAGCTGAACAAGTCTTGAAGACTTGAAGAAAATTATGGGAGAGATATGTCTGCTTAGGACGTTCTGCATTTTAATGAGTTCCATGGTGTATTTTGGTGCTCAGTCTATGAGGCTCAGGTACTGAGAGGAGAATGATGTAACCGCTTGAGAAGGTAAAGTCAGAAGGAAAAGTTGAAGTGACTTGGAGTATTAATGGGCCCCACTGAGGGCTGTCACTAACAAAGCCTCCCAGGGACTTGTTAGGGCACATAATTGGAAGTCGTGATTGCAGACAGGCAAAGCTCTGTGCTGAGAAAAGTCTTGGTTGGTTTTGGTGAAGCAGAAGGGCCAAGGCCTGACCCCAGCCCCTGGGAGGGGAGATCCTGCACCCCCACGTCTGGCTCAGGGCTCTTCTTGGGGTCTGTATGATGTGGTGGGCAGTGTGATGCCACGAGAAGAACTTCATTAGGACACCTCCCCACCCCTGCACAGGGTATCAAGGAAGCAGTGAGGCCCCATTGCAATGACTATATCTTGTCTCCTCAGAAGCTCTAGCCAGAGGGACAAAAACGTCAGGGCTGTTGGGGCCTCCCTTTCTGCCAGAACCCTCTGCCTTCTCCTCTGCAGGCTTTCCTCTGCTGTCCCACACTTTGCCCTATTTCCTTGAAGTCTGCAGACACCCATCTCTGTCCACCACCTTGCTCTCATCCAGGACTTTCCATCGTTTCGTCAATGTCTCGTCAACCCTCACCAGCTGTTCCTTGAAACACAACGCTTGGTCTGATCATAGATGCTCAGCAGCATCTTCCAAGGCCTGGGCCTGCTGCTGGCCTTGCAGCTTCTTGGCTAGACACAGCCAAGCCTTGTGCCTCCTGCTGTCCAGTCCTGGCCTCAAGCAGAAGGGACAGGACAACCCCTCTGTGGGCCTTCTTTCTGTCTGGGTCCTCCTGGGGATGGAGGCAGAGGGGATCCCACAGGCAGCATGCCAAGCAGGGGCCTTCTGCTGGCCTAGCAGGGCCACTGGCAGGTGTCAGCCCCAAAGTGCCGATCCCAGGGAGAAGCCAAGGCTGACCTGCCACCTCCAGACACAAGGGACCTCACAGTCCCTTTGCGTGACACGTTCCTGCTGCTGCCCTATCAGCTGCAGAGACAGAAGTGACCTCCCAGTCACTGCCCCAGTCCCATTCCTCCTGCTGGGGCAGGAGATCCTGCGGCAGAGCTGAGCTCATCAGAGCATTCCCACCCATCTCCTCCTTGTGGCCCACAAGCTGATCAGATCCATGGCCCCTCACATCCATCTCTGAATGCCATGCGACTGCACAGCCACCTTACAGTTCCTGTCCTGCCACAAGGGGTCAAGCACCTAAAGTTAAGGGTCAGGTGAGAGGCTGAAAGTGAGGAGGTTAATGCACAGGAACGAGGGCTTTGTCTGGTTACTTTTTACTTTTGGGTTTAGGGACCAGGGCTCACCTTTCTGGGTTAGAGTTTAAGCAAATATTTTGTGGGCAGGTTTGATGTTCTGCTTGGGGTGTCATGTCTGTCGTTAGGGGATGGGCAGGCTTTGAGGTTTAGGGTTTTGTTTAGGTTTTTGTTTGTTGTTTAACCCTTGAAGTCTAGGGTTAAATAGAGCAATTACAAGCTAGTGCTAAGAGCAGGGATCAAGGTAAGCAAGAGAGTAAATGTAAGAGAAAGAGGCTATGGGCAGAGTTTTGGCTTCAGTGCATACTTTGAGGTCAGGCAGAAGAGTAGTGGATTCCTGTCGGGGTGTGGGGTAGCATTTCGATTTGTGAATTAAGGTTACTGATTGAACCTGGGGAAGGGCCTAACGTGACTCTTTTAAGTCACCATTACAGCAACATCAGCATAACCTGAACCCTCTTACCTCTACAAATTCCTTAATTTCTGCTGGCCAAGCCCCTATTCCCTCCCCCAAATCTCACATCTCTCCTGTCCATGCTTCTCCTGACCTCCCCATATTAGTCATCTCATTGGGATCAGCTTTCTGATGGCTTTCATGATATCAGAGTTAAGGTTTAGGAGAGGGTTTAAGGTGAGGAGGTTAATGCACAGGAACAGGGGCTTTGGGTTAGAGATTAAACAACTGTTTAGTGGGAGGGTTTGGTGTTCTGCTTGGGGTGTCAGGTCTGTGGTTAGGCTATTGTAAACTTTGTGCTTTAGGGTTTTCTTTAGCACTGGTAAGAAGTTCTCTAGGATTAAATAGAGCATTTTAATGCTAGTGTAAAGGGAAGGGATCAGGGTGAACAAGAGAGCAAGTGTAAAGGTAAGGGGCTGAGTTTTGGCTTCACGGGATTCTTTGAGGTCAGGCATTAGAGTAGTGAATTCCTGTCAGCGTGTGGAGCAGCATTTAGGTTTAGGGATTGTCCTGGTTCCAGTTAGGACAGAGTTAATTTTCCTCCTAGTAGCTGGTAGGGTGCTATGTTTTGTATTAGGATGAGAAGAGCGCGGATAACATGCTGATGTTTTAATTCTTGCAGAGCAGTGTTTACACCAGGCCAAGGACTTTTCGGCTTCTCGCTCTGTCCTGCCAGCGAGCAGGCTGGGGGTGCAGCAGGAGCTGGGAGGGGACAGACCCAGGACAGCTGACCCAAACTGGCCAAAGGGGTATTCCATACCATCTGGCGTCATGCTAAACAATATATAGGGGTGGCTGGCCGGGGTGGGGGGCCGGCTGCTTGGGGATAGGCTGGGCATCGGTCAGTGGGTGGTGAGCAATTGCATTGTGCATCACTTGTTTCTTACACATTATTATTAGTAATATTATTATCATGATCACTATTATTATTATTGTTATTATTATATTCCTGTCTTAATAAACTGTCTTTATCTCAACTCACCGGCTTCACTTTCCCGTTTCTCTCGCCCATCCCAGAGAGGGAGGGGGGAGGGTGAGCGAACGGCTGTGTGGTGTTTAGCTGCCAGCCGGGTTAAACCACAACAGTCCTTTTGGCGCCCAACGTGGGGCTCGAAGAGTTGAGATATCGACCAATTTGTCCAGAGTGTTTTAAACTAGAATTGGTATAAGTATTGGACCTGCTTAATAGTTGCTAGTCACGATGTTGATTGCCTTAATCTCCGGTCTGCTGTGCCTGTATTCCAAATTGAGTTTTATGGTGCGTTACTTTCTGTATGTGCTCCCTGTTGCACTGTTTATCCTTTCCGGGCCCTGGTTTAAGATTGTTATGGTACTGTGCGGTGTAACAATGGCTTATGAAATGATGAAATATCTGGTCACGACTCTAACCTGGTATTTGTACTCAGCACTGACGTCGACTCTATACTTTGGAACCCATATCTCGGAAACTATTAGCAATTACACCTATTGCCTGTTTTCGTTAGGGAGCCAATCTGTGAAGGGGACAGGGGAAGACATGTTTCCCTACCTGTTCACTCTCCCTTTCTCCTTCACCACCCTCTTATCCCCCGAGCTAGTTACGGTGGTTCTCCGAGATGTTGAATATCCTTGGGGTACTCAGACCAGCCTGCTCTTGTTGTTATGTCTCCTGAATGCGCTTCAGGTTTTGTTGAGGGTTAAACAACTACTTAGGAATCTCATCCGGAGATCTGTCTTGAGGCGGGATAGTTGCGAGTGGCAGGGAGTGTGGGAGGATATGGGCAGGTTTCTAGAGCAGTGGTCACCTCCAGTGTTTTGGACATTCACCCCTGAACAACTGCAAAATCCTAAAAAGCTGGCAGAATGCTTGAAAAAAAGGTGTCATGACTCTGGCAGTTCCAAAGTGACACAAATCACTGTAGCGTGCTGGGGTCTGGCTTGTGCCTATCGAGCTGCAATTGATGCTACTATCAACCTAGTGACAGCTCCCGCAGCCGCTCCAGCTCCAGCTCCTGCAGCCGCTCCGGCTCCAGCCCCTGCAGCTGCTCCAGCTCCAGCTCCTGCAGCCACTCCAGCCCCTGCAGCCGCTCCAGCTCCTGCAGCTGCTCCCACTCCTGTGGCTGGGTCAGAGAAACGAGCTGTAGCAGTGCAAGTTGACCCCGCAGAGGGTATTCCAACCCCTGTGGCAGACCCTGTGTCTGGGTCAGAGAAACGAGCTGTAGCAGTGCAAGTTAACCCCGCAGAGGGTATTCCAACCCCTGTGGCAGACCCTGTGGCTGGGTCAGAGAAACGAGCTGTAGCAGTGCAAGTTGCCCCTGTAGACAAGGTGAAAAAATGGTATAGAGGCTCAGGTCATTTAGAACGCAGACAGTCTTCTGCTAAGTCTGGGCATAGAGAAGACGAGGCTGGGCCATCAAAGGTGCAGGAGGATGAAGATGAGGATGAGGATGTCGAAAAATCAACAGTAACTACCCGGACTCTATACCAGCGTGAGCTACGAGATGTGCAAAAAGATTTTGGTCGCTGTATAGGTGAGCAGCTTGTCACCTGGCTGCTCCGGTGCTGGGACACCAGAGCCAATTGTGTGGAATTAGAGGGCAAGGAAGCCAGGCGGCTGGGATCCCTTGCTAGGGATGCATGTATTGACAAAGCAATTGGAGATGGAGCACGATCTCGCAGCCTCTGGAGGCGTCTCCTGTCAGCTGTGCAGGAAAGGTATCCCTTCAAGGAAGAACTTGTATGTCTACCAGGCAAATGGACCACCATGGAGAAGGGAATTCAGTACCTGAGGGAATTGGCCATACGGGAAGTAATTTATAAGGACCTAGACGACGCACAAACATCCGCAGATCCAGATGCAGTCCGGTGTACACGACCCATGTGGCGGAAGTTTGTACAGAGTGCACCATGATCATATGCCAGCTCATTGGCAATACTAACCTGGAAAGAGGAGGAGGAACCCACAGTGAATGAAGTGACTAAAATACTCCGGCAGTACGAAGGAAATCTCTCCTCTTCCCTACAGGCCTGTGTCTTGGCTGTGGAGAAACTCTCTGAAGAGGTCCACCAACTTAAAGAGAATTTATCTTCCCCTCCACCTGAACGAACCAGTGTCCACCAGCTAAAAGAGAATACTTTGGAGAAACTTTCTGAAGAGGTCCACCAACTTAAAGAGAGATTATTTTCCTCCCCACCTGTACAAACCAGTGTCTCAGCTATTAGGGGTAAACGTTCATCTGTGCAAGGAAGACAATATGGTGGGCACACACACCGCGCCACCCTGTGATATTACCTACGTGACCATGGAGAGGCCATGAGAAAATGGGATGGAAAATCTACTGCGACCCTAGAGGCACGGGTACGTGAATTGCAAAAGAAAACAATTGGGAAAAAGGAGTTCTCTGAAAAGTTTGCTGCTCCAACTTCCAGCAGGCAGTCCTTTAAACACAGAAACGAAGATTCTGACCAGGACTAGAGGGGCCCTGCCTCCAGCCAGGGGGAGGAAAGGGACAATCGAGTTTATTGGACTGTGTGGATTCGATGGCCTGGCACGTCAGACGCACAGAGGTATAAGGCTTTAGTAGACACCGGTGCACAATGTACTCTAATGCCATCAAGCTATAAAGGGCCAGAGCCCATCTGTATTTATGGTGTGACGGGGGGATCCCAGCAGTTAACTGTATTGGAGGCTGAAGTGAGTCTAACCGGGAATGAGTGGCAAAAGCACCGTATTGTGACTGGCCCGGATGCTCCGTGCATTCTTGGCATAGACTATCTTAGAAGAGGATATTTCAAGGACCCAAAAGGGTTCCGCTGGGCTTTTGGCATAGCTGTCTTACAGACAGAGGACATTAAACAGTTGTCTACCTTGCCTGGTCTCTCAGAGGACCCTTCTGTTGTGGGGTTGCTGAGGGTTGAAGAACAGCAAGTGCCGATCGCTACCACAACTGTGCACCGGCGGCAATATCGCACCAACCGAGACTCCCTGAGTCCCATCCATAAGCTACTATCGTCAACTGGAGAGCCAAGGAGTGATCAGCAAGACTCATTCACCTTTTAATAGTCCCATATGGCCAGTGCGAAAGTCTAATGGTGAGTGGAGACTAACAGTGGACTATCGTGGCCTGAACGAAGTCACGCCACCACTGAGTGCTGCAGTGCCGGACATGCTAGAACTCCAGTATGAACTGGAATCAAAGGCAGCCAAGTGGTATGCCACAACTGATATCGCTAATGCATTTTTCTCCATCCCTCTAGCAGCACAGTGCAGGCCACAGTTTGCTCTCACTTGGAGGGGAGTCCAATATACTTGGAATCGGCTGCCCCAGGGGTGGAAACACAGCCCTACCATTTGCCATGGACTGATCCAGTCTGCGCTGGAGCAGGGGGAAGCTCCTGAACACCTGCAGTACATCGATGACATCATTGTGTGGGGTGACACTGCAGAAGAAGTTTTCGAGAAAGGGAAGAAAATAGTCCAAATCCTTCTGAAGGCCGGTTTTGCCATAAAACAGAATAAAGTTAAAGGACCTGCACGAGAGATCCAATTTTTAGGAATAAAATGGCAAGATGGATGTCGTCAAATCCCAATGGATGTGATCAACAAAATAACAGCTATGTCTCCACCAAGTAGCAAAAAAGAAACACAAACTTTCCTAGGTGTCGTGGGGTTTTAGAGAATGCACATTCCAAATTGCAGTCTGATTGTAAACCCGCTCTACCAAGTAACCCGTAAGAAGAATGCTTTTGAATGGGGCCCTGAGCAACGACAAGCCTTTGAACAAATTAAGCAGGAAATAGTTCATGCAGTAGCCCTCGGGCCAGTCCGAACAGGACCAGATGTAAAGAATGTGCTCTACACCGCAGCCGGGGAGAATGGTCCCACCTGGAGCCTCTGGCAGAAAGAACCTGGGGAAACTCGAGGTCGACCCCTGGGGTTTTGGAGTCGGGGATACAGAGGATCTGAAGCCCGCTATACTCCAACTGAAAAGGAGATATTGGCAGCATATGAAGGAGTTCGATCTGCTTCGGAAGTGGTCGGTACTGAAGCGCAGCTCCTCCTGGCACCCCGACTGCCGGTACTAGGCTGGATATTCAAAGGAAGGGTCCCCTCTACACATCATGCAACTGATGCTACATGGAGCAAGTGGGTTGCACTGATTACTCAGCGGGCTCGAATAGGAAACCCCAGTCACCCAGGAACCTTGGAAGTGATTATGGACTGGCCAGAAGGCAAATACTTTGGGATATCATCAGAGGAGGAGGTGGTTCGTGCTGAAGAAGCCCCACTGTACAACAAGCTACCGGAAAAAGAGAAGAAATATGCCTTGTTCACTGACGGGTCCTGTCGTATTGTGGGAAAGCATCGGAGATGGAAAGCTGCTGTATGGAGTCCTACACGACGAGTTGCAGAAGCTGCTGAGGGAGAAGGTGAATCGAGTCAGTTTGCAGAAGTGAAAGCCATTCAGCTGGCTTTAGATATTGCTGAACGAGAAAAGTGGCCAGTTCTCTATCTCTGTACTGATTCATGGATGGTAGCAAATGCCCTGTGGGGGTGGTTACAGCAATGGAAGCAGAACAACTGGCAGCACAGGGGCAAACCCATCTGGGCTGCGGCATTGTGGCAAGATATTGCTGCCCGGGTAGAGAACCTGGTTGTAAAGGTACGCCATGTGGATGCTCATGTGCCCAAGAATCGGGCTACTGAAGAACATCAAAACAACCAGCAGGTAGATCAGGCTGCTAAGATTGCAGTGGCTCAGGTGGACCTGGACTGGCAACATAAAGGTGAATTATTTATAGCCCGATGGGCCCATGACACCTCAGGCCATCAAGGTAGAGATGCAACATACAGATGGGCTCGTGATCGAGGGGTGGACCTGACCATGGACACTATAGCACAAGTTATTCATGATTGTGAAACATGTGCTGCAATCAAGCAAGCCAAACGGTCCAAGCCTCTTTGGTATGGAGGACGATGGCTGAAATATAAATATGGACAGGCCTGGCAGATTGATTACATCACACTCCCTCAAACCCGCAACGGCAAGCGCCACGTACTTACAATGGTGGAAGCAACCACCGGATGGCTGGAAACATATCCTGTGCCCCATGCCACCGCCCGGAACACTATTCTGGGCCTTGAAAAGCAAGTCCTGTGGTGACATGGCACCCCAGAGAGAATTGAGTCAGACAGCGGGACTCATTTCCGAAACAACCTTATAGACACTTGGGCCAAAGAACATGGTATTGAGTGGGTGTATCACATCCCCTATCATGCACCAGCCTCTGGAAAAGTTGAACGATACAATGGACTGTTGAAGACTACACTGAAAGCAATGGGTGCTGGGACATTCAAAAATTGGGATACACATTTGGCAAAGGCCACCTGGTTAGTCAATACCAGGGGATCTGCCAACCGAGCTGGACCTGCCCAATCAAACCTGTTACGCACTGTAGAAGGGGATAAAGTTCCTGTAGTGCACGTAAGAAACATGCTGGGTAAAACAGTCTGGGTTACTCCTGCCTCAGGAAAAGGCAAACCCATTCGTGGAATTGCTTTTGCTCAGGGACCTGGATGCACTTGGTGGGTAATGCAAAAGAATGGGGAGGTCCGGTGTGTACCTCAAGGGGATTTGATACTGGGTGAGAATAGCCCATGAGTTGAATTGTAGTATGTTAATTATTATATAATACTGTATGTCATCACTACCATGATTGCTATATATCATAGATGAAAATGGTGATTAATTACAAGGTATTGGAAAGAGTGTAACCTGAGCATGACATAAATGGTATGGAATAAGGGGTGGATATCTGTCCTGGTTCCAGTTAGGACAGAGTTAATTTTCCTCCTAGTAGCTGGTAGGGTGCTATGTTTTGGATTAGGATGAGAAGAGCACGGATAACATGCTGATGTTTTAATTCTTGCAGAGCAGTGTTTACACCAGGCCAAGGACTTTTCGGCTTCTCGCTCTGTCCTGCCAGCGAGCAGGCTGGGGGTGCAGCAGGAGCTGGGAGGGGACAGACCCAGGACAGCTGACCCAAACTGGCCAAAGGGGTATTCCATACCATCTGGTGTCATGCTAAACAATATATAGGGGTGCCTAGCCGGGGTGGGGGGGCCAGCTGCTCAGGGATAGGCTGGGCATCGGTCAGCGGGTGGTGAGCAATTGCATTGTGCATCACTTGTTTTGTACGCATTATTATTAGTAATAGTATTATTATTATTATTGTTATTATCATTTTCCTGTCTTAATAAACTGTCTTTATCTCAGCTCACAGGCTTCACTTTCCCTCTTCTCTCCCCCATCCGAGAGAGGGAGGGGGGAAGGGTGAGCGAACAGCTGTGTGGTGTTTAGCTGCCGGCTGGGTTAAACAACAACAAGCATAATTTGGTGGAGGTGCAGAGCTGATGGGCACATTTTGGAGGATGCTACTAAAGACCTTTGTGCCCTTTTCCCTCCTGACAACAACGCCACTTCTGTCTCAAGAATAGAGTCGCCAACAGAGGTGAGACAGATACCCTGGGATCAAGAATGTCATCAGAAAGCTGATCCCAGTAAGATATGGGGAGGTCAGGAGCAGCCTGGACAAGAGAGATGTGAGATTTTGGGGTGGGAAGAAGAGCTTGGCCAGCAGAAACGTATGATTTCATAGAGGTAAGAGGGTTCATGTAATGTAGATGCTGTGGTAACACTGACTTAAAAGAGTCACGTGTGCCCTTTAACTTAATTGAACCAGGAATTTTAATCCCTAAACCTAAATGCCACTCCAACACTCTGAAAGGAATCCATTTTCTCTCTTGCTAACCCTAATGCCTTCCCTTAACACTAGCATTAAAACGGTCTATTTAACCCTAGACTCCTTGGCAGACTTAAAAAAACCCTAAACCAAAGATCTTGCCCATACCTTAACCACAGACCTGACACCACAAGCAGAACACCAAACACTCTCACTAAAACTTTGCTTAATCTCTAACCCAGAAAGTGAAAAACAGGTAGCGAGGGGGCTAGAGAGAAGTCAGCTCTGCCTCAGGATCTCCTGCCCCAGCAGGAGGAATGGGACTGGGGCAGTGACTGGGAGGTCACTTCTGTCTCTGCAGCTGATAGGGCAGCAGCAGGAACGTGTCACGCAAAGGGACTGTGAGGTGCCTTGTGTCTGGAGGTGGCAGGTCAGCCTTGGCTGAACTCCACCACCCTGCGCCAGTTGCTGGCCAGCTTCCTGGCTGGGGACAGCACCCCCTTTTCTCACAGAGGTGGGAGCACTGTCAGATGCACCTTCTGCATGACCGGAGTGCTTCCTGCTGGGGGCCATGTCCTACGGTCAGCCCTGGGCTGTACGCCATCCCTGTTCTCTGCCAAGCTCGTGAAGTGGAAAGTCTGACTCCAGAAGGCAGCTGTACCTGAACCAGGGGAATTTCTCTCATGTACAGTAATTATTTCTCCTCCTCCCAGCTACAGTGCTTTGGCCCCAGTGTTGTGGACACCTTCTGTGCTTTTGTCCCATTGTTGCGCCTCTCCTGCAGTGCCACGGTGATACTCATGGTCTTTGCTTTCACGATCTGTATTTTGGATCCAATCTTCCTCTTCGCTCTCGTGCAGTTTTCATGTGTGTGCACCCTGTGTTGCCAGGCCCAAGGCCTTATCCACCTGCTCTTCTGTCCTCACGAGTGTTACTGTTTCCTACGACACCATCATCACTGTATGTGAAGTGCAGAACAGCCCTCCTCAGAGATCTTAATCAAGGCCTTTCCCAAACCTTCATCATCCTCCTGGTCAGTCCTCAGGTTGCTTAGAGGTGGTTTTGGAAGGGTGAGAGATGGGTCTGCAGGTGGAGAGGTGGATCTGCAGACATCGTCATAAGACCTATCTCAAAGACCTTGGAAAGGACGGATTGATCAAAGACATTCCCCGGGACTTGGAAAAGGCAGATATTAAACCCATTTTCTACTAGAAGAGCAAGCAGAAGGATGATTAAGTCTAACCAGCTTAATCCCAGACTTAACCCTAGCCCTCAACCCAGAACTAAACTATAAGACTCAAAGCTTGCCCTTATCCTAAACCTTGAGCAGGATCCTTGAGCAGAACACCAATCCCTCCCTTAAAGCCCTTGCCATTCCCTTAACCCCGGAGGGTGGCCTTTAATCCCTAATCTTTGTCCTGAACACCTAACCCCCAAAGCCCTCCACCATGCACACAGCACATCTCAGATTCAACCCCACTCCTACCTCTAACTTCAGCTCTTTGTCCCCTTGGGGCAGGGCAGGGGCTGTGAGGTCCTGCAGCAGTCACATGGCATTGGAAGAGGCATGTGAGGTGACAGGTATGTGATCAGAGCAGAGGCCACAAGGAGGAGCTGGCTGGGAATGCTGTGATGGGATCAGGTGTGCCTCAGGATCTGCAAGGCCTGCAGGAGGCACGTGGCTGGGAAGGAGGCTGGGAGGTCACTTCTGTCTCTGGAGCTGACGGACCAGCAGCAGGAATGTGGCCCAGACAGGGACCGTAAAGGGCAGAGGCATGCACATGGCACTGAAGATGATGGCGAGGCACCTTCTGTTCTGGTCAGGTGAGAGACCACAGGAAGGCTGATGGGATGGGAGTCATGCTTGAGATATAGTTTGTGAGACCATCGAATCACAGAATGGCCCATGCTGGAAGGGACCTTAAAGATCATCTTGATCATCTGAAGTCGAAGTAGATGACATTGGTCGGTCTTCCCTTGTCGTCTGATGTGGTCACTCCATTGTAGAAAGCCACCAGATTTGTCCGGCACAACCTACCCTTTGGTGAAGCCATGCTGGCTGTCTCGGATCACATCTTTCTCTTGCATGTGCCTTGACATTGATTCCAGGAGGATCTTTTCCATGGTCTTGCCAGGCACAGAGGTGAGGTTCACCGTTCTGGAGTTCCTTGGGTCCTCCTTTCTACCCTTAATCAAAAGGGGAATGATGTTTCCCTTTTCCCAGTCACCAGGGACTTCACCCGACTGCCAGGACTCTTCAAATAGGATGGAGAGAGGCTTGGCAACTATATCGGCCAGTTCCTTCAGGACCTGGGGTGCAAGTTATCATGCCCCATAGACTTGTACTCGTTAAGTTTCATCAGGTGGTTTCGAACCTGCTCTTCATTTACAGCAGGTGGGACTTTGCCCCCCAGCCTCCATCTCTGGGTTCAGGGAAATGAAAGACTTGGGAAGCCTGACTGGCGGTGAAGACTGAGGAGAAGACGTTGCTGAGTCCCTCAGCCTTCTCCATGTATGTCATTACCAGTTCACCCTTCTCATCCACCAGAGGGGGTACACTCTCCTTGGCCTTTCTTTTCTGAGCAATGTATCTGTAGAATCTCTTCGGTTATTATTTTCATCCCCTCTGAAGCACAGTTCCATCCGTGCCTTGGCTTTCCTTATCCCATCCCTGCACATCCGAAATAAAACCGTGTGTGAGGACATGGAAAAAGGAACCCTGCACCAGAGAAGCCATTCTGAAAACAAAACTTGTAGGTAGGAAACGCAGTTTTGTGGAGGTGCAGAGCTGATGGGCACATTGTGCAGGATGCTCCTAGAGACCTTTGTGCCCTTTCCCTCCTGACAACAATGCCACTTCCTTCTCAAGACGAGAGTAGCCAACAGAGGTGAGACAGATACTCGGGGATCAAGAATGTCATCAGAAAGCTGATCCCAATAAGATATGGGGAGGTCAGGAGCAGCCTGGACAAGAGAGATGTGAGATTTTGGGGTGGGAAGAAGAGCTTGGCCAGCAGAAACTTATGATTTCATAGAGGTAAGAGGGTTCATGTAATGTAGACGCTGCTTTAACACTGACTTAAAACAGTCATGTATGGCCCTTACCTTACTTGAACCAGGAATTTTAATCCCTAAACCTAAATGCTACTATAACACTCTGAAAGGAATCCATTTTCGCTCTTCATCCCTTTCCTTTACACTAGCATTAAAATGCTCTATTTAACCCTGGACTTCTTGGGAGACCTAAAAAACCCTAAACCACAGAGCTTCTCCATACCTTAACCGGAGACCTGACACCACAAGCAGAACACCAAACACTCCCACTAAAACTTGTGCTGTCCTATGTGCAGATCTTCAGGGCGGTGCTGAGGATGCCCTCTGAGCAGGGCCGGCACAAAGCCCTGTTTACTCTCTGACCCACAAAGGTGAGCCCTATTCCCGTGGGGACGAGAAAGTGGTCAGCTGTGCCTCAGGATCTCCTGCCCCAGCAAGAGGAATGTGACTGGGGCAGTGACTGGGAGGTCACTTCTGTCTCTGCAGCTGATAGGGCAGCAGCAGGAACGTGTCACGCAAAGGGACTGTGAGGTCCCTGCTGTCTGGAGGTGGCAGGTCACCCTTGGCTTCTCCCTGGGATGTGCACTTTGGGGCTGACATCTGCCAGTGGCCTTGCTAGGCCAGCAGAAGGCCCCTGCTTGGCATGCTGCCTGTGGGATCCCCTCTGCCTCCATCCCCAGGAGGACCCAGACACAAAGAAGGCCCGCAGAGGGGTTCTCCTGTCCCTTCTGCTTGAGGCCAGGACTGGACAGCAGGAGGCACAAGGCTTGGCTGTGTCTAGCCAAGAAGCTGCAAGGCCAGCAGCAGGCCCAGGGCTTTGAAGATGCTGGTGAGGTGACTTCTGTGTGCTTGGCTGACAGGCCGCAAGGAGCCTGATGGGTTGGGATGCCTGCTTCAGGAGTGGTTTCCACCCTGATGGAGCTTTCTTTGGTAGTAGGAAAGAGCAGGAGAGAAAAAAGTGCCACAGAGTGTACCTTGGTAGGGTGGCACTGGCCACAAGGAGGAAGAAATGTCCCTCAAAGGGTCGTGCTGTGCTGACAAAGGTCACTGAAAGAGAGTCTATGGTCAGACCCAGGCTTTTTGTTCATCAAGGAACAGCTGAGGGTTGACGAGACATGGCTGAGATGACGGAAAGTCCTGGATGAGAGCAAGGTGGTGGACAGAGATGGGTGTCTGCAGACTTCAAGGAAATAGGGCAAAGCGTGGGACAGCATAGGAAAGCCTGCAGAGGAGAAGGCAGAGGGTGCTGGCAAGAAGGCAAGGCCCCAACAGCCCTGACCTTTTTGTCCCTTTGCCTAGAGCCTCAGAGGAGACGAGATATAGTCATTGCAATGGGGCCTCACTGCTTCCTTGATACCCTGTGCAGGGGTGGGGAGGTGTCCTAATGAAGTTCTTCTCGTGGCATCACACTGCCCACCACATCATACAGACCCCAAGAAGAGCCCTGAGCCAGACGTGGGGGTGCAGGATCTCCCCTCCCAGGGGCTGGGGTCAGGCCTTGGCCCTTCTGCTTCACCAAAACCAACCAAGACTTTTCTCAGCACAGCGCTTTGCCTGTCTGCAATCAAGGCCTCCAATGATCTGCCCTAACAAGTCCCTGGGGAGGCTTTGTTAGTGACAGCCCTCAGTGGGGCCCATTAATACTCCAAGTCACTTCAACTTTTTCTTCTGACTTCACCTTCTCAAGCGGTTACATCATTCTCCTCTCAGTACCTGATCTTCATAGACTGAGCACCAAAATACACCATGGAACTCATTAAAATGCAGAATGTCTTAAGCAGCCATATCTCTCCCATAATTTTCTTCAAATCTTCAAGACTTGTAGAGCTAATTGGAGAGCTTTCATGGTGTAGTTAAGGAAGAAGATTTCAAAGAGCATCTAATAGAAATCTTTCCTCATTTTAAAGACTGAATTTTGTTGCATTTCAGTTTGGAGCATCATTTTCCCATAGATATTGGTCTAGTGTTACTCTTTTTAAGCCCTGCTTAGGTAGGAAGAGCAGGGTTTTTCCTATGTAAAAACAACATGAAATCATGCTGCTATTTTCAAAATAAAATAAAACAAACAAAGTTCAAGTTCCTCATTTTGTTGCCTCCAGTGATGTTTACCTTCCCAAAAGGATGACTGTACATGATCTATTTTACACTGATTAACAGGAAATTTAAAATAATTGTTAATATTAATCCATATCATACTAATTCAATGATAAATGATGAGTTTCTTGCTAAGGAAACCGTCAGACAGACTGCTGAGAGATGGGCGAGCTGGAACTCACTGAAACTCAAAGCAGCAACTGGGTTGGTGAGAGCGGTCTGAATGATCCAAGAGTAAGGGGAGGGCAAAGCAGGAGAACCATGGGAAGTGCATAGGTCCAGACAGGCAGCTGGAAAGGGGACATTCAGCAAGGTCTGTGTAATCAAGATGGGTTTTGTGCCTGGAAGATGAGGGAGCACACCATGATAGACAAAGCGATGACAATGTAAGTACAGGTGAACACCAGTATTTCTTCTCCTGCAATGAATATAGAACATAGAAATTCTCATTTCTTCATGATAGAAATTACACTTCACGTGAAACTTTTTATGGAAGGGATTGAATCATTTGAGCTGATGAGTAGTTGCTTTATTAGTTAAGTACTAAAAAAACTATGGGTTATTGAGGCAGAGCTTTGCTGTCTGACCATAAGCATAACCAGGGAAATCCTCCTGTGGCCCCCTTGTGTTTGAGGCACTTCCCTGGACCAGCAGATGTCAGAAAAGACCTGCAGGAGACCGGAGCCCTTTGGGAAAATCTGGTGGAGCCAGGTGGAATTCCCAGGGCACCTCCACTGCCAGCAGTGGTCTTTGTCCCTGTAACTGCAGCCCAGCCCAGCACAGGAAACCCCTTCAAAGACAACACCCTAGTTCAGTGGGTTCCTGGGATTGACCTAGATTTGAAATGGCCCTTGGAAACCCATGATACTTTTCCTTATTCCTACGAGACACATGAACATCCATTTACCTTCCTGGGTCAACTTTAGCAAACTCAGGCTGAAAAACTCAAGTATAGCACGCTTCAAATGGCTGAGGCAGAACCCATCAGCTTGCCCCACTTTGGAAATAGTCCCCGTCCAACTGAGGTTTTGAAAGTGAAAAATGTGAAATGACCCGTCAGGTCAATGCGCAGAGTAAGGGAAAGTCACACATATTGTGCTGGAGTGTCAGAAGGCAAAAAGCACTGCACTGTGCCTCAGAGTAATCAGGGAGACCTAATCCAGTTCATCTGTGAGATAAAGCAGAGTGAAGGACGTTGGGTTGTGTCCTAACATGAAGAAGGATGTACATCACTGGTGAAGGAACTGTCTTTTTGTGCCATCACCAATGCAAACACACAAAACTATATAAAATAAAGGTAACAAACCCCACTCTGGCTCTGTCACCCCTCAGTGCACCGGAGAGGGAGCTGACAGCCAAGGGACACATTTGGGTGTGGAAGGTGGGGCCCAGCAGAGACAAGGAGCTAAGGCAGTAGCTGGGGGAGGCCAGGAGAAGCAGCCCAAGGGGTGGTGCTGCCTGTGAGGACACGTTTGTGCCAGCAGCCTGAGTGGGCAGCAGCTGTGCGCAGGCGAGGGGAGGCCAGGAAGCGCATGCCAAGAGCGCTCCTGCCAGCAGAGACAAGGCCGGGGCCGAGGGCAAGGGGAGGGGCAGGCCCAGGGCAGGGGGCTGCAAGGGCCATGCTGAGCTCCCTGCCCCTGCAGCAGCCGCACTGGCCCTCAGCAGACGTGCTGGCCGGCACGCACGGGGAGGTGCTGGCGTGCATCAGAGAGCAGCGAGGAGGGCGCTGGAGAGGGCCGGGGTGAGGCGTGTGGCAGAGCCCCATGCAGGGGCTGGCTGGGGGTCCCCCCTGCTGCAGCCACCGCACGCGGCGTGGCAGGAGGAGGGCATGCAGGGCTTGTGGACACGGGGCAGAGCCTGGCCGTGGACGCTCATTGAGCACCGTGCAGATCCTGGCAGGCTGCGGTGAGGGGACGAATGCCCTGGGCCCCCTTCCTGCTCTGCCCAGGCCAGCAAGGGCCCCGAGCGGCCTCCTGTCCCCTGCCCCTGCAGCTCTGGGCTCCCTTCCCCAGCCCTGGCTCTGCAGCACCAAGCCCTGCTGGGAGCCCTCCCCTGCATGCAGCCACCGCTCCCTGACGCTGCTGCTGCCCTCTGCCGGGCACTGCCCAGCCCAGCCCAGCCCCTGCCCACCTCTCCCCACCTCCCGGACCTCTCCCCAGCCCAGCAGCCCAGGCTGGGCTGGCCCCAGGCCAGTGCCCACCGCAGCCTGCTGCAGGGCTCTGGGCACGGCCAGCACAGCCCCAGCCCCTCGCAAGGCACCGCAGCTGCTGGCACAAAGGCGGCTCTGGGCCTCCCCAGCAGCCTCCGCGCTGGGGCCAGCCACGGCTCAGGAGATGGAGGGCCGTGAAGCTGCAGGAGCCCTGCTCTCCTGCCTGGGACATCCCCAGCACAGAGTGCCTGTGCCCCGCACGGCCAGCCCCGCTCCCCAGGCCAGCACAAGAGGCCTGGCCCAGGCACAGAGCAGATCCAGATTCCGGTCCATGAAGCTCCAGATTGCCCCACTGAGCAGTGATGGGCAGCCCCAAGGGCCACCAGGGCTGTTCCTAAATGTGACAGCAGGGCTTTTGGCCCTTAGCCCCTTCTCCGTAGAGAGAATGAGATGGGCTCTGAGAGCTGTGAATAGCTCATGGCTTCTTTATTATCTTTATCTACACAGGCAGTTTGGTTCTTAAAGTACAGTAGATAACTGGGTAATAATAAAAATTAACAGGTAGATGGATAAGACGAAATTTCCTTAAATTAAAATAATATTATCACACATTTTAAAAAATAAGACTAAACAAAAACAGAATGTTTCAGAATGTTCAGAATGTTCAGAATGTTCAGAAACATCAGAAATGTTTCAGAAAACATTTTGTGAGAAATTCTCTCAGTACTGTTAGGATGGTGAGGATATTATTGATGCTTCAGGAGTATCTATGAAAGTAATTTCCTTAGTGCATTTCTCAGTTCCTGGTTCCTCATGCTGTAGATGAGGGGGTTCACTGCTGGAGGTACGACCGAGTACAAAAATGCAAACACCAGGTCCAGGGATGGGGAGGAGATAGTGGGGGGCTTCAGGTAGGCAAACAAGCCAGTGCTGACAAACAGGGAGACCACGGCCAGGTGGAGGAGGCACGTGGAAAAGGCTTTGTGCTGGCCCTGCTCAGAGGGGATCCTCAGCACCGCCCTGAAAATCTGCATGTAGGCTAGCACAATGTAAATAAAACAAAGAAATACTAAAGAAAGAGTAATGGCAAGTGCCCCAACTTCCCTAAGGTAGGCATGTGAGCAGGAGAGCTTGAGGATCTGGGGGATTTCACAGAAGAACTGGTCCACAGCATTGCCTTGGCAGAGAGGCAGGGAAAATGTAGTGTCCGTGTGCAGGACAGCATTGAGAAAGCCACTGCCCCAGGCAGCTGCTGCCATCTGGGCACAAGCTCTGCTGCCCACGAGGCTCCCGTAGTGCAGGGGCTTGCAGATGGCAGCGTAGCGGTCATAGGACATGACAGTAAGAACAGAATATTCTGCTGCTATAAAGAAGAGAAAGAAAAAGACCTGTGCAGCACACCCTTGATAGGAGATGGCCCTGGTGTCCCAGAGGGCATTGGCCATGGCTTTGGGCAGAGTGGTGGAGATGCAGCCCAGGTCGAGGAGGGCGAGGTTGAGGAGGAAGAAGTCCATGGGGGTGTGGAGGCGGTGGTCGCAGGCTACGGCGGTGAGGATGAGGCCGTTGCCCAGGAGGGCAGCCAGGTAGATGCCCAGGAAGAGCCCGAAGTGCAGGAGCTGCAGCTCCCGTGTGTCTGTGAATGCCAGCAGGAGGAACCCGCTCACAGAGCTGCTGTTGGGCATTTGCTGGTTCTTGGCATGCGTTTCTGTCCCAGGGGGATAAAAAGCATTAATAAATCCAAAAACTTTTATGAGAAAATCTTTTTCTCTTTCTCAATTAATCCAATGTAATGACTGTCCTCTTTCAGGATTACAGTTGGCAGGTGCCTTTCAGGAGGTCTTACTGACACTGCCTGAGGATATCCCACTGAATAGGGGATTCTGCTGTGAGCAACACGAGGCAGTCCTGCCCAACAACAAGAGGTTAAGAGGAACATTGGCTCATTTCACATTCAAGTCACTTGCTAATAAAGAGCTTTTCCATATTGTTGCTCACAATTCATCCATTTGCAGAGCATGGCTGCAGGGATTTATTTTTCTATTTTTTTTTTTGTCTAGCTGCCCACCCCAATCCTGAGGACTTTTTCTAAGGCAGAAATCCTGGACATTTCTGCTGCAATCCAAGAGAAAACCTGTGGATCATCAGAGGCAAAGTGACCGTCTCTTTCATACAGAGAGTTCTTTAGAGAGGCCAGCCAGTCTGCCCATTACAGCTGGTCACAGCTGCCCTGTACTGGCATCCACCTGAGATGCAGGACAATTGCACTCAGAGGTTCATAGAGTCATAGACTCATAGAATATCCTGACTTGGAAGGGTTCCACAAGGATTGTCAAACCCCACCCCTGAATCTGTATATAAGCACCCAAAAATTGGTCCACATGCCTGAGGGTGTTGTCCAAATATTTCTTAAATTGTGATAGCCTCAGTGCTGTGACCACTTCCCTGCGGTGTTTGTTCCTGTGCCTAAAAACCTGGACACTGCAGGGAGCAAAGGAATTCAGGCTCCAAGTGCCCATCTCCAGACCCCTCACCCTGTCCCCGTACTCCCCTTCCCCCAAGCACCCCGAGGGCTCACTCCATGGGCAGGTGAAACCCCCATCCCCAGGCAGCCTGGGAACAAGAGCAGCAGCAGCACGGCCAGGAGGAGAAGCCAGGAGGAATGGCAGCGTGCTGCTGCCAGGGGAGGCAAGGCCAGGGAGGGACAGACGGACACTCAGCACACCCTCCTGTGCTGCAGCTCTGCCTGCAGAGGAGGCAGCTCCTGCTCACTGCAAACGATCTGTGCTCCCCTCAAGCCTGCAAAGACCTCCCAAAGGCAGGGCACTGGGCATCGGAGGGTTTGCAGCTCCCAAAGATCAACTAGGATAAAGCCTGAGAGGACCACAGTGATGATGTTGGTGCAGTCTGTGGGCTGAGGTGTGGGAAGGGACTTTATGAAGTTCATTGATGGCATATTGGTCCCTCACTGCAAGGCTCTAGGAGTCTCAGTCTCCTGTACAACCCTGACAATCCATTACCATGAAACCTGCCTCCCCTCCACTGCAGGATTCTTCAGGCACCGAGTGCAGAAAAAGTCTTGCCTTTCTGGTAGCCCCTGCCTTGGTCTTTCTCTTGAAAATTGCAATCATAAATGACATTCTCTACAGCATCTTCTACTCCTCACTGGAGAAACAGTGAGACCCATCCTAACAGATGCTATCAGCCATCGGATGTGTTAGCTGTAGAAGACCCCTCTGGCAACCCCACCTGCATGGCACTGCTGCCAGAGACTCACGGTGCCAAGAGCCTGCAGATCTGTCCTGCCACACGCTGCCCTCTGTTGCTGCGCTCCTCACTGCCTCCAAGCCCTCTCTCCTTCTCTCCTCTCCCCGTGCCAGCTGCGGTCAGAGCCCCCAGCCCTGCTGCGCTGTGCACAGGAGCTGCTCCTGGGCACAGCTGTCTCTCTGCACCAGGGTCCTCTTGCCACGAGCTCTCTCTGTCCCACGAGCCCGGCCCAGCTCAGCACCAGACGCCCAGCCCAAGGCATTGGAATCCCCCCTCGGGGGGCTTTGGGGAGGAGCCCACGAACCTCAGGCACTGTGAGACAATTGAAGACATCTCTCAACAAGTCCAAGTCAGAGGCAAATTTCCTGCAGTGTCCCCCTGAGGGCCAGCCCTGACACAGCCTCCCTTGGAGCTCGTTAGAGCAGAGCATTGGAGGCAGTGAGGTCAAGGAGACAAAGGCACTGTGAAGGTGACCCTGATGTCACTTTTCCAAACTGGATGTGGTTCAGCAAGTACAAGGGCCAGGCCTTGACCACCAGCCCCTGGGAAGGGAGATCCTTTCCCTTCACACACTGCTCAGGGCTCTTCGTGGGGCAGGAGGAGATGGGGATGTGCATGGCCAAGTGCAGGAGAATGGTACGAGCCCTGCCTGGTTCATGGGTGGGGGCGAGGAGGCAATGAGGCCCTGGTGCTTTACCGATAAGCTGTCTCCTCCTAGGCCTCAGTGGCAGAGACAACAGCCAGAGCCATGGACACAAAGCCCTGGGTCCTGCTGGGACTCTCAGCCTTGTCAGACGCCTCTGTCCTCTCCACAGCAGGCTATCTGATGGACAGATTTTTGTCAAAAAGGCAAAATATAAAAAGAAAAAAAAAATTATATAAATATGTTAATAAAGGAGGATTAAGGAGAATCATCATCCTTTACTGGATGTGGGGAAAACCCAGTGACAAGAGATGAGGTAAAGGCTTAGGCACTTAATGTCTTCTTTGCCTCAAGCTCTAGGAGGAAGACCAGTTGTTTCCCCGGACAATTCTTCCTCCTCGTGGCGAGTGCCAACCTTCCAACGTGCACTTTGTGGCAGAGAAAGAGCTCTCCTGCTCTTTCCTACTACCAAAGAAAGGTCCATCAGGGTGGAAACCACTCCTGAAGTAGGCATCCCAACCCATCAGGCTCCTTGCGGCCTGTCAGCCAAGCACACAGAAGTCACCTCAGCAGCATCTCCCAAGGCCTGGGCCTGCTGCTGGCCTTGCAGCTTCTTGGCTAGACACAGCCAAGCCTTGTGCCTCCTGCTGTCCAGTCCTGGCCTCAAGCAGAAGGGACAGGAGAACCCCTCTGCGGGCCTTCTTTGTGTCTGGGTCCTCCTGGGGATGGAGGCAGAGGGGATCCCACAGGCAGCATGCCAAGCAGGGGCCTTCTGCTGGCCTAGCAGGGCCACTGGCAGATGTCAGCCCCAAAGTGCACATCCCAGGGAGAAGCCAAGGCTGACCTGCCACCTCCAGACACAAGGGACCTCACAGTCCCTTTGCGTGACACGTTCCTGCTGCTGCCCTATCAGCTGCAGAGACAGAAGTGACCTCCCAGTCACTGCCCCAGTCCCATTCCTCCTGCTGGGGCAGGAGATCATGAGGTAGAGCTCACCACTTTCTCTAGCCCCCTCGGTACCTGTTTTTCACGTTCTGGGTTAGAGATTAATCTAACTAATTAATCTTTCTAATTAATTAGAAAATTTTAATGTTAGTGTTAAGGGAAGACATTAGGGTTAGCAAGAGAGAAAATTGATTCCTTTTAGAGTGTTGTAGTAACATTTAGGTTTAGGGATTAAAATTCCTGGTTCAAGTAAGGTAAGGGCCATACATGACTGTTTTAAGTCAGTGTTACCGCAGCATGAACATTACATGAACCCTCTTACATCAACATTGCATGAACCCTCTTACCTCTATGAAATCCTAGGTTTCTGCTGGCCAAGCTCTTCTTCCCACCCCAAAATCTCACATCTCTCTTGTCCAGGCTGATCCTGACCTCCCCATATCTTATTGGGATCAGCTTTCTGATGACATTCATGATCACAGAGTATCTCTCTCACCTCTGTTGGCTACTCCATTCTTGAGGAGGAAGTGGCGTTGTTGTCAGGAGGGAAAAGTACACAAAGGTCTTTAGTAACATTATCCACAATGTGGCCATCAGCTCTGCACCTCCGCAAAACTGCGCTTCCTACCTACAAGTTTTGTTTCCAGAATGGCTTCTATGGTCCAGGGTTCCTTTTTCCAGGCCCTCCAGCATGTTTTTGTTTCGGATGTGCAGGGATGGGATAAGGAAATCCATGGCACAGATGGAACTGAGCTTTGAAGGCGATGCAAAGAATAAAAGGAAGAGATTCTATAGATACATGGCTCAGAAAAGAAAGGCGAAGGTGTTCCCCCTCTGATGGATGAGAAGGGTGAACTGATAATGACAGCCATGGAGAAGGCTGAGGGCTTCTCCTCAGTCTTCCCTGCCAGTCAGGCTTCCCAAGTCTCATTTCCCTGAACCCAGAGATGGAGGCTGGGGGGTCAAAGTCCCACCTGCTGTAAGTGAAGAGCTGGTTCGAGACCACCTGATGAAACTAAACATGCACAAGTCTATGGGGCCTGATGACTTGCATCTCAGGGTGCTGAGGGAACTGGCCGATGTAGTTGCCAAGCCTCTCTCCATCCTATTTGAAGAGTCCTGGCAGTTGGGTTAAGTCCCTGGTGACTGGGAAAAGGGAAACATCACTCCCCTTTTGATTAAGGGTAGAAAGGAGTGAAGGGAATGACGACACGGACTCCAAGATAGTCGAGAAATGGAGACCCTTTATTGTCCCAGTGCCAGATCTTATATAGCTTTTCTGAGCCCCTACATGTGCTGCACATGGCTGCCAAACGTAGTTACAGACTTCTGATTGGTGCATTCCTTTTGATCACGCGTAGCACTCTATAGGCCCGTTTGAACCTAACAACTCCTTCTTATTGGTTCCCACTTTCTCTTATTCTAGCCTGGTTACCACTCTATGCCTTAGTGCACCGCTGTATCAATCAGCTCCAGTTTGTCACCGAAAGGGTCACCCAGAATTCCCCCTTTTTTTGTTTCTACAAGCCAAATCGTGTGCAACGAACATTTATTCATTTTTTGCAAGCATTGCAACAGGCTTGGTATAACTATTATAATTGCAACAAACGCGATAAACAAAATAATCATTATCTTTTACCAACTCCGTTAGCCACCCGGTTATTCCTAATCCCTTTAGCCAAGGCTCCAATCCCAGTGAGCTTGTTGTTAGCTTATCAGACAACTCTTTCAGTTTTTTAAGCTGTTGAAATATCATCTGGGCTGGATTTTGACCCATGCTGCGCCGAAACTGCAGAGGTGGAGGAGGGCAGTGGTCCCAACCAAGGCCGCACGCCACGGGCTGGCAGCCATCGTGGTCCTTGTCCTGTGGAGACAAAAGCGTACCCTCGCCCCCAAGTTATTAGCTGGTATGGTCCTTTCCACCCCCCGGTATCCAAGTTTCGCATCATAACCATCGCTTTCCCTGTTTTAACTGATGTTAGTCCTGATTCCATTCTTTTAAAATGCTTAATAAAGGGTGGTACATCTTCGTGTTGAAAAGGTAGTGTTAACTGATTCATAACATAGATTACTTTAGCTAACCTATTCTGTGGTGTCTTTTGGGTCTCCCCCTGTTTTTGTTTTGCTAGCAGGTCCTTTATTGTGCGGTGTACTTGTTCTACTATGGCTTGTCCTGTGGGTGAGTGTGGGATGCCTGTCTTGTGCGTGATACCCCAAGTGTGAAAAAATGCCGTTGTAGAGTGGCTGACATATGCAATGCCATTATCTGTTTTTATTTCTTTTGGGATGCCAAGGGTGGCAAAGGCTGCACGAAAATGTGCTTGGACATGGCGGCTAGTCTTGCCTGCCATCGCCGTGGCCCAGACTGCGTGTGAAAAGGTGTCTATGGATACATGAACATATTTTAACCTTCCGAATTTGGGAATGTGAGTAACGTCGGTTTGCCAAATCTGAAGGGAGGACAGGCCCCTAGGATTGACGGTAGTCAGTGGGCCTGTCTGCTGTTGACAATCTGGGCAGGTTTGGACTATGAGTTTTGCCTCTACTATAGGGATGGCAAATTGTCTGGACAATACTTTCACTGCCTGGTGAAAGAATTGGTGTGACAAACAAGCCTGAGATAGTGTATTTGGTACCGGGACTTGCAATGTTACGTTAGCTAGGTGGTCGGCTCGGGCATTCCCCTCTGTAAGGAAACCTGGTAAGGTGGTATGACTCCTAATATGAATTATGCAGTATGGATGGGTAAGTTGCTCAACAAGGAATAGCAATTCCTTGAATTTTGCAAATAGTGCTTCATTCTGAATGTGCCTGATTTGAGATCGTTCAATTCGTTGTACCACTCCCACTGCATATTGTGAATCTGACACAATATTCACTGGGACCTGATGCCATTGTTTAAATGCCAATATTATTGCATGCAATTCTACTATTTGTGGGGAGCCTTGAATGTTTTCCATTATGTGATTCCACTGGCCCCCTTGTTCCCATGTAACTACTGCTTTTCCTGTTCGCCCCGACCCATCAGTGAATAGAGTTTGTCCTTGGACAGGGTGCCATCTATATAGGGGTTTAACCTCGAGTTGCACATTATTATAAAAGGTGAACATTTTTTGAGAAGGGAGGTGTATATCTAATTGACCATCAAAGCCCGAAAGGGCTGCTTGCAGCTCAATGCTATTCTGGGGGCACCAGTTGAGGTAGTCCTTAACTATCGGGATAGCAATGCTTTTTGGTTCCTCTCCAGCTATCTCTACGATACGTTCTCTGCCCTTCTTAATTAAGGCTGCAAACATTTCAATGCGAGTCGCGAATGTCTTAGTAGGTTGATGAGGTAAGAATACCCATTCCAGTAACAATAGTGGATTTGCTGCGGCGGGATCCCATTGCGCAATGATAGCTAAAGGTTGCGGATTCTGGTTGCATATGTAGAGCTGAATGGGTAAGTTTTCCGCGCATCGTTGGCATTGTTGGGCTGAAATTTTTTCCTCAACGTTGCTTAAAGCTATTCTGGCCCCATTAGTCATGTTTCGGGGTGCATTAATGTCCATGTCCCCCTTCAAAATTTCAAACAATGGTGCTAAGGTTTGATTATCAATGCCGCAGAGCGTTCGTATCCAATTTATATTTCCTATAAGCTTCCGGACATCATTCAACATGCAGATTTCCATTGTGATGGCTACATTTTGGGGTTGAATACTCTGTTGTAATATCTTCCAGCCTAAATATTTCCAAGGTGCTTCCGTCTGGATTTTTTCTGGCGCAATTTGTAACCCTCTTTTTTGCAACTCCTGCTGTAGAACAGGCAGCACTTCTTGCGCTAAGCTCTTGGATGGGCTGGAGAGCAATATACCATCCATATAGTGATAAATGTACACGTGAGGGAATTGCCTTCGCACAGGGCGCAAAGCTTCTGCAACGTATGTCTGGCATATAGTTGGGGAATTTTTCATCCCTTGGGATAGTACAGTCCAGTGATATCTGTGTATGGGTTCACCCCTGTTGATTTTTGAGACTGAAAAGGCAAATCGGGGAGCATCTTCAGAGTGAAGTGGTATAGTAAAAAAACAATCCTTCAGGTCAATAATTAGTATATTCCAACTTCGAGGGAGCATAGTAGGGGAAGGCAATCTGGGCTGGAGAGCTCCCATGTCTTCCATGACGTTGTTTATCTGACGCAGGTCATGGAGCAGTCACCATTTCCCATTTTTCTTTTTGATCACAAATATTGGTGAGTTCCAAGGACTAGTTGTGGGGGTGATATGTCCTAATTTCAATTGCTCTTTAATAAGTTCTTGGAGCACAGCGACCTTTTCCACTGGAAGCGGCCATTGATCCACCCACACTGGCTTCTCAGTTTTCCAGGTGAGTTTCATGAGTGGTCGCTTGTCAATGGCCGCTATCGAAAATTTTCCGAAGAGCTCAGGATGAAATTGCCCTGCCCCATCACATCTCTCCCCAGGAGGCTGACAGGTATTGGGGCAGCATATGGCCGAACGTGGTATGCCGAACCTTTGTGAGTTTTAATGGTAAGCATATATTTACTTTGACAAGTATTGGAAACACCACCCACCCCCATGAGGCCTTTTGCAGTTGAATCCAACGGCCATCCGCTGGGCCAGTCCTTTAGGGCTATTACTGTTACATCTGCCCCTGTATCCATTAACACCGTGACTAGGGCATTCGGGGGGTCAGCAGTCGGGTGATGTAGTGTCAGGGTCAATATAGGTCTTTTGGTGGCAATGGTCGAGGCCCAGAAGACTGACGGGGATCCTGTTGACCCAAAACCCCTGTCACGTCTCTCGCACTGTTCTGCTTGGGGAACCGTTGCTTTAAATAATATTAACTGGGCAATTCTGGTATCCTTTGGCACAAGCACCGGTGGCGAGGGAGTCCGTGCCATGGCTTGTATGACCCCTTCATAATCAGCATCAATAACTCCAGGCAGTACAAAAAATCCTGTCAAGGTGGTGCTTGAGCGCCCCAACAGGAGCGCGCTATATCTTTTACCTATTGGTCCCTTAATGTTCAGCATTATTTTGCGCACCCGAGTGTCCCAAAGGGTGCAGTCCTCTACTGTGGAGACATCCAAACCAGCGCTTCCTTGGGTTTTGGCAGTGAGGGAATCCACGGTGATATATTTGGCGAGGCCACTAGAGCAGTGCTCTGCTGTTGTTGTGATCCGGCTGTCATCATTACTCGAGGCAGATCCCATGAGGGCAGCCTGCCCACCGTCAAGGACCGAGACACTTGTGTAGTCGCACGGCCCCGCCCTGCGCTCCGCCTCCCGTTTCCCTGTCGCGATTGCAGGGACCGACCTTCTGTGTTATATCTCGAGTGACACTGGCTAGCCCAGTGCCACCCTTTTGCACATCAGGGACAAGCAGAGGGGGGAGCAGGGTTACTGCAGCCTCCCCCCATGCCCCACTGGGGGCATTCGACAGCAAGGTGTCCTGTAGCTTGGCAGCAGAAACTTTTACCCACGATTTGAAGTGCTGCCGCAAAGGCTCCAGCTAAGGCGGCAGTGTGGTGCTCCACCGATCCAACTCAGTTACACGCCTCTATCATCTGCACTAACGTAGTATTAACTGGTAACGCTTGGAGTATCTTTTTACAGTCCGTGTTTGCGTTTTCTACAGCCAATTTTAATATCAATGCCTCTCTTGCCTCGTGATTGTCGACCTGTTTATCTACAGCGTCCCGCAATCTATCGATAAATTGCATGTACGGTTCGCTTACTTGCTGTTTAATACTCGTAAATGAGGGTTCAACTTTTCCTACTTCCGGTAATTTCAACATGGCCTGGAGAGCTAGAGATGCAGACTGTCGCAAGATGGCATCATTGAGCCTAGCCTGCAATCTCGGGTCCAGCAATGGCTCAGTTCCCATTAGTTGTGGGATCCCGGCTCCCATACGAGGGTCGCCAGGCTGTCTCTCCAGATTTTGTAAGGCGGACGTTTCGCAGCCTTCTTTCCACTTTTGTTCCCACAGCAACTTTTGTGTTGGGGTTAAAATCATTGCAGCAATCTGGCGACAGTCATAGGGTACTAACAATTGACCAGTCATGACGTCCTCTAACAATGACTGTGCAAACAGTGCGTGCAACCCGTAAGTAGTCACCATCTTTCGTAATTCTTTAATTAAATCCCATTGAAAAGCGTGATACTCATTTGGACCGTTGGCATGCACTTCTACCGGGAAAGCCATTCCTATTGGGTCCCCGTCCTTTAAAGCTTTCTGGCATACCTGCTCCCATCGCTCCCGTGGATCAAAAACTCGAATTCCCACGGAGGCATTGTTAAGGTGGAGCAATGTGGGAGCTGAGGGGGCTCGCACTGTAGGGCTAAGCAGTGCTGGTTCGCGACCCTCTTCTTGATCGTCCCCCACGTCTATTAAATTGTCCTGCTCTGGTGGCTCATCAGACTCCCCGGGAGTCTGATGATCAGTCAGGATCGCCCGGGCGGTGGCGCTCTGTACCTTCTTTTCCGCCTGCCACGCTCTTAAAGTCTCCATTACCAGGCGCCACGTGGTCATAACCTCAGCTGCGGTCACATCCCCGCTTGATGTTGCCTCCCACACTTTCTCCCCCACTTGTTCCCAAGTCTCTACATCGAATATAGCTGAGGCCATCGAGGGGACCCCTTGTTTTTGCAAAAACTTTAATAGTAGCTTTATCTTAAATGGGTCATATTTTACACCCCTTTTGGTTAATAATAGCGTTAATAATGTTACTATTTCTTCTTCTTCTCATGAGAGATTGGCTCCCATTGTGAATGCCCAGCCGCTCACCTGTCCTTCAGGCGATGTCCCGGGGTTGAAGCTGCAGTCCAGCTGCGAGCTTGATTCGTTCGGCTGGGTTCCCTCCGGATGCTCGTGCAGCATTGCTCTACCCCTTATCACGTCGGGGTCACCATTTGAAGGGAATGACGACACGGACTCCAAGATAGTCGAGAAATGGAGACCCTTTATTGTCCCAATGCCAGATCTTATATAGCTTTTCTGAGCCCCTACATGCGCTGCACGTGGCTGCCAAACGTAGTTACAGACTTCTGATTGGTGCATTCCTTTTGATCACGCGTAGCCCTCAATAGGCCCGTTTGAACCTAACAACTCCTTCTTATTGGTTCCCACTTTCTCTTATTCTAGCCTGGTTACCACTCTATGCCTTAGTGCACTGCCGTATCAATCAGCTCCAGTTTGTCACCGAAAGGGTCACCCAGAAAGGAGGACCCAGGGAACTACAGAATGGTGAACCTCACCGCTGTGCCTGGCAAGATCATGGAAAAGATCCTCCTGGAATCAATGTCAAGGCACTTGCAAGACAAAGAGGTGATCTGAGAGAGCCAGCATGGCTTCACCAAAGGGTAAGTGGTGCCTGACCAATCTGGTGGCTTTCTACAATGGAGTGACCACATCAGACAACAAGGGAAGACCGACCGATGTCATCTACTTGGACTTGTGTAAGACCTTTGACACGGTCCCACATGACATCCTGGTCTCCAAATAGATGGGATACGCATTTGCTGGTGGACCATTGAGTGGATAAGGACTTGGCTTGAAGGTCACACCCAGAGAGTGATGGTCAATGGCTGTATATCCAAGTGGAGGCTGGTGATGAGTGGTGTAACTCGGGGGTCAGGCTACAGGTGCTACAGGCTGGGAGATGAGTGGTTGGAAAGCTGCCTGGCCGAGAAGGACCTGGGAGTACTGGTTGATAGTCGGCTGAATATGAGCCAGCGGTGTGCTCAGGTGGCCAAGAAGACCAACAACATCCTGGCTTGTATAAGAAACAGCGAAGCCAGCAGGCCTAGGGAGGTGATTGTCCCCCTGTACTCGGCTCTGGTGAGGCCACACCTCAAGTACTGTCTTCAGTTTTGGACCCCTCACTACAAGAAGGACATGGAAGTGCTTGAGAGAGTCCAGAGAAGGGCGACCAAGCTGGTGAGGGGTCTGGAGAACAAGTCTTACGAGGAGTAGCTGAGGGAGCTGGGATTGTTCAGCCTGGAAAAGAGGAGGCTCAGGGGCGACCTTATCACTCTCTACAGGTACCTTAAAGGAGGCTGTAGCGAGGTAGGGGTTGGTCTTTCTCCCACGTGCCTGTTGACAGGATGAGGGGGAATGGGCTAAAGTTGTGCCACGGGAGGTTTAGGTTGGATATTAGGAGGAACTTCTTTACCGAAAGGGTTGTTAGGCATTGGAACGGGCTGCCCAGGGAAGTGGTTGAGTCACCATCCCTGGAGGTCTTTAAGAGACGATTAGATGTTTGGCTTAGTGATATGGTTTAGTGTAGGACTTGTTAGTGTTAGGTCAGAGGTTGGACTGGGTGATCTTGGAGGTCTCTTCCAACCTAGACGATTCTGTGATTCTGTGATTCTGTGAAAGCCAAGGCACAGATGAGCTTATCAAGTGAACCAAAGAATAACAGGAAGAGATTCTACAGATACATTGCTCAGAAAAGAAAGGCCAAGGAGAGTGTACCCCCTCTGATGGATGAGAAGGGTGAACTGGTAATGACAGACATGGAGAAGGCTGAGGGACTCAGCAACATCTTCTCCTCAGTCTTCCCTGCCAGTCAGGCTTCCCAAGTCTTTCATTTCCCTGAACCCAGACGTGGAGGTTGGGGGTCAAAGTCCCACCCGCTGTAAGTGAAGAGAAGGTTCGAGACCATCTGATGAACCTAAACAAGTACAAGTCTATGGGGTTTTGTTGAACCAGAAGGGCCAAGGCCTGACCCCAGCCACTGGGAGGGGAGATACTGCACCCCCACGTCTGGCTCAGAGCTCTTCTTGGGGTCTGTATGATGTGGTGGGCAGCGTGATGTCACGAGAAGAAATTCATTAGGACACCTCCCCACCCCTGCACAGGGTATCAAGGAAGCAGTGAGGCCCCTTTGCAATGACTCTATCTCGTCTCCTCAGAAGCTCTAGGCAAAGGGACAAAAAGGTCAGGGCTGTTGGGGCCTTCCATTCTTGCCAGCACCCTCTGCCTTCTCCTCTGCAGGCTTTCCTATGCTGTCCCACACTTTGCCCTATTTCCTTGAAGTCTGCAGACACCCATCTCTGTCCACCACCTTGCTCTCATCCCAGCATTTCCATCATTTCACTGACGTCTCGTCAACCTTTACCAGCTGTTCCTTGAAACACAAAGCTAGAGTCTGATCTTTGGGTGACCTCTGTCACCACAGCACTACTCTTTGAGGGACATTTCTTCCTCCTTGTGGCCAGTGCCACCCTTCCAAGGTGCACCTTGTGGCAGTTTTTTCTCTCCTGCTCTTTCCTACTACCAAAGAAAGCTCCATCAGGGTGGAAACCACTCCTGAAGCAGGCATCCCAACCCATCAGGCTCCTTGCGGCCTGTCAGCCAAGCAGACAGAAGTCACCTCAGCAGCATCTTCCAAGCCCTGGGCCTGCTGCTGGCCTTTCAGCTTCTTGGCTAGACACAGCCAAGCCTTGTGCCTCCTGCTGTCCAGTCCTGGACTCAAGCAGAAGGGACAGGACAAGCCCTCTGCGGGCCTTCTTTCTGTCTGGGTCCTCCTGGGGATGGAGGCAGAGGGGATCCCACAGGCAGCATGCCAAGCAGGGGCCTTCTGCTGGCCTAGCAGGGCCACTGGCAGATATCACCCCAAAGTGCACATCCCAGGGAGAAGCCAAGGGTGACCTGCCACCTCCAGACACAAGGGACGTCACAGTCCCTTTGCGTGACACGTTCCTGCTGCTGCCCTATCAGCTGCAGAGACAGAAGTGACCTCCCAGTCACTGCCCCAGTCACGTTCCTCCTGCTGGGGCAGGAGATCCTGAGGCAGAGCTGACCTCTCTGGAGCCCCCTCGGTACCTATTTTTCACTTTCTGGGTTAGAGATTAAGCAAAGTTTTAGTGGGAGTGTTCGGTGTTCTGCTTGTGGTGTCAGGTCTGTGTTTAAGGTATGGACTAGCTCTATGGTTTAGGGTTTTTTAGGTCTACCAAGAAGTCTACGGGTAAATAGAGCATTTTAATGCTAGTGTTAAGGGACGGGATCAGGTTGAACAAGAGAGAAAATGAATTCCTTTGAGAGTGTTGTAGTAGCATTTAGGTTTAGGGATTAAAATTCCTGGTTCAAGTAAGTTAAGGGCCATATGTGACTGTTTTAAGTCAGTGTTATTGCAGCATCAACATTACATGAACCCTCTTACCTCTACGAAGTCATTAATTTCTGCTGGCCAAGCTCTTTTTCCCACCCCAAAATCTCACATCTCTCTTGTCCAGGCTGATCCTGACCTCCCCATATCTTATTGGGAACAGCTTTCTGATGACATTCTTGATCCCAGAGTATCTGTCTCACCTCTGTTGGCTACTCTAGTCTTGAGACAGAAGTGGCATTGTACTCAGAAGGGAAAAGGGTAAAAAGGTCTTTAGGAGCATCCTGTACAATGTGCCAATCAGCTCTGCACCTCCACAAACCTGCGCTTCCTACCTACAAGTTTTGTTTCCAGAATGCCTTCTATGGTCCAGGGTTCCTTTTTCCAGGCCCTCATGCATGGATTTGTTTTGGATGTTCAGGGATGGAATAAGGAAATCCATGGCACAGATGAAACTGAGCTTGGGAGGGGATGCAAAGAATAAAAGGAAGAGATTCTACAGATACATTGCTCAGAAAAGAAAGGCCAAGGAGAGTGTACCCCCTCTGATGGATGAGAAGTGAGAACTGGTAATGACAGCCATGGAGAAGGCTGACAGACTCAGCAGCGTCTTCTCCTCAGTCTTCCCTGCCAATCAGGCTTCCCGAGTCTTTCATTTCCCTGAACCCAGAGATGGAGGCTGGGGGGCAAAGTCCCACGCACTGTAAGTGAAGAGCAGGTTTGGGAACACCTGATGAAACTAAACACGTACAAGTCTATGGGGCCTGATGACTTGCACCCCAGGTCCTGAGGGAACTGGCTGATGTAGTTGCGAAGCCTCTCTCCATCATATTTGAAAAGTCCTGGCAGTCAGGTGAAGTCCCCGGTGACTGGAAAAAGTAAAATATCACTCCCATTTTCAAAAAGGAGAGAAAGAAGGATCCAAGGAACTTGGTGAGTCTCACCTCTGTGCCTGGCAAGACCATGCGAAAGATCCTCCTGGAATCAATGTCAAGGCACATGCAAGGCAGAGAGGTGATCCAAGACAGCCAGCATGGCTTCACCAAAGGGTAAGTGGTGGCTGACCAATCTGGTGGCTTTCTACAATGGAGTGACCACATCAGACAAGGGAAGACCGACCGATGTCATCTACTTGGACTTGTGTAAGACCTTTGACACGGTCCCACATGACATCCTGGTCTCCAAATAGATGGGATACGCATTTGCTGGTGGACCATTGAGTGGATAAGGAGTTGGCTTGAAGGTCACACCCAGGAGCGATGGTCAACGGCTCTATGTCCAAGTGGAGGCTGGTGATGAGTGGTGTCCCTCAGAGGTCTATCCTGGGACCAGTACTGTTTAATATCTTTATCAATGACAGGGACAGTGGGGTAGAGTGCACCCTCAGCAAGTGTGCAGATGACACCAAGCTGAGTGGTGTAGTTTATTGCAACAGAGGAAGTGATGCCATCCAAAGGGTCTTGGACAAGCTTGAAATTTGGGCCCACGTGAACCTAAGGAGGTTCAACAAGTCCAAGTGCAAGGTGCTGCACCTGGGCCGGGTCCCAACAGGACCCAGGTCTTTGTGTCCATGGCTCTGGCTGTGTGATAGGAAAGGATCTCCCTTCCCAGGGGCTGGGGGTCAAGGCCTGGTCCTTTTCATTCGTGAAACACATCAAGTTTTCCTACACATCAGTGTGACCTTCACACTGCCTTTGTCTCCTTGTCCTCACTGCCTCCAATGCTCTGCTCTAACGAGCTCCAAGGGAGGCTGTGTCAGTGCTGGCCCTCAGGGGGACACTGCAGGAAACTTGCCTCTGACTTGGACTTGTTGAGAGATGTCTTCAATTGTCTCTCAGTGCCTGAGGTTCGTGGGGTCCTCACCAAAGCCCCCCGAGGGGGGATTCCAATGCCTTGGGCTGGGCGTCTGGTGCTGAGCTAGGCCGGGCTCGTGGGACAGAGAGAGCTCGTGGCAAGAGGGCCCTGGTGCAGTGAGACAGCTGTGCCCAGGAGCAGCTCCTGTGCACAGCGCAGCAGGGCTGGGGGCTCTGACCGCAGGTGGCAGGGGGACAGGAGAGAAGGAGAGAGGGCTTGGAGGCAGTTGTCACTGGGAGGATGCTGGGAGCTGCCTGCAGGAGAAATCTGCACAGCCCTTGACAAGGTACGTCTCTGGCTGCAGGGCCATGCAGCTGCACGTCCTGGAAGGGTCTCCTGCTGGGTCTTGTTTCTGGGAGGGCAGTGGGCAATGCAGTAGGCTTTGGGAGTCCTGCTGGATGGCACTGCGAGGTGAGGAAGTCTGGCAGAAGCCCCTTGGAGTGTCATAACCCAGCTGCCCATGGTCAGCCAAGATTGGAGTGGCCAATCCTCCTCCAGACACTGCAGGGGATGCAGATGGGATATTGCAACAGCCCGGACTGCACATATTCATGTCTGTCTGTGGGGTGTTCTTCTGGCCTGGAGGCAGCTCTCCAGCAGGATGCAGCTCTCTCGTGACATCCTTGTGTTATCCAGGTGCCCCAAGGAGAAGACACCTCTGTGCTAAGGCCATGTCCGTGCTGCTGGATGGCTGTCTGTGGGCAGCTGGAGTGAGGCCTCTGCAGCCCTGGCAAAGAGGGAAAAGCTGAGATCCTGCTCATGCAAGACAAGGTGAGGATCCTGTCCAGCTGCACTTGGTCCGGGGCTTCTCTGTTCTCAGCTGTCGGTAGTTTCTTCTCAGGGGAACACCGAATAGATGGTTCTTCCTAAACATTACAGGCGTAGCTACCAGAACATAAAGCAAATAAATGCCTCTTGTTCTACACAGTCGTTGGATACCTTCATTGAAGCAACACTGCAAATCTCCTGGTCTGACCAGTGGACTGAACTTGAGTTTCCCCCATGTTCCTGCCTCCCTCCTGCTGCACAGCAGGAAGGACTCCTCTGGAGCCCACAGCAGCCCCTGCTCCCAGTGCCACTCTCAGCCAGCACCAGCCGCAGCTCAAGGAGGAGAGATGCAGAAAGGTTCTCCTGCAAAGAGAGAGGCTTGGGATGAGAGTGCTGTAAGGCTTGCAATAAGTTTTCCTCAGAGAAGTCTGTTTTAACATTTTTCTGCCTTCTCCTTTTCAACAGACAACTGCTCCCAAATTCAGGAAATGGCCAACATCAGCTGTGTGAGCGAGTTCCTCCTGCTGGCATTCGCAGACACGCGGGAGCTGCAGCTCCTGCACTTCGCGCTCTTCCTGGGCATCTACCTGGCTGCCCTCCTGGGCAACGGCCTCATCCTCACCGCCGTAGTCTGCGACCACCACCTCCACACCCCCATGGACTTCTTCCTCCTCAATCTTGCCCTCCTCGACCTGGGCTGCATCTCCACCACTCTGCCCAAAGCCATGGCCAATGCCCTCTGGGACACCAGGGCCATCTCCTATCAAGGGTGTGCTGCACAGGTCTTTTTCTTTCTCTCCTTCATATCAGCAGAATATTCCATTCTCACTGTTATGTCCTACGACCGCTATGTTGCCATCTGCAAGCCCCTGCACTACGGGAGCCTCGTGGGCAGCAGAGCTTGTGCCCAGATGGCAGCAGCTGCCTGGGGCAGTGGCTTTCTCAGTGCTGTCCTGCACACGGCCACTACATTTTCCCTGCCCCTCTGCCAAGGTAATGCTGTGGACCAGTTCTTCTGTGAAATCCCCCAGATCCTCAAGCTCTCCTGCTCAGATGCTTACCTCAGGGAAGTTGGGGCACTTGTGTTTAGTGTTTGTTTAGCATTTGGTTGCTGTGTTTTCATTGTGCTGTCCTATGTGCAGATCTTCAGGGCTGTGCTGAGGATGCCCTCTGAGCAGGGCCGGCACAAAGCCTTTTCCACGTGCCTCCCTCACCTGGCTGTGGTCTCCCTGTTTGTCAGCACTGGTGTGGTTGCCTACCTGAAGCCCCCCTCCATCTCTTCCCCATCCCTGGACCTGGTTGTGGCAGTTCTGTACTCGGTGGTGCCTCCAGTACTGTACCCCCTCATCTACAGCATGAGGAACAAGGAGCTTAAGCAAGCGCTCTGGAAATTAATGAGTAGATGTGTTTCAAAAGCAATAAATTTCCATTCTACCTCTGCAGATGACTAGTAATATCAATGTCTAGAAGAACAACGAATATTATATATATAACTATTTTTGTGTGTGTTTGTGTATTTGAGTGTTTTCATTACAGAACTTTCTTTGTTTTAATACGTCTAAAGTTGCCCATTAAAATGATATGATTCATCTCATTCAATCTCAGAGATTCTGGATATGAGGAGCCAGGCCCTCTGTGAATTGAAATAAAAGAAAGGAGCCTGCACTGCCTTCCTAGTGTGACGTCCTTCCTGTGAGAGCTGCTCTGGCTCTGCAGGGGCAGTGCCACGTGCAGGGCTGCAGAGGAAAAGAGTCCCATCCCAGCAGCACGGGCAGGGAGCACCAGCGCTTGGGGCATGCCGAGCTGCTCTCTTGCCACTGCCCCCCTCTGGTGCTGAGCCCTGCTGGTGGGGTCAGGCCCGGCTGCTCCTGTAGCTTGGTGCCAGTGCTGCTGTGGGGCTGTGCTGGGACTGCAGGCAGGGACAGGCAGTGGGCACGGCAGTGGCACAGCCGGCCTGCGCTGCAGCACTTCCCTCCTAAGGGGGGATCTCCTCCAAGGTGGACTGACCACAGCTCAAGGGCTCAATCTGCTGTGAGCAGGCAGAGGAGAGCTCTGCAGCCCCAGGGCACGCAGCAGCCCCAGCAAAGAGGTCTGGCGAGTGATTTGACTGCAAGGTCCCTCCTGCCCTAGCACCTCCCAGAACTGGCACGGCACTGGCTCCTGTGTGTCAGAGAGGCTGGGAGCCCAGGAGCTGTGCCATGGGCTGGAAGGGTCACAACCAGCTAACTTCTACCTGGGCAGATTCTGGGCCAAAGAGGGGGTGTTTTGTAGGTGTGGTATTATGAGCTCAGTGGTGCCTCAGAAGCTCCAAGTCCAGTAGGAAGCTAATGGCTGTTAAGTGGCCTGTGAGGTGACTTTTTTCTGAAGCAGCTGACAGGTCATCCCTTGGCTCCTGGCTGGGATCTGTGCCTTTAGGCTCACATCTGCTGGTCTCCATGATAGGCCAGCAGATGCATCTGCTCTGCACACAGTTTGTGAGATCCTCTCTTCCTAAGTAGCTGGTAGGCCCCATAGAGGAAGAGGTCTTAAATAGGTGTTGTCATGTCAGAGGTATCCGCTTTTGCCTGAACTCATCCTTCAGGTTTGCTTTTGTGGTGGTGCAGAGCTGCTGGGCACATTGTGCAGGGTGCTCCTACAGCCTTTGTGTCCTTCTCCGTGCTGGCTTGGGAGCTGCTTCTTTCTCAGGAGCAGAGTAGCCAACCGAGGTGAGACAGATACTCTGAGTTCATGAAAGCCATCAGAAAGCTGCCCCTAAGAAGATGACTGATATGGGGAAGTCAGGAGAAGCCTGGCCAGGAGAGATGTTTGATCTGGGGGAGGGAAGAGGAGCTTGGCCAGGAGAAGCTAATGATTCTGGAGAGGTAAGAATGCTCAGGTAATGTCGATCCCACCATAACACAGACTTAAAGCAGTCATGTGAGGCCCTTACCCTATTTTAACCTGTAACATTAATATGTAAATCTAAATGCCACAACACACCCTGACAGGAATCCACTGCTCTAATTTTTGACCACAATATCCTTTGAGCCAAAATAAGTCCATAACATCTTTCCCTTACCTTTACTCTCTTGCTCACCCTGATTCCAGCCTTTAACACAAGCATTAAAACGCTCTATTTAACCCAAGTCTTCTTGTAGACCTAAACAAAACACTAAAGCAAAGAGCTTGCACATACCCTAACCACAGACCTGACACCCCAAGCCCACCACCAAACCCTCTCCTTCAATTTTTCCTTAAGCTCTCACCCGGAAATGTTTGTCGTACTCCCTAATGTCATACGTGAACAACTAACATCCAAACCCTGACCTCCTGTGTATTAACCTCCTCACATTCAATCCCTCTCCTAACATTTAACTTTAGGTTCTTTTTCCCTTGGGGCAAGGCAGGAACCGTGAGGATGTCGTGCAGTCACATCGCATTCAGAGATGAGTGTGAGGGGCCATGGATCTGATCAGCTTGTGGGCCACAAGGAGGAGATGGGTGGGAATGCTCTGATGAGCTCAGCTCTGCCTCAGGCTCTCCTGCCCCAGCAGGAGGAATGTGACTGGGGCAGTGACTGGGAGGTCACTTCTGTCTCTGCAGCTGATAGGGCAGCAGCAGGAACGTGTCACGCAAAGGGACTGTGAGGTGCCTTCTGTCTGGAGGTGGCAGGTCAGCCTTGGCTTCTCCCTGGGATGTGCACTTTGGGGCTGACATCTGCCAGTGGCCCTGCTAGGCCAGCAGAAGGCCCCTGCTTGGCATGCTGCCTGTGGGATCCCCTCTGCCTCCATCCCCAGGAGGACCCAGACACAAAGAAGGCCCGCAGAGGGGTTCTCCTGTCCCTTCTGCTTGAGGCCAGGACTGGACAGCAGGAGGCACAAGGCTTGGCTGTGTCTAGCCAAGAAGCTGCAAGGCCAGCAGCAGGCCCAGGCCTTGGAAGATGCTGGTGAGGTGACTTCTGTCTGCTTGGCTGACAGGCCGCAAGGAGCCTGATGGGTTGGGATGCCTGCTTCAGGAGTGGTTTCCACCCTGATGGAGCTTTCTTTGGTAGTAGGAAAGAGCAGGAGAGAAAAAACTGACACAAAGTGCACCTTGAAATGTTGGAACTGCCCATGAAGAGGAAGAAATGTCCCTCAAAGGGTCTTGCTATGGTGAAAGAGGTCACCGAAAGAGAGTCTATGATCAGACCCACGCTTTTTGTTCATCAGGGAATAGCTGGTGAGGGTTGATGAGACATGGGTGAGATGATGGAAATACTGGGATGAGAGCAAGGTGTTGGACAGAGATGGGTGTCTGCAGACTTCAAGGAAATAGGGCAAAGTGTGGGACAGCATAGGAAAGCCTGCAGAGGAGAAGGCAGAGGGTGCTGGCAAGAATGGAAGGCCCCAACAGCCCTGACGTTTTTGTCCCTTTGGCTAGAGCTTCTGAGGAGACGAGATATAGTCATTGCAATGGGGCCTCTTTGCTTCCTTGATACCCTGTGCAGGGGTGGGGAGGTGTCCTAATGAAGTTCTTCTCCTGGCATCACACTGCCCACCACATCATACAGACCCCAAGAAGAGCCCTGAGCCAGACGTGGGGGTGCAGGATCTCCCCTCCCAGTGGCTGGGGTCAGGCCTTGGCCCTTCTGCTTCACCAGAACCAACCAAGACTTTTCTCAGCACAGCGCTTTGCCTGTCTGCAATCATGGCCTCCAATTATGTGCCCTAACAAGTCCCTGGGGAGGCTTTGTTAGTGACAGCCCTCAGTGGGGCCCATTAATACTCCAAGTCACTTCAACTTTTCCTTCTGACTTTACCTTCTCAAGCGGTTACATCATTCTCCTTCATAGACTGAGCACCAAAATACACCATGGAACTCATTAAAATGCAGAATGTCCTAAGCAGCCATATCTCTCCCACAGTTCTCTTCATGTCTTCAAGACTTGTTCAGCTAATTGGAGAGCTTTCATGGTGTAGTTAAGGAGGAAGATTTCAAAGAGCATCTAATAGAAATCTTTCCTCATTTTAAAGGCTGAATTTTGTTGCATTTCAGTTTGGAGCATCGTTTTCCTATAGATATTGGTCTAGGGTTACTCCTTTGAAGCCATGCATAGGCAGGAAGAGCAAGGTTTTTCCGATTTAAAAACAAGCAGCAGGAAATCATGCTGCAACTTTCAAAAAAATGAAACTCAAGTTCCTCATTTTTTTGCCTCCAGTGATGTTTACCTTCCAATAAGGATGACTGTACATGATGTATTTTACACTGAGTAATAGGAAATTTAAAATAATAGTGTTAATAATAACCCATATCATACTAATTCAATGAGAAATGATGAGTTTCTTGCTAAGGAAACCACTAGACAGACTGCTGAGAGATGGGCGAGCTGGAACTCACTGAAACTCCAAGCAGCAACTGGGTTGGTGAGAGCGGTCTGAGTGATCCAAGAGTAAGGGGAGGGCAAAGCAGGAGAACCATGGGAAGTGCATAGGTCCAGACAGGCGGCTGGAAAGGGGACATTCAGCAGGGTGTTGTGGTTTAACATGGTAGGCAGCTAAACACCACACAGCTGTCTCTGTAATCAAGTCAGGTTTTGTGCCTGGAAGATGAGGGAGCACACCATGACAGACAAAGCGATGACAATGCAAGTACAGGTGAACACCAGTATTTCTCCTCCTGCGAAGAATATACATCCTGAAAATTCACGTCTTCATGATAGAAATTATCATTCACGTGAGATATTTGACGGAAGGGTTGAATCGTTTGAGCTGATGTGTAGTTGCTTTATTAGTTAAGTACTAAAAAAATTACTGGGTATTCAGGCAGAGCTTTGCTGTCTGACCATGAGCATAACCAGGGAAAACCTCCTGTGGCCCCGTTGTGTTTGAGGCACTTCCCTGGACCAGCAGATGTCAGAAAAGACCTGCAGGAGACCGGAGCCCTTTGGGAAAATCAGGTGGAGCCAGGTGGAGTTCCCAGGGCACCTCCACTGCCAGCAGTGGTCTTTGTCCCTGTAACTGCAGCCCAGCCCGGCCCAGGAAACCCCTTCAAAGACAACACCCTAGTTCAGTGGGTTCCTGGGACTGACCTAAATCTGAAATGGCCATTGGAAACCCGTGATACTCTCCTTTATTCCTACTAGACACTTGAACATCCGTTTCCCTTCCTGCGTCATCTTTAGCAAATTCTGGCTGAAAAACTCAAGTATAGCGTGCTTCAAATGGCTGAAGCAGAACCCTTCAGCTTGCCCCACTTTGGAAATAATCCCTATCCAGCTCAGGTTTTCAAAGTGAAAAATGTGAAATGACCCGTCAGGTCAATGCGCAGAGTAAGGGAAAGTCACACATATTGTGCTGCAGTAGCAGAAGGCAAAAAGCACTGCACTGTGCCTCAGAATAATCAAGGAGACCTAATCCAGTTCATCTGTGAGATAAGGCAGAGTGAACGACATTGAGTTGTGGCCTAACATGAAGAAGGATGTACATCACTGGTGAAGGAACTCTCTTTTTGTGCCATCACCAATGCAAATTACACAAGAACTACATCAAATGAAGGTAAGCTGTCCCACCCTGGCCCTGTCACACCACGGGGCAGCGGAGGGACCTTTTTCAGTTTCACCCTCTTTTTCAGAGAGGCTTTGCCCTCTCCCTGCGCACGACGGGGCAGAGCCAGGCCCTGGACGCTGAGTGAGTGCCGTGCAGGTCGTGGCAGGCTGCGGTGAGGGGACGAATGCCCTGGGCCCCCTTCCTGCTCTGCCCAGGCCAGCAAGGGCCCCGAGCGGCCTCGTGTCCCCTGCCCCTGCAGCTCGGGGCTCCCTTCCCCAGCCCTGGCTCTGCAGCACCAAGCCCTGCTGGGAGCCCTCCCCTGCATGCTGCCACCGCTCCCTGACGCTGCTGCTGCCCTCTGCCGGGCACTGCCCAGCCCAGCCCAGCCCCTGCCCACCTCTCCCCACCCCCTTGCCCTTGCCTGGTCACCCACATTTGGCCCTTTCCGCTTGTTCACTGAAGGCCTCTGAGACCTTTGTGCTGTGGCCTCGCTGTGTGTCCTGGCATTGCAGAGCTCCCATCAGCCCGTGCATCCTTTGGCTTGGCTTTACTGTGAAGACCCACTCGCTGCCCACCCAGCACAAGGCACACGGCATCCCAGGAGAACCCTTAGGATATCCTGGTGGCTCCCGATACCTCCCTGATGCCGCCAGCCCTGTCACGTTTCAATCCCAGGAAGCTGCTTCTTGACCAGTCAGGGCCTCCAGGGGCACTGGGAATCCACCAGTGATGACTCAGTCCAGCCCTGGCTCCCTCACCCAGCACCCCGTGCCCTCCTGCCCCTGTGTCCAGGTGGCACCCAAGCACAAGAATGAGGCCTTGAGCCTGGCATTCCCTGAGCGCCTTCTGCACTCCAGTTTGGGAAGAAGAGCCCTGAGCAATGAGCAACTTCACTTTTATTGACAAGATGCCTCAACAGAGGCCAGGTCTCATTTAGGAATAAACACATTCAGAGAAAGCCTCTGGGTCACACAGAGGGTTGGTCATCTAGAAAAGAGGAATGAAAACAAATATTTAACTGCAAACAAAATTACAATCAATACTATACATAAAGGTCAAAAATTGCCTGAGATTAACCTCAGTTAAACAAGAAAAGTGAGACAGCCAATTCATTGCTAAGTAAATATTACCACTAGAATCATTTTCTTCAGTGTGTCTTTGAGGTCCTGGTTCCTCATGCTGTAGATGACGGGGTTCACTGCTGGAGGTACTACCACATATAAAACTGCCACCACCAGGTCCAGGGATGGGGTGGAGATGGAGGGGGGCTTCAGGTGTGCAAATATGATAGTGCTGATAAAGAGGGAGACCACGGCCAGGTGAGGGAGGCACGTGGAAAAGGCTTTGTGCCGGCCCTGCTCAGAGGGCATCCTCAGCACAGCCCTGAAAATCTGCACATAGGACAGCACAATGAAAACAAAACAGCCAAATGCTAAACAAACACTAAACACAAGTGCCCAAACTTCCTTTAGGTAGGTGTCTGAGCAGGAGAGCTTGAGGATCTGGGGGATTTCACAGAAGAACTGGTCCACAGCATTGCCTTGGCAGAGGGGCAGGGAAAATGTAGTGGCCGTGTGCAGGACAGCATTGAGAAAGCCACTGCCCCAGGCAGCTGCTGCCATCTGGGCACAAGCTCTGCTGCCCACGAGGCTCCCGTAGTGCAGGGGCTTGCAGATGGCAACGTAGCGGTCGTAGGACATGACAGTGAGAACTGAATATTCTGCTGATATGAAGAAGAGAAAGAAAAAGACCTGGGCAGCACACCCTTGATAGGAGATGGCCCTGGAGTCCCAGAGGACATTGGCCATGGCTTTGGGCAGAGTGGTGGAGATGCAGCCCAGGTCGAGGAGGGCGAGGTTGAGGAGGAAAAAGTACATGGGGTTGTGGAGGCGGTGGTTGCAGGCTACGGCGGTGAGGATGAGGCCGTTGCCCAGGAGGGCAGCCAGGTAGATGCCCAGGAAGAGCCCGAAGTGCAGGAGCTGCAGCTCCCGTGTGTCTGTGAATGCCAGCAGGAGGAACCCGCTCACAGAGCTGCTGTTGGGCATTTGCTGGTTCTTGGCATGCGTTTCTGTCCCAGGGGGATAAAAAGCATTAATAAATCCAAAAACTTTTATGAGAAAATCTTTTTCTCTTTCTCAATTAATCCAATGTAATGACTGTCCTCTTTCAGGATTACAGTTGGCAGGTGCCTTTCAGGAGGTCTTACTGACACTGCCTGAGGATATCCCACTGAATAGGGGATTCTGCTGTGAGCAACACGAGGCAGTCCTGCCCAACAACAAGAGGTTAAGAGGAACATTGGCTCATTTCACATTCAAGTCACCTGCTAATAAGGAGCTTTTTCATATTGTTGCTCACAATTCATCCATTTGCAGAGCATGGCTGTGGGGATTTATTTTTGTATTTTTTTTTTTATTTTTTTATTTTTTTATTTTTTCTAGCTGCCCACCCCAATCCTGAGGACTTTTTCTAAGGCAGAAATCCTGGGCATTTCTGCTGCAATCCAAGAGAAAACCTGTGGATCATCAGAGGCAAAGGGACTGTCCCTTCAATACAGAGTGTTCTTTAGAGAGGCCAGCCAGTCTGTCCATTACAGCTGGTCACAGCTGCCCTGTACTGGCATCCACCTGAGATGCAGGACAATTGCACTCAGAGGTTCATAGAGGCATAGACTCATAGAATATCCTGACTTGGAAGGGTTCCACAAGGATCGTCAAATCCCACCCCTGAATCTGTATATAAGCACCCAAAAATTGGTCCACATGCCTGAGGGTGTTGTCCAAATATTTCTTAAATTGTGATAGCCTCAGTGCTGTGACCACTTCCCTGCGGTGTTTGCTCCTGTGCCTAAAAAACCTGGACACTTCAGGGAGCAAAAGAATCCAGGCTCAACGTGCCCATCTCCAGACCCCTCACCCTGTCCCCGTACTCCCCTTCCCCCAAGCACCCCGAGGGCTCACTCCATGGGCAGGTGAAACCCCCATCCCCAGGCAGCCTGGGAACAAGAGCAGCAGCAGCACGGCCAGGTGGAGAAGCCAGGAGGAATGGCAGCGTGCTGCTGCCAGGGGAGGCAAGGCCAGGGAGGGACAGACGGACACTCAGCACACCCTCCTGTGCTGCAGCTCTGCCTGCAGAGGAGGCAGCTCCTGCTCATTGCAAACTATCTCTGCTCCCCTCAAGCCCCCAGACACCACCCAAAGGCAGGGCACTGGGCATCGGAGGGTTTGCAGCTCCTAAAGATCAGCTAGGATAAAGTCTGAGAGGACCACAATGATGATGTTGGTGCAGTCTGTGGGCTGAGGTGTGGGAAGGGACTTTATGATAAAGTTCATTGATGGCATATTGGTCCCTCACTGCAAGGCTCTAGGAGTCTCAGTCTCCTGTACAATCCTGACAAACCATTACCATGGAACCTGCCTCCCCTCCACCGCAGGATTCTTCAGGCACAGAGTGCAAAAAAGCCTTGCCTTTCTGCTAGCCCCTGCCTTGATCTTTCTCTTGAAAAATGCAATCATAAATGCCATTCACTAAAGCATTTTCTACTCCTCGCTGGAGAAACAGTGAGACCCATCCCAACAGATGTTATCAACCATCGGATGTTCCAGCTGTAGAAGACCCCTATGGCAACCCCACCTGCACGACCCTGCTGCCACAGACTGACGGTGCCAAGAGCCTGCAGATCTGTCCTGCCACACGCTGCCCTCTGTTGCTGCGCTCCTCACTGCCTCCAAGCCCTCTCTCCTTCTCTCCTCTCCCCGTGCCAGCTGCGGTCAGAGCCCCCAGCCCTGCTGCGCTGTGCACAGGAGCTGCTCCTGGGCACAGCTGTCTCTCTGCACCAGGGCCCTCTTGCCACGAGCTCTCTCTGTCCCACGAGCCCGGCCCAGCTCAGCACCACACGCCCAGCCCAAGGCATTGGAATCCCCCCTTGGGGGGCTTTGGTGACGAGCCCACGAACCTTAGGCACTGAGAGACAATTGAAGACATCTCTCAACAAGTCCAAGTCAGAGGCAAGTTTCCTGCAGTGTCCCCCCGAGGGCCAGCACTGACACAGCCTCCCTTGGAGCTCGTTAGAGCAGAGCATTGGAGGCAGTGAGGACAAGGAGGCAAAGGCACTGTAAAGGTGACCCTGATGTGTAGGAAAACTGGATGTGTTTCACTAAGCACAAGGGCCCAGACAATAGTGAATGATTGAAAATTTGAAAAGACAGAAAAAGGAGTTAAAACAGTAATAATAACAATAATAACAATAACAAGAATAACAATAATATGTACAAAGCAAGTGATGCACCATGCAATCCCTGAGAAGCCCCTCACCGATGCTCAACCTGTCCCTGAGCATTGGTCCCCCTGACCCTGGCCAGCCTGCATCAGGATCTCTTGTGCACGTCCCTTCACCTTCATTTCTTTTACTGCAAAATCAGCTTTCAGAGGAATTTGGAGTATTTTCTTCCCTTTCTCAAACACTTCCTCTGCTGTGTCACCCCACACAACAATGCCATCGATGTACTGCAGGTGTTCAGGAGCTTCCTCCTCTTCCAGGGCACTCTGGATCAGTCCATGGCAAATGGTAGGGCTGAGTTTCCTGCCCCGGGGCAGTCGATGCCAGGTTGAAAGCAAGCTGTGACCTTCCATCTGCTGGTAAACGCATGGAGAAAAATGCATTAGCGACATCAGTTGTGGCAAAACGCTTGGGTGCCTTTGATCCCAGTTTGCATGGAAGCTCTACCGTGTCCGGCATGGCAGCACTCAGCACTGCATGACTTCCTTCAGGCCACGACAATCCTCTGTCGGCGGACTCGGTTGGTGCTCTACTGACTGAGGTGCACGGCTGTGGCAGTGATTGGCACCAGCTGTCCTTCAGCCCTCATCAACCCCACAACAGAAGGGTCCTGTGAGAGACCAAGGCAAGGCAGACAACAGCATCATGTCCTCCGCATCCAAGGCAGCTGTGCCAAAAGCCCACCCATACCCTTTTGGGTCCCTGAAATATCTCTCCTCTCCTGAAGCAGTCTCTTCCAAGGATGCACAGAGTCCGGGGCCAGTCCCAGTGGGGTGCTTTTGCCACTCCTTCCCACTGAGACTCACTTCAGCCTCCAGTACAGGTCAGTGTTGGCATCCCCCTGTCACTCCAGACATACAAATGGGTTCACCCCTCCACAGCTTGATGGCACTAGGGTACGCTCTGCAGTGGTGTCCACTGGAGCCTGAGACTTCTGGGGGCCTGATGTGCAAGGCCATCGAATCCACACAGTCCAATACAGCCGATCGTCCCCTTCCTCCCCCTGGCTGGAGGCAGGGCCCCTCTCGTCCTGCTCATAGTATTCCTTACTGTGTCTGCAGGACTGCCCGCTGGAAAGTGGAGCAGCAGTTCTCTAAGAACCCCTTTTAGGGATTGTTTTTCCTTGCCACTCACATACCCGTGCCTCTAGGGTTGAGGCAGATTTTCCATCCCACTTTCTCATGTCCTCTCCATGGTCACACAGGTGAAACCACAGGGTGACACATCGTGTGTACCCACCATCTCTCCTTTCCTGACCTCTGAGTCCAGGGAGGAGCCCCGTTTCTCCCAGCACCAGAGCAGCATAGGGATAGGGATCGCATGATTACTGATGCTCTTAGGACCTCTTCCTCTTGGTCCTCCTACTCACATGATGGCCCAGCTTTTCTGAAGCCTGCCTCATCTTCTTTCTCCTCCTTTCTTGTCTGGGTAGGAGTTTCTCTCCTTTCTTAAAAACAAACAAACAAACAAAAAAAAAACAACCTGACTTTCATATCTATTTTTTTTTCTTGCATATAGGAGCAACTGATACAGACACAGGTTGCTTCTCTGGCCCAGACACAGGGCCCATAAAGGGAGCTGGAGTTGCTGCAGGGCATTTTGCAGATGCTGTAGTGGCTGCAGGGTCTGTCAGAGGGGTTGGAGTGGCTGCAGGGCTTGTCACAGAGGTTGGAGTGGCATTGATTGTGGCTCTGTAAGCATAGGCCGAGACCCAACACACTGCAGTGGTATGTGTCTCTTTGGAAATGCCAGGGTGATAACACCACTTTTCCAAGCATTTAACCATTTTTTTTAGGGTTCTACCTTTGCTCAGAGGTGAAGTTCCAAAGCACTGGAGGTGCCCCCTGCTCTAGGTGCCTGCCCAGATCCTCCCACTCTCCCTGCCACTCCTAACTCTCCTGTCTCCATACACATCTGTGGATGGCATGCTTAAGTGGTTGTTTGACATCAAACAGAAGCTGAAACACACTCAGGAGACATAACAATAGGAACATGCTGGTTTGGCCATCCCAAGGATATTCAAAGCTTTGAAGAGCTATTGTAATTAGCGGGGAGGAGAAGGGGGAGGTGAAGGAGAAAGGGAGAGTGAAGAAGTGGGGAAAGGCCTCCCCCACTGTCCATACCAGTTCCACCCCCCCACCTCCTGCCCCACCCCACATAGATTTACTCCCTGAGGAGAAAAGGCAAAAAGTGTAAAAGAGTGCAATTATTAAGAGTTTCTAAGAGATGGAGAGATGGTTCCCGAGGTACAGAGGTGGCAATAATTTTATCCTATCAGAAGTCAGTGTTATCCAATATAGCAAAAGATTAACCTTAAACCTGCCCCCAGAATTGATGAACAGCATGACATGGAAGACAGACTCTTAGCAATGTGCTATACAACACAATTCTGAAAACAAGCACAACAGACCCCAGATCAAAAAGATCGACATTGTGATCAGCAACTGCTAAACTGATCTAATGCTTATTACAACTTACTTTTAAAGCGCTGTGGTCAGATCTGTCGTCTCAACCTTTGTGCTCCACGCTAGGCACCAAGAAGACTTGCAGTGGTCTGACCCGGCAGGCAGCTCAGCACTACAAAGCTATTCATCCACTGGGATGGAGGAGAGAACTGGGAGGAAAAAAAAATGTAAAAGTTCACAGGTTGAGATAAAGGCAGTTTAATAGGACACTAAAGGTATTATTATTATTATTATTATTGTTGTTGTTGTTGTTGTTATTGACACCAATAGACTAAGGTCATATTTTTATGCGCATATCAAAAGACAGGAAAGGTGGTGGTGATTAATTAGAAAATGTCAGACCTGAGCATGACAGAGACAGTATGGAATAAGTGGTGGATATTGTCCTAGTTTTGGCTGTGATAGAGTTAATTTTTCTTCCTAGTAGCTGGTATGGTGCTGTGTTTCATATTTACAGAATTACAGAACAGTTTGGGTATGAAAGGACCTTAAAGATCACATCATTCCAACTCCCCTGCCATGGGCAGAGACACCTTCCACTAGACCAGGTTGCTCAAAGCCCCATCTGGCCTTGAACACTTTCACAGATGGGGCATCCACAACTTCTCTGGGCAGCCTGTTCCTCCCCACCCTCTGAGTAAAGAACCTCTTTCTAATGTCTAATCTGAATCTACCCTCTTTCAGTTTAAACCATTACCCCTAGTCCTATCACTGCTCTCTTTGATGAAGAGTCCCTCCCCAGCTTTCCTGTAGGCCCCTTTAGGTACTGGAAGGCCACTGTAAGGTCTCCCCAGAGCCTTCTCTTCTCCAGGCTGAACAACCCCAACTCCCTCTGCCTGTCTTCATAGGAGACGTACTCCAGCCCCTTGATCATCCTCATGGCCCTCCTTTGGACTCGTTCTAATAGATCCATGTCCTTCTTACACAGGGAGCCCCAGAGCTGAACGCAGTACTCAAGGTGTGGCCTCACCAGAGCCGAGTACAGAGGGACAATCACTTCCCTACTCCTGCTGACCACACCATTCCTGGTACAAGCCCGGATGCTGTTGGCCTGCTTGGCCACCTGAGCACCCTGCTGGCTCATATTCAGCCGACTATCCACCAATATCCCCAGATCCTTTTCCCCTGGGCAGCTGTCCAGCCACCCTTCCCCCAGCATTGCAGGGGGTTGATGTGCTCCAAAAGCAGGACCCAGCACTTGGCCTTGTTGAACTTCATACAGTTGACCTCAGCCCATGGGTGCAGCCTATCCAGATCCCTCTGCAGAGCCCTCCTGCCCTTGAGTAGACCAACACTCGCTTCTAACTTGGTGTCATCTGCAAACTTACTGAGGGTGCACTCAATCACCTCATCCAGATCACTGCTGAAGATATTGAAGAGAACTGGCCCCAGTACTGAGCCCTGGGGGCACCACTAGTGGCCGGCCCCCAGCTGGATTTAGCTCCATGTACCACAACACTTTGGTCATAGCCACACGGCCAATATTTAACCCAATGAAGCATACACACGCCCAAGCCTTGAGCAGCCAGTTTTTCTGGGAGAATGCTGTGAGAAACAGTGTCGAAAGCCTTACTGAGGTCCAGGTAGACCACATCCACAGCCACTCCCTCATCCACTGAGCACATCACCTTGTCTTCGAAGGAGATCGGATTTGTCAAGCAGGACCTCTCTTTGATAACCACCTACTGAACTGGCCTGATCACCTGATTGTCCTTTAAGTGTTGTGTGATGGTGCTAAGGATAATCTGATCCATGGGCTTTCCCAGCACCGCGGACAGAATAACAGATCCGTAGTTCCCTGACTACTCTTTCCAGCCCTTCCTGCAGACGGACATCACATTTGCTGGTCACCAGTTGACCACAACCTCCCCTGATAGCCAGGACTGCTGATCAGAGATGGAAAGCAGCTTGGCAAGTGATTCTGCCAGCTCCCTCAGGAGTGACCGGTGGATCCCATCTGCCCCATAGATGTGTGTACACCTTCATGGAGAAGCAGTTCTCTAACTATTTCCTCATGGATGATGAGGGCTTCATTCTGCTCCCTATACCTATCTACCAGCTCTGGAGGCTGAGTACCAGGGGAACAGCTGGTCTTGCTGCTAAAAACTGAGGCACAGAAGGAATTAAGTATCTCAGCCTTTTCCTCGTGTCTTCTACGTTTCTCTGTCATTGTCTTTCCCCCCACACCCAATACAGGATGGAGATGCCCCTTAATGCGCTTGTTACATAAATATAAATATATATATATATAATATAAAATTTCTCTCTTTGTCAGTAATAGTCAGATAGAGCTGCAGTTAGGATTTGGCATTCTGATTTTGTCCCTGCACAACTTCGAGACATGGAGGATTGAGTTCCGCACAAAATGAAAGAATGGATGGAAAAATGGACAGAAAAGGTGGAAGCTGGCAGCTTTCCATCGCCTACACTTCTGTGACTTTATCCTGAAATTCCATTCAACTGCTTACTGCCGTATTGTCGAAAATGTCCTGCACCTTCCTGCTACTGTTATCTTGTGAGAGACAGCACAATCAGGGTGAGCCATCTGCCTGCAGAAATTAACAGCTGACAATGGAGCAACTGTCCAGGGAAACCTAGAGAAACTGCGGATTCTGACTACAGAAACCTCTTGACCTTTACAAGGAGAAGAGCCCAGTCCTGCACCACAGGAAGAGGAACCCCACACATCAGGGCAGACTGGGATGCTGCTGAGTGAGCAGTGCCCAGGAGGAGGAGGGCCTGGGCACCACGAGGGATGCCATACGAGCAGTGGTGCTGCTCCCCAGGAACCAGGCCAGCTTCCTACAGAGCTGCCTTATGAGGAGCATGGCCACCAAGAAGACCTGAGTTATCAGACTCAGCTCAGAACCAGTGTGACACCACACGGACAAGGGCTTCAAGCCAGCAGGAAAAGATGTGCAGGTCTGGGAGTCCCTAGGACAGTCTGGTGTAGACAGGATAGTGGGTTGTTGCAAGGCTGAGAATCCCAACAGGACCCAGGGCTTTGTGTCCATGGCTCTGGCTGTTGTCTCTGCCACTGAGGCCTAGGAGGAGACAGCTTATCGGTAAAGCACCAGGGCCTCATTGCCTCCTCGCCCCCACCCATGAACCAGGCAGGGCTCGAACCATTCTCCTGCACTTGGCCATGCACATCCCCATCTCCTCCTGCCCCAGGAAAAGCCCTGAGCAGTGTGTGAAGGGAAAGGATCTCCCTTCCCAGGGACTGGCGGTCAAGGCTTGCCCTTTCCATTCGTAAAACATATCCAGTTTTCCTACACATCAGGGTCACCTTCACAGTGCCTTTGTCTCCTTGTCCTCACTGCCTCCAATGCTCTGCTCTAACGAGCTCCAAGGGAGGCTGTGTCAGTGCTGGCCCTCAGGGGGACACTGCAGGAAACTTGCCTCTGACTTGGACTTGTTGAGAGATGTCTTCAATTGTCTCTCAGTGCCTGAGGTTCGTGGGCTCCTCACCAAAGCCCCCCGAGGGGGGATTCCAATGCCTTGGTCTGGGCATCTGGTGCTGAACTGGGCCGGGCTCGTGGGACAGAGAGAGCTCGTGGCAAGAGGGCCCTGGTGCAGAGAGACAGCTGTGCCCAGGAGCAGCTCCTGTGCACAGCGCAGCAGGGCTGGGGGCTCTGACCGCAGCTGGCACGGGGAGAGGAGAGAAGGAGAGAGGGCTTGGAGGCAGTTGGCAGTGGGAGGATGCTGGGAGCTGCCTGCAGGAGAAATCTGCACAGCCCTTGACAAGGTACGTCTCTGGCTGCAGGGCCATGGGGCTGCACGTCCTGGAAGGGTCTCCTGCTGGGTCTTGTTTCTGGGAGGGCAGTGGGCAATGCAGTAGGCTTTGGGAGTCCTGCTGGATGGCACTGCGAGGTGAGGAAGTCTGGCAGAAGCCCCTCGGAGTGCCCTAAGCCAGGTGCCCCCGGTCAGCCCAGAACACCCTGCCCTACCTGGCCCTGCCGGGCTCTCTGCCAGCTGCCCCGGAGCTCCTGCAGCCATGGAAAGAGGAGAAGCTCCCAAGCCCCCTCTGGCTTGCTGTGGCCCTTCTTCCTCAGCAGAATTCTCCTGTTTCTTCTCAGGGAAACACCGCAATCTTATGATAGCGCAGCTCAGAGAGGGGTGACACAAGGCAGCTGAGAACAGGACTGGTGGACAGAAGTGTTCTTCTCAGTCTTCACTAATGGACACTCCCATAAAATATCAGCAGGAGTGTCCAGGAAATGTGAGGGCATTCAAACATCCAATACCTATCCTAAGCATTACAGGGGCTACTGGGATAAAATACAGCAAATAAAATCCCTACAGCTCAGCTCTGCGTTCAGATGACTTGTTTTCAAGAACCGACAAGTCAAATGGAGTTGAGTTTCCCCCATGTTCCTGCTTCCCTCCTGCTGCACAGCAGGAAGGACTCCTCTTTGATCCCACAGCAGCCCCTGCTCCCAGTGCCACCCTCAGCCAGCACGAGCTGCAGCTCAAGCAAGGGAGATGCAGAAAGGTTCTCCTGCAAAGAGAGAGGCTGTTGCTAGGGGTGCTGTAAGAATGCAACAGGTTTTCCTCTGAGAAGTCTGCTCTAACATTTTTCTGCCTTTTCCTCTCCAACAGACAGCAGTGTCCAAAGTCAGGAAATGGCCAACAGCAGCTCTGTGAGCGAGTTCCTCCTGCTGGCATTCGCAGACACGCGGGAGCTGCAGCTCCTGCACTTCGGGCTCTTCCTGGGCATCTACCTGGCTGCCCTCCTGGGCAACGGCCTCATCCTCACCGCCGTAGCCTGCGACCACCGCCTCCACACCCCCATGTACTTCTTCCTCCTCAACCTCGCCCTCCTCGACCTGGGCTCCATCTCCACCACTCTGCCCAAAGCCATGGCCAATGCCCTCTGGGACACCAGGGCCATCTCCTATCAGGGATGTGCTGCACAGGTCTTTTTCTTTCTCTTCTTTAAATCAGCAGAATATTTTACTCTTACTGTCATGTCCTACGACCGCTACGTTGCCATCTGCAAGCCCCTGCACTACGGGAGCCTCGTGGGCAGCAGAGCTTGTGCCCAGATGGCAGCAGCTGCCTGGGGCAGTGGCTTTCTCAATGCTGTCCTGCACACGGCCACTACATTTTCCCTGCCCCTCTGCCAAGGTAATGCTGTGGACCAGTTCTTCTGTGAAATACCCTAGACCCTCAAGCTCTCCTGCTCAGGTTCAGACTACCTAAAGGAAGTTAGACTTCTGGTGGTTAGTGCATGTTTAGCATTTGGCTGTTTTGTTTTCATTGTGGTGTCCTATGTGCAGATCCTCAGAGCCGTGCTGAGGATGCCCTCTGAGCAGGGCCGGCACAAAGCCTTTTCCACTTGCCTCCCTCACCTGGCCATGGTCTCCCTGTTTGTCAGCACTGCCATGTTTGCCCACCTGAAGCCCCCATTCATCTCCTCCCCATCCTTGGACGTGGTGGTGTCATTTCTGTACTCGGTGGTGCCTCCAGCAGTGAAACCCTCATCTACAGCATGAGGAACCAGGACCTCAAGGAGGCAGTGAAGAAACTCTTTGCACACATGCTTTTGTGAACCATTAATGTTCACTTGAGTTCCAGGTTTATTTCAGAAACAGGAAAATATTTTTTATTATTTGTCTTTATGAATATTTTCTCCAAGTTGTGGTTTTCGTTTAAATAATGTTATACTTAACATGCTGCCCGTTATATTTCCTAACTTACTTTAAGCAAATAGTCTAATGTACTTATAAAACTGGGCTTCACGTGTAGATAAATACAGGAAGGAAGCCAGGAAAAATTCATTGTTATCAGCTGCCGTCTCTTCCCATCTCCTGTGCAGCTGGGGGAGCAGCCCCAGCACGCAGGAGGGGCTCAGGGCCCAGAGCCCAGCTGCCACAGGGAGGAGCAGCCCCGCTGGCCCTCGCGGCTGCCCCTCACTGCCCGCTGGGCTCTGCCTCTCTGCTGCCTTCGGGTCGGGGCTGCTGCTTCCCTGGAGCCATGGCCATGGCCAGCAGCAGGACGTGGCCTTTCCACTGCTGCTCTCTTCTGGCTTCCACATTGTGCTTCTTGTATTTGGATAAGCCCTGAGATCTCATGTATGTTGGTGACAGTCCTGTTATCCCTACATTGGCATCTCTTCAATGTCTCTGCACGCCTCTTGCAAACCTGGTTTCAGGAATACACCCAAGGAGCTGCTTCCTGATCAGACCTCTTGCTTTTCTGGGCCTCACAATGGATCAGAACCCCAGAGTGATCAGTGAAGGACCAAGGGCTGGACTGGGAGCTGCCTTCTTGCTTGCCTATGGCCCAGCAAACAATAACTGGCCCTTGAATTATCTGCTTGGGACTGTCCCAGTGGTGCTGGGTCTGATGGCAAATGGCATCCTTTAGAGGAACCTGGAGCTGCTCTGTGCGTGGGCCAGGCCTCTTGTGCTGGGCTGGGGAGCGGGGCTGGACCTGCGGGGCACAGGCACTCTGTGCTGGGGATGTCCCAGGCAGGAGAGCAGGGCTCCTGCAGCTTCACGGCCCTCCATCTCCTGAGCCGTGGCTGGCCCCAGCGCGGGGACTGCTGGGGAGGCCCAGAGCCGCCTTTGTGCCAGCAGCTGCGGTGCCTTGCGAGGGGCTGGGGCTGTGCTGGCCGTGCCCAGAGCCCTGCAGCAGGCTGCGGTGGGCACTGGCCTGGGGCCAGCCCAGCCTGGGCTGCTGGGCTGGGGAGAGGTCCGGGAGGTGGGGAGAGGTGGGCAGGGGCTGGGCTGGGCTGGGCAGTGCCCGGCAGAGGGCACCAGCAGCGTCAGGGAGCGGTGGCTGCATGCAGGGGAGGGCTCCCAGCAGGGCTTGGTGCTGCAGAGCCAGGGCTGGGGAAGGGAGCCCCGAGCTGCAGGGGCAGGGGACACGAGGCCGCTCGGGGCCCTTGCTGGCCTGGGCAGAGCAGGAAGGGGGCCCAGGGCATTCGTCCCCTCACTGCAGTCTGCCAGGACCTGCACGGCGCTCACGGAGCGTCCAGGGCCAGGCTGTGCCCCGTGGTGTGCAGGGAGAGGGCAAAGCCTCTCTGAAGAAGAGGCTGAAAGTGAAAAAGGTCCCTCTGCTGCCCCGTGGTGTGACAGGGCCAGGGTGGGACAGCTTACCTTCATTTGATGTAGTTCTTGTGTAATTTGCATTGGTGATGGCACAAAAAGAGAGTTCCTTCACCAGTGATGTACATCCTTCTTCATGTTAGGACACAACTCAATGTCCTTCACTCTGCTTTATCTCACAGATGAACGGGATTAGGTCTCCTTGATTACTCTGAGGCACAGTGCAGTGCTTTTTGCCTTCTGACACTCCAGCACAATATGTGTGACTTTCCCTTACTCTGCGCATTGACCTGACGGGTCATTTCACATTTTTCACTTTCATATCCCTAGTTGGAAGGGGATGATTCCCCAGAGTGGGGCAAGCTGATGGGTTCTGCCTCAGCCATTTGAAGCATGCTATACTTCAGTTTTTCATCCTGAGTTTGCTAAAGATGACCCAGGACGGTAAATGGATGTTTAGGTGTCTAGTACGAATAAGGGAAAGTATCTCAGGTTTCCAAAGGCCATTTCAAATCTAGGTCAATCCCAGGAACCCACAGAAGAAGGGGATTGTCTTTGAAGGGGTTTCCTGTGCTGGGCTGGGCTGCAGTTACAGGGATAATGACCACTGCTGACAGTGGAGGTGCCCTGGGAACTCCACCTGGCTCCACCTGATTTTCCCAAAGGGCTCCGGTCTCCTGCAGGTCTTTTCTGACATCTGCTGGTCCAGGGAAGTGCCTCAAACACAACGGGGCCACAGGAGGTTTTCCCTGGTTATGCTTATGGTCAGACAGCAAAGCTCTGCCTGAATACCCAGTAATTTTTTTAGTACTTAACTAATAAAGCAACTACTCTTCAGCTCAAATGATTCAACCCCTTCCATTAAATGTCTCACGTGAATGATAATTTCTATCATGATGAAATGTTAATTTTCAGGATGTGTATTCATTACAGGAGGAGAAATACTGATGTTCACCTGTACTTGCATTGTCATTGCTTTGTCTATCATGGTGTGCTCCCTCATCTTCCAGGCTCAAAAGCCGTCTTCATTACAAAGACCCTGCTGAATGCCGCCTTTCCAGCTGCCTGTCTGGACCTATGCACTTCCCATGGTTCTCCTGCTTTGCCCTCCCCTTACTCTTTGATCATTCAGAGCGCCCTCACCAACCCAGTTGCTGCTTTGAGTTTCAGTGAGTTCCAGCTCGCCCATCTGTCAGCAGTCTGTCTAATGGTTTCCTTAGCAAGAAACTCATCATTTATCATTGAATTAGTAAGAAATGGATTAATACTAACACTATGATTTTAAATTTTCTATTAATCAGTGTAAAATATATCAAGTACCATCATCCTTTTGGGAAGGTAAACGTCACTGGAGGCAACAAAATGAAGAACTTGAACTTTGTTCTTTTTTTTTTTTTTTTTTTAAATTGCAAAATGATTTCCTGTTTTGTTTTTTTTTTTGTTTGTTTGTTTGTTTGTTTTTAATAGAAAAAACCCTACTCTTCCTACCTAAGCAGGGTTTCGAAGGAGTAACCTTAGACCACTATCTTTAGGAAAATGATGCTCCAAGCTGAAATGCAACAAAATTCAGCCTTTAAAATGAGGAAAGATTTCTATTAGATGCTCTTTGAAATCTTCCTCCTTAACTACACCATGAAAGCTCTCCAATTAGCTCTACAAGTCTTGAAGACGTGAAGAAAATTATGGGAGAGATATGTCTGCTTAGGACGTTCTGCATTTTAATGAGTTCCATGGTGTATTTTGGTGCTCAGTCTATGAAGGAGAATGATGTAACCGCTTGAGAAGGTAAAGTCAGAAGGAAAAGTTGAAGTGACTTGGAGTATTAATGGGCCCCACTGAGGGCTGTCACTAACAAAGCCTCCCCAGGGACTTGTTAGGGCACATAATTGGAGGTCATGATTGCAGACAGGCAAAGCGCTGTGCTGAGAAAAGTCTTGGTTGGTTTTGGTGAAGCAGAAGGGCCAAGGCCTGACCCCAGCCACTGGGAGGGGAGATCCTGCACCCCCCCGTCTGGCTCAGGGCTCTTCTTGGGGTCTGTATGATGTGGTGGGCAGTGTGATGCCACGAGAAGAACTTCATTAGGACACCTCCCCACCCCTGCACAGGGTATCAAGGAAGCAGTGAGGCCCCATTGCAATGACTATATCTCGTCTCCTCAGAAGCTCTAGCCAAAGGGACAAAAACGTCAGGGCTGTTGGGGCCTTCCATTCCTGCCAGCACTCTCTGCCTTCTCCTCTGCAGGCTTTCCTATGCTGTCCCACGCTTTGCCCTATTTCCTTGAAGTCTGCAGACACCCATCTCTGTTCACCGCCTTGCTCTCATCCCGGCATTTCCATAATCTCACCCATGTCTCGTCAACCCTCAGCTGTTCCTTGAAACACAAAGCTAGGGTCTAATCTTTCGGTGACCTCTGGCACCACAGCATTACTCTTTGAGGGACGTTTCTTCCTCCTCGTGGCCAGTGACACCCTTCCAAGGTGAACTTTGTGGCAGTTTATCTCTCCTGCTCTTTCCTACTACCAAAGAAAACTCCATCGGGGTGGAAACTACTCCTGAAGCAGGCATCCCAACCCATCAGGCTCCTTGCGGCCTGTCAGCCAAGCAGACAGAAGTCACCTCACCAGCATCTGCCAAGCCCTGGGCCTGCTGCTGGCCTTGCAGCTTCTTGGCTAGACACAGCCAAGCCTTGTGCCTCCTGCTGTGCAGTCCTGGACTCAAGCAGAAGGGACAGGACAAGCCCTCTGTGGGCCTTCTTTCTGTCTGGGTCCTCCTGGGGATGGAGGCAGAGGGGATCCCACAGGCAGCATGCCAAGCAGGGGCCTTCTGCTGGCCTAGCAGGGCCACTGGCAGATGTCAGCCCCAAAGTGCACATCCCAGGGAGAAGCCAAGGCTGACCTGCCACCTCCAGACACAAGGGACCTCACAGTCCCTTTGCGTGACACGTTCCTGCTGCTGCCCTATCAGCTGCAGAGACAGAAGTGACCTCCCAGTCACTGCCCCAGCCACATTCCTCCTGCTGGGGCAGGAGATCCTGAGGCAGAGCTGACCTCTCTGGAGCCCCCTCGGTACTTGTTTTTCACTTTCTGGGTTAGAGATTAAACAACGTTTTAGTGGGAGTGTTTGGTGTTCTGCTTATGGTGTCAGGTCTGTGGCTAAGGTATGGACAAGCTCTATGGTTTAGGGTTTTTTAGGTCTACCAAGGAGTCTAGTGTTAAGTAGAGCATTTTAATGCTAGTGTTATGAAAAGGGATCAGGGTGAACAAGAGAGAAAATCGATTCCTTTCAGAGTGTTGGAGTAGCACTTCGGTTGAGGGATTAAAATTCCTGGTTCAAGTAAGGTAAGGGCCATACGTGACTGTTTTAAGTCAGTGTTACCACAGCATCTACATTACACGAACCCTCTTACCTCTATGAAATCATAAGTTTCTGCTGGCCAAGCTCTGCTTCCCACCCCAAAATCTCACATCTCTCTTGTCCAGGCTGCTCCTGACCTTCCCATATCTTATTGGGATCAGTTTTCTGATGACATTCTTGAACCCCGAGTATCTGTCTCACCTCTGTTGGCTACTCTAGTCTTGAGACAGAAGTGGCATTGTAGGCTGAAGGTAAAAGGGCACAAGGTCTTTAGAAGCATCCTGCACAATGTGCCCATCAGCTCTGCACCTTCACAAAACTGCGCTTCCTACCAACAAATTTTGTTTCCAGAATGGCTTCTATGGTCCAGGGTTCCTTTTTCCAGGCCCTCACGCATGGTTTTGTTTCGGATGTGCAGGGATGGGATAAGGAAAACCAAGGCATGGATGGAACTAAGCTTGCCAAAGGATGCAAAGATTAACCGGAAGAAATTCTGTAGATGCTTTGCTCAGAAAAGAAAGGCCAAGGAGAGTGTTCCCCTTCTGATGGATGAGAAGGGTGAACTGGTAATGACAGCCATGGAGAAGGCTGAGGGACTCAGCAACGTCTTCTCCTCAGTCTTCCCTGCCAGTCAGGCTTCCCAAGTCTTTCATTTCCCTGAACCCAGAGATGGAGGCTGGGGGGCAAAGTCCTACCTGCTGTAAGTGAAGAGCAGGTTCGAGACCACCTGATGAAACTCAACAAGTACAAGTCTATGGAGCCTGATGACTTGCACCCCAGGGTCCTTAGGGAACTGTCTGATGTAGTTGCCAAGCCTCTCTCCATCACATTTGAAGAGTCCTGGCAGTCGGGTGAAGTCCCTGGTGACTGGGAAAAGGGAAACATCACTCCCCTTTTGATTCAGGGTAGAAAGGAGGACCCAGGAAACTACAGAACGTTGAGCCTCATATCTGTGCCTGGCAATATCATGGAAAAGATCCTCCTCAAGTCAATGTCAAGGAACATGCAAGACAAAGAAGTGATCTGAAGCAGCCAGCATGGCTTCACCAAAGGGTAAATCCTGTTGGCCCAATCTGATGGCTTTCTACAATAAAGCGACTACATTAGACAACAGGGAAGACCAACTGTTATCTGGTTAGCTACTTGGAATTGTGTTGTCACAGTCTGCCATGACATCCTGGTCTCCACAATGGAGAGATACGCATTTGATGGGTGGACCATTGAGTGGATAAGGATTTGGCTTGAAGGTCACACCCAGAGAGCGATGGTCTACGGCTCTATGTCCAAGTGGAGGCTGGTGATGAGTGGTGTCCCTCAGGGTTCTATCCTGGGACCGGTACTGTTTAATATCTTTATCAGTGATAGGGGCAGTGGGATCAAGTGCATCCTCAGCAAGTGTGCAGAAGACACCAGCTGAGAGGTGTAGTGGATGCAACAGAGGAAGGGATGCCATCCAAAGGGTCCTGGATAAGCTTGAAATTTGGGCCCACGTTAACCTAAGGAGGGTCAACAGGTCCAAGTGCAAGGTGCTGCACCTGGGCCGGGGAAATCCCAGACATGGGGATAGGCTGGGAGAAGAACTCGTTGAGAGCAGCCCTGCAGAGAAGGACTTGGGGGTTCTGCTAGATGAAATGCTCAACAAGAGCCAGCAGTGAGCGCTTCTAGCCCAGAAGGCCAACTGCATCCTAGGCTGCATCAAGAAAGGAGTGGGCAGCAGGTGGAGGCAGGTGATTGTCCCCCTCTGCTCTGCCCTTGTGAGGCCTCACCTGGATTACTGTGTCCAGGTTTGGGGCCACCAGCACAAGAAAGATGTGGACCTCTTACAGCAAATCTAGAGGAGGGCTACAAAAATGATCAGAGGGCTGGAGCACCTCGCCTGTGAAGACAGGCTGAAGGAGTTAGGTTTGTTCAGCCTGGAGAAGAGAAGGCTCCAGGGAGACCTCCTTGCAGCTTTTCAGTCCTTAAAGGGGTCTTTTAAAAAAACTGGAGAAGGACTCTTTACTCGGGTAGATAATGACAGGAGGATGCGGTCTAAACTAAAAGAGGGGAGATTTAGACCAGACATTAGGAGGAAAATCTTCCCTGTAAGGGTAGTGAGGTACTGGAACAGGTTGCCCAGAGAAGTTGTGGATGCCCCATCCCTGGAGGTGTTCAAGGCCAGGCTGGATGAGGCCTTGGCCAACCTGATCTAGTGGGTGGAATCTGGGGGAAGTTCACTTAGATGATCTGTAAGGTCCCTTCCAACCCAAGCAATTCTACGATTCTATGATACTAGGATGAAAATTAACTGAATCCTAACCAAAGCCAGGACACAAATAGACTAAGGGCAAGATATCTCTGTGTGTATATCAAAAGAGAGGAAAAGTGGTGATAGTTATTTAGAAAGTGTCAGACCTGAGTATGACATAAGAACAATGGTATGGAGTAAGGGGTGGATATAGTCCGAGTTTTAGCTGGGATAGACTTGATTTTTCTTCCTAGGAGCTGGTGTGGTGCTGTGTTTTGGATTTACAGAATCAGCGAATCACAGAGTAGTTTGGGTAGGAAAGGACCTTAAAGATCCTAAAATTCCAAGCCCTCTGCCATGGGCAGAGACACCTTCCACTAGACCAGGTTGCTGAAAGCCCCATCCAAGCTGGCCTTCAAAACTTCCAGTGAGGGGGGGATCCACAACATCTCTGGGCAGCCTGTTCCAGTGCCTCACCACCCTCTGAGTAAAGAACTTCTTTCGAATATCTAATCTAAACCTACCCTCTTTCAATTGAAAACCATTTCCCCTACTCGTATCGCTACGCTAGTTGATGAAGAGTCCCTCCCCAGCTTTCCTACAGCCCCCTTTAGGTATTAGAAGGCCGCCATAAGGTCTCCCCAGAGCCTTCTTTTCTCTAGGCTGAACAACACCAAATCCCACAGCCTGTCTTCAGAGGAGAGGTGCTCCAGCCCCTTGATCATCCTCGTGGCCCTCCTCTGGATTCATTTGAATAGATCCATGTCCTTCTTATGCTGGGGGCCCCACAGCTAAACACAGTACCTGACATGTGGCCTCACCAGGGCCGAGTAGAGAGGCACAATCACTTCCCTACTCCTGCTGACCACACCATTCCTGGTACAAGCCCGGATGCTGTTGGCCTTCTTGGCCACCTCAGCACCCTGCTGGCTCCTATTCAGCCGATTATCCTCCAATACCCCCAAGTCCTTTTCTTCTGGGCAGCTGTCCAGACACCCTTCCCCCAGCATTTCAGGGGGTTGAAGTTCTCCAAAAGCAGGACCCAGCACTTGGCCTTGTTGAACTTCATAGATTTGGCCTTGGCCCATGAGTCCAGCCTAAACCACATCCACGGCCATTACGTCATCCACTGAGTGCATCACTTTGTCACAGAAGGAGTTTGGACATCTCAAGTAGGACCCGAGTTTGATAAAGCCCTCCTGACTGCGCCTGATCACCTGGTTGTCTTCTAAGTGTTGCATGATGGTACTCAAGATAATGTGCTCCATGAACTTCCCCGTCACTAGTCAGACTGACAGGCCTGTAGTTCCCCAGATCCTCCTTCCAGCTATTTTGTAGGTGGGCATCATATTTCCTTGTCACCAGTTGACTGGGAACACCCTGATAGCCAGGACTGCTGATAAATGATGGAAAGCGGCTTGGTGAGCACTTCTGCCAGCTCCCTCAGTACCAAGAGGGGGATCCCATCTAGCTCCATAGACTCGTGAACATCCCCCATGAGTTATGGCATACGAGCAGTGGTGCTGCTCCCCAGGAACCAGGCCAGCTTCCTACAGAGCTGCCTTACGAGGAGCATGGCCACCAAGAAGATCTGAGTTATCAGACTCAGCTCAGATCCAGTGTGACACCACACAGATGAGGGTCTAGAGCCAGCAGGAAAAGATGTGCAGGTCTGGGAGTCCCTAGGACAGTCTGGTGTGGAGAGGAGCAAGGGATGTGACAAGGGTGAAAGTCCCAACAGGACCCAGGGCTTTGTGTCCATGGCTCTGGTTGTTGTCTCTGCCACTGAGGCCTAGGAGGAGACAGCTTCTCGGTAAAGCACCAGGGCCTTATTGCCTCCTCGCCCCCACCCATGAACCAGGCAGGGCTCGTACCATTCTCCTGCACTTGGCCATGCACATCCCCATCTCCTCCTGCCCCAGGAAAAGCCCTGAGCAGTGTGGGAAGGGAAAGGATCTCCCAGGGGCTGGGGGTCAAGGCCTGGCCCTTGTGCTTGGTGACACACATCCATTTTTCCTACACATCAGGGTCACCTTCACAGTGCCTTTGTCTCCTTGTCCTCACTGCCTCCAATGCTCTGCTCTAACGAGCTCCAAGGGAGGCTGTGTCAGTGCTGGCCCTCAGGGGGACACTGCAGGAAACTTGCCTCTGACTTGGACTTGTTGAGAGATGTCTTCAATTGTCTCTCAGTGCCTGAGGTTCGTGGGCTCCTCAGCAGAGCTCCCCGAGGGGGGATTCCAATGCCTTGGGCTGGGCGTCTGCTGTTGAGCTGGGCTGGGCTCGTGGGACAGAGAGAGCTCGTGGCAAGAGGGCCCTGGTGCAGAGAGACAACTCTGCCCAGGAGGAGCTCCTGTGCACAGCGCAGCAGGGCTTGGGGCTCTGACCGCAGGTGGCACGGGGAGAGGAGAGAAGGAGAGAGAGCTTGGAGGCAGTTGTCACTGGGAGGATGCTGAGAGCTGCCTGCAGGAGAAACCTGCACAGCCCTTGACAAGGGAAGTCTCTGGCTGCAGGGCCATGGGGCTGCACGTCCTGGAAGGGTCTCCTGCTGGGTTTTGTTCCTGGGAGGGCAGTGGGCAATGCAGTAGGCCTTGGGAGTCCTGATGGGTTGCACTGTGAGGTGAGGAAGTCTGGCAGAAGCCCCTCGGAGTGCCCTAAGCGAGGTGCCTCCTGTCAGCCAAGAGCGGGGTGGCCCAGCCTCCATAAGGCACTGCAGGTGATGTAAATGGGATATTGGGATACCACAGCTTGCGGATATTCATGTCTGTCTGTGGAGTGTGCTTCTGGTCTGCAGGCTGCAGCTCTCTCGTGGCATCCTTGTGTCATCCAGGTGCCCCAAGGAGGAGATACCTCCATGCTAAGGTTATGTCCGTGCTGCTGGATGGCTGCCTGTGGGCAGCTGGAGTGAGGCCTCTGCAGCCCTGGTGAAGAGGGAAAAGCTGAGATCCTGCTCATGCAAGACAAGGTTAGGATCCTGTCCATCTACACTAGGACCGAAGCTTTTCTACTTTAAGCAGTCTCCACTTCTTTGGAAACACAAGAGTGTGATCACTGTCCTAAGCATAAGAATATTTGCCTTGCTCTACACTGTGGTTGGATGAGTTCTTTGCAACAACACTGCAAAGTTTATGGATCTCATAAGTGGACTGCACTTGTGTTTCCCCTATGTTCCTGCTTCCCTCCTGCTTCACAGAGGAAAGACTCCTCTGGAGCACACAGCAGCCCCTGCTCCCAGGGCCACTCTCAGCCAGCACCAGCACCAGCTCTAGCAGGAGAGCTGCAGGAAGGTTCTCCTGCAAAGAGGGAAGCTTGGGATGAGAGTGCTCAAACAGTTGCAATAGGTTTTCCTCAGAGAAGTCTGTTCTAACTTTTTTCTGCCTTATCTTCTCCAACAGACAGCTGTGTCCAAAGTCAGGAAATGGCCAACAGCAGCTCTGTGAGCGAGTTCCTCCTGCTGGCATTCGCAGACACGTGCGAGCTGCAGCTCCTGCACTTCGGGCTCTTCCTGGGCATCTACCTGGCTGCCCTCCTGGGCAACGGCCTCATCCTCACCGCCGTAGCCTGCGACCACCGCCTCCACACCCCCATGTACTTCTTCCTCCTCAACCTCGCCCTCCTCGACCTGGGCTGCATCTCCACCACTCTGCCCAAAGCCATGGCCAATGCCCTCTGGGACACCAGGGCCATCTCCTACCAAGGATGTGCTGCACAGGTCTTTTTCTTTCTCTTCTTTATATCAGCAGAATATTTTACTCTTACTGTCATGTCCTATGACCGCTACATTGCCATCTGCAAGCCTCTGCACTATGGGAGCCTCCTGAGCAGCAGAGCTTGTGCCCAGATGGCAGCAGCTGCCTGGGGCAGTGGCTTTCTTGATGCTCTTCTGCAGACTACCAACACATTTTCCCTACCCCTCTGCCAAGGCAATGCTGTGGAGCAGTTCTTCTGTGAAATCCCCCAGATCCTCAAGCTCTCCTGCTCAGATGCGTACCTAAAGGAAGTTAGACTTCTGGTGGTTAGTGCATGTTTAGCATTTGGTTGTTTTCTTTTCACTGCGTTGTCCTATGTGCAGATCCTCAGAGCCGTGCTGAGGATGCCCTCTGAGCAGGGCCGGCACAAAGCCTTTTCCACTTGCGTCCCTCACCTGGCCGTGGTCTTGCTGTTTATCAGCCCTGCCTTATTTGCCTACCTGAAGCCCCCCTCCATCTCCTCCCCGTCCTTGGACCTGATGGTGGCAGTTCTGTACTCGGTGGTGCCTCCAGCAGTGAACCCCCTCATCTACAGTATGAGGAACCAGGAGCTGAAAGCCACACTGAAGAAACTGATTCTAGTTGTAGTATTTACTTAGGTAGGAACTGTCTTTCTCTCTTTTCTAGTTTAACTCAAGTTAATCTCAGGCAAGTTGTGACCCTTAGGTATAACATTTGTCCTGCTTTCAGTTAGGACAGAGTTGATTTTCCTCCTAGTAGCTGGTAGGGTGCTCTGTTTTGGATTAGGATGAGAAGAGCACTGATAACATGCTGATGTTTTAATTGTTGCAGAGCAGTGCTTACACCAAGCCAAGGACTTTTCAGCTTCTCGCTCTGTCCTGCCAGCGAGCAGGCTGTGGGTGCAGCAGGAACTGGGAGGGGACAGACCCAGGACAGCTGACCCAAACTGGCCAAAGGGGTATTCCATACCATCTGACGTCATGCTGAACAATTAATATGGGCGGGCTGGCCGGGGTGGGGGGGCTGGCTGCCCAGGGATAGGCTGGGCATCAGTCAGTGGGTGGTGAGCAAATGCATTGTGCATCACTTGTTTGTACACGTTATTATTATTATTATTATTATTATTATTATTATTATTATCATCATCATCATCATCATCATTATTCTTTATTTCCTGTCCTAATAAACCCTTTCTATTTATCTCAACCCACAAGTTTTCATTTCTTACTAATTCTCTCCCCCCATCCTAGAGAGGTAGGGGGAAGGATGAGCGAACCTCTACAATGATTTCGTAGAGGTAAGAGGCTTCAGGTAATGTCGATGCTGCTTTAACACTGAATTGAAACTTTGATGTAAGGCCGTTATCCAGTTTTAAAGAGTAACCTAAATCCCTAAACCTAAATGCTACTCCAACACCCTGACAGGAATCCACTAGTCTAATGTTTTAACTCAAACTATTCCATGAAGCAAAACTCAGCCCATAGCCCATTCCCTTGCCTTTACTCTGGTGCTCACCTTAATCCCTACCCTTAACACTAGCATTAAAATCCTCTATTAAACCCAGACTTCTAGGCAGACGTAGAACAAAAAACTATTCCACAAAGCTTGCCCAAAACCTAACCACAGACCTGACACCCTAAGCAGACCAACATATTTGCTAAATTTCTAACTCAGAAAAGTGAGCCCTAGTCCCAAAGAGACTAGAGGGGTCAGCTTTGCCTCAGGATCTCCTGCCCCAGCAGGAGGAATAGGACTGGGGCAGTGACTGGGAGGTCACTTCTGTCTCTGCAGCTGATAGGGCAGCAGCAGGAACGTGTCACGCAAAGGGACTGTGAGGTCCCTTGTGTCTGGAGGTGGCAGGTCAGCCTTGGCTTCTCCCTGGGATGTGCACTTTGGGGCTGACATCTGCCAGTGGCCCTGCTAGGCCAGCAGAAGGCCCCTGCTTGGCATGCTGACTGTGGGATCCCCTCTGCCTCCATCCCCAGGACGACCCAGACACAAAGAAGGCCCGCAGAGGGCTTGTCCTGTCCCTTCTGCTTGAGGCCAGGACTGCACAGCAGGAGGCCCAAGGCTTGGCTGTGTCTAGCCAAGAGGCTGCAAGGCCAGCAGCAGGCCCAAGCCTTGGAAGATGCTGGTGAGCATCTATGATCAGACCAAGCGTTCTGTTTCAAGGAACAGCTGGTGAGGGTTGACGAGACATTGACAAAACGATAGAAAGTCCTGGATGAGAGCAAGGTGGTTAACAGAGATGGGTGTCTGCAGACTTCAAGGAAATAGGGCAAAGTGTGGGACAGAACAGGAAAGGCTGCAGAGGAGAAGGCAGAGGGTTCTGGCAGAAAGGGAGGCCCCAACAGCCCTGACGTTTTTGTCCCTCTGGCTAGAGCTTCTGAGGAGACCAGATAGAGTCATTGCAATGGAGCCTCACTGCTTCCTTGATACCCTGTGCAGGGGTGGGGAGGTGTCCTAATGAAGTTCTTCTCGTGGCATCACACTGCCCACCACATCATACAGACCCCAAGAAGAGCCCTGAGCCAGACGGGGGGGTGCAGGATCTCCCCTCCCAGGGGCTGGGGTCAGGCCTTGGCCCTTCTGCTTCACCAGAACCAACCAAGACTTTTCTCAGCACAGCGCTTTGCCTCTCTGCAATCATGACCTCCAATGATCTGCCTTAACAAGTCCCTGGGGAGGCTTTGTTAGGAACAGCCCTCAGTGGGGCCCATTAATACTCCAAGTCACTTCAACTTTTCCTTCTGACTTTACCTTCTCAAGCGGTTACATCATTCTCCTTCATAGACTGAGCACCAAAATACACCATGGAACTCATTAAAATGCAGAATGTCCTAGGCAGACATATCTCTCCCATAATTTTCTTCAAGACTTGTAGAGCTAATTGGAGAGCTTTCATGGTGTAGTTAAGGAGGAAGATTTCAAGAAGCACCTGAAAAAAATCTTTTCTCATCTTAAAGGATGCCTTTAGACGAATTTCGGTTTGGAGCATTATTCTCCAACTGATATTGATCCAGGGTGTCTCCTTTGGAGACCTGCATAGGGAGGAAAAGCAGACTCTTGGGGTCTGACACTGCATGGAGAACCTTGCTCCTCACCACCCCAGCCCTGACACTTCTCTCTTTGGCACTTGCATCACTTCTCCTTCCACCAGACTTTGGCACAGAGGTCTGCAGCTGGATGTTACAGCTCCTTTGCACCAGCTCCCTCCTGCTGTCCTTAGAGACCTGGATGCACACAGGCGCAGAAGGGTTTCTCCTTATTTCAAACCAAACAACAGGAAAACATGCAGCAATCTTCCAAAAGCAAAGCAAGCTCCTCATCCTGTATGCCTCCTGTGAGGTTTATGTTCCCAAAAGGATGACTGGACCAGAAGTCTTTTATACTGACAGACCGGAAATTATAAGTGTTAAGATTAGAATTAATCCATATGATATTAACTCAATGATAAATGATGATGAGCTTTCTAAGGACACAATTAGACAGACTGCAGATAGCTGGGCAAGCTTCAACTCCCTGAAGCTCAAAGCAGCACCTGGGTTGGTGAGGGCGGTCTGAGTGATCCAGGAGGAAGGGGAGGGCAAGCCAGGAGAACCATGGGAAGTGCATAGGTCCAGACAGGCAGCTGGAAAGGGGACATTCAACATGGACTGTTTAATCCAGACAGGTGGATGTACCTGGAAGATGAGGGAGCACACCACGATAGACAAAGCGATGACAATGCAAGTACAGGTGAACACCAGTATTTCTTTTTCTGTGATGAATGTACATCCTGAAAATGCCTATTTCTTCATGAGAGAAACTACACTGTGTGACATTTTACAGAACGGATTGAATCAATTGAGGTAATGAGTAGTTGCTTTATGACTTAAGTCCTGAAGAAAATACTGGGTACTGAGGCAGAGCTTTGCTGTCTGACCATAAGCAACCAGTGCCAAGGTCTTCAGAGTAGTTTACTGACATTTGAAATATTTCCTTGAAATCCCATTTCCTGGTTCTGCTTTCAATGAAATCATTAGGCCTCCAGCGGCTCTGGTGCATTTAGAGTAATTCCCTGGAATGGAAGCTGTGTGAAAGGACCTGCAGGAGACCAGAGCCCGTTGGTGGATAAGGTGGGGACAGGTGATGTTTCCTGGGCACCTCCACTGCCAGCAGTGCTCTTTCTCCGTGAAACTGCAGCCCAGCCCAGCACAGGAAACCCCTTCAAGGCAAATTCCTTCTTCAGCCGTTTCTTGGGATAGACCTAAATTTGAAATGGCCATTGGGATCCCAAGACACTCTCCCTTCTTCCTAGGAGACAACTAAACATCCATTTACCATCCTGGGTCATGTGTGGAAAACTGAGGCTGAAAGACTCAAGAGCAGGACACTTCAAATGCCTGAGAAGGAGCCCATCAGCTTGCCCCACTTTGGGGAATCATCCCCTTCCAGCTAGGGATATGAAAGTGAAAAATGTGAAGTGACCCATCAGGTCAATGTGCAGAGGAAGGGAAAGTCACACGTATTGTGCTGGAGTGTCAGAAGGCAAAAAGCACTGCATTGTGCCTCAGAGTAATCAAGGAGACCTAATCCAGTTCATCTGTGAGATAAAGCAGAGTGAAGGACGCTGAGTGGTGTCCTAACATGAAGAAGGATGTACATCACTGGTGAAGGAGCTGTCTTTTTGTGCCATCACCAATGCAAATTATACAAGAACTACAGGTAAGCTGTCCCACCCTGGCCCTGTCACACCACGGGGCAGCAGAGGGACCTTTTTCAGTTTCAGCCTCTTTTTCAGAGAGGCTTTGCCCTCTTCCTGTGCACCACGGGGCAGAGCCTGGCCCTGGACACTCCATGAGCGCCATGGAGGTCCTGGTAGGCTGCGGTGAGGGGACGAATGCCCTGGGCCCCCTTCCTGCTCTGCCCAGGCCAGCAAGGGCCCCGAGCGGCCTCGTGTCCCCTGCCCCTGCAGCTCGGGGCTCCCTTCCCCAGCCCTGGCTCTGCAGCACCAAGCCCTGCTGGGAGCCCTCCCCTGCATGCTGCCACCGCTCCCTGACGCTGCTGGTGCCCTCTGCCGGGCACTGCCCAGCCCAGACCAGATCCTGCCCACCTCTCCCCACCCCCCGGACCTTGCCTGGTCACCCAGTCTTGGCCCTTTCCGCTTGCTCACTGAAGGCCTCTGAGACCTTTGTGCTGTGGCCTCGCTGTGTGTCCTGGCATTGCAGAGCTCCCATCAGCCCGTGCATCCTTTGGCTTAACTTTACTGTGAAGACCCACTCACTGCCCACCCAACACAAGGCTCACGGCATCCCAGGAGAACCCTTAGGATATCCTGGTGGCTCCCAATACCTCCCTGATGCCACCAGCCCTGTCACGTTTCAATCCCAGGAAGCTGCTTCTTGACCGGTCAGGGCCTCCAGGGGCACTGGGAATCCACCAGTGATGACTCAGTCCAGCCCTGACTCCCTCACCCCCCACCCCGTGGCCTCGTGCCCCTGTGTCCAGGTGGCACCCAAGCACAAGAGTGAGGCCTTGAGCCTGGCATTCCCTGAGCGTCTTCTGCACTCCAGTTTGGGAAGAAGAGCCCTGAGCACTGAGCACTGAGCAACTTCACTTTTAGTACCGAGATGCCACAATGGAGGCCAGGTGTCATTTAGGAATAAACACGTTTACAGAATACCTCGCGGTCAAACAGAGGGTTGGTCATCTGGAAAAGAGGAATGAAAGCAAATATTTATCTGCAAACAGAATTACAAACAATACTACACATCAAGGTCAAAGATTGCCTGAAATTAACTTGAATAAAACTAGAAAAGTGAGATAGCCAAATCATTGTTAAGTAAATATTACCACTAGAATCAGTTTCTTCAGTGTGGCTTTCAGCTCCTGGTTCCTCATGCTGTAGATGAGGGGGTTCACTGCAGGAGGTACTACCACATATAAAACTGCCACCAGCAGGTGCAGGGATGGTGAGGAGATGGAGGGGGGCTTCAGGTGTGCAAATATGATAGTGCTGATAAAGAGGGAGACCACGGCCAGGTGAGGGAGGCACGTGGAAAAGGCTTTGTGCCGACCCTGCTCAGAGGGCATCCTCAGCACTGCCCTGAAGATCTGCACATAGGACAGCACAATGAAAACAAAACAGCCAAATGCTAAACAAACACTAAACACAAGTGCCCAAACTTCCTTTAGGTAGGTGTCTGAGCAGGAGAGCTTGAGGATCTGGGGGATTTCACAGAAGAACTGGTCCACAACATTGCCTTGGCAGAGGGGCAGGGAAAATGTAGTGGCCGTGTGCAGGACAGCATTGAGAAAGCCACTGCCCCAGGCAGCTGCTGCCATCTGGGAACAAGCTCTACTGCCCACGAGGCTCCTGTAGTGCAGGGGCTTGCAGATGGCAACGTAGCGGTCGTAGGACATGATGGTGAGAAGGGAATACTCTGCTCCAATGAAGAAGACAAAAAAGAAGACCTGTGCAGCACACCCTTGATAGGAGATGGCCCTGGTGTCCCAGAGGGCATTGGCCATGGCTTTGGGGAGAGTGGTGGAGATGCAGCCCAGGTCGAGGAGGGCGAGGTTGAGGAGGAAGAAGTCCATGGGGGTGTGGAGGCGGTGGTCGCAGGCTACGGCGGTGAGGATGAGGCCGTTGCCCAGGAGGGCAGCCAGGTAGATGCCCAGGAAGAGCGCGAAGTGCAGGAGCTGCAGCTCCCGCGTGTCTGCGAATGTCTGCAGGAGGAACTCACTCACAGAGCTGCTGTTGGGCATTTGCTGGTTCTGGGCATGGTTTTTCGACCAAGGAGGGAAAACTCAGTAAGAAAATACAACAGAATTATCTGATAATATGTGATTCAGTTTCAACCTATTAAGCAGACATTAGGCAGGTCCCTTTCATGAGCTCTGACTGGTGCTGCCTGAGGCTGTCCCTAGGAGCAGAGGACTCTGCTGTGGACAGTGTAGTTAACAGTCCTTACCTATAGAAAGAAGTAAAGAGGAACATGGAGTATTCTCAGATTAACTTAACTCTTGACATGAACGAATTTTTGCTGCCAAGTCCCCTAAGGGCAGAGAAGGGCTGTGGCAATTTCTTTTTTCTATACTGTCATTCCTGCTGCACTTCAAGTAAAACCTTGTGGATCCTCAGAGTTACAGATACTATTCCTCTGGTGCCGAGCGTACTTCAGAGAGCACAGCCAGTCTGTCCATCAGTTCTGGTCTCAGCTGCCCTGTGCTGGTGGGAGAGGAGAGCAGCGATTGTCCCAGGGAGGTGCCTGAGCCCTCCCTCGCACAGCATTTCTGGCAGCAGCTCCCTCTCACCGCCTGCCCATGTCCCTGCTGCCTGCCCGTGTCCCTGCTGGGAGCCGCTTCTGTGTCCCCATGTCTCCTCCCTGTCCATGCTCACAGACCCCATCCCACAGTCTTTGTGCTCAGATTCACTCAGATTCCCCTCCACTGCAGGAATCTGAAAGCACAGAATCCAAAAATCTCAGATTAACCAATCCTCAGTCTTCCCCTTCAAATGCCCCCTTATAAATGACATTCACTAAAGCATCTTCTACTCCTCGCTGGAGTAACAGACATCCTGACAGCGGCTATCAGGCATCAGATGTGCCAGCTGTAGAAGACCCCTCTGGCAACCCCACCTGCACGACCCTGCTGCCACAGACTCACGGTGCCTGCAGATCTGTCCTGCCACACGCTGCCCTCTGTTGCTGCGCTCCTCACTGCCTCCAAGCCCTCTCTCCTTCTCTCCTGTCCCCGTGCCAGCTGCGGTCAGAGCCCCCAGCCCTGCTGCGCTGTGCACAGGAGCTGCTCCTGGGCACAGCTGTCTCTCTGCACCAGGGCCCTCTTGCCACGAGCTCTCTCTGTCCCACGAGCCCGGCCCAGCTCAGCACCAGACGCCCAGCCCAAGGCATTGGAATCCCCCCTCGGGGGGCTTTGGGGAGGAGCCCACGAACCTCAGGCACTGAGAGACAATTGAAGACATCTCTCAACAAGTCCAAGTCAGAGGCAAGTTTCCTGCAGTGTCCCCCTGAGGGCCAGCACTGACACAGCCTCCCTTGGAGCTCGTTAGAGCAGAGCATTGGAGGCAGTGAGGACAAGGAGACAAAGGCAGTGTGAAAGTGACCCTGATGTGTAGGAAAACTGGATGTGTTTCACTAAGCACAAGGACCCAAACAATAATGAATGATTGAAAATTTGAAAAGACGGAAAAAGGAGTTAAAACAGCAATAATAACAATAATAACAGTAAAAATAATGACAATAATATGTACAAAGCAAGTGATGCACCATGCAATTCCTGAGAAGCCCCTCACCGATGCTCAACCTGTCCCTGAGCATTGGTCCGCTGCACCCTGGCCAGCCTGCATCAGGATCTCTTGTGCACGTCCCTTCACCTTCAGTTCTTTTAGTGTGAAATCAGCTTTCAGAAGAATTTGGGGTATTTTCTTCCCTTTCTCAAACACTTCCTGTGCTGTGTCACCCCACACAACGATGCCATCGATGTACTGCAGGTGTTCAGGAGCTTCCTCCTCTTCCAGAGCACTCTGGATCAGTCCATGGCAAATGGTAGGGCTGAGTTTCCTGCCCTGGGGCAGTCGATGCCAGGTTGAAAGCAAGCTGTGGCCTTCACACTGCTGGCAAACGGATGGAGAAAAATGCATTAGCGATATCAGTTGTGGCAAAACGCTTGGGTGCCTTTGATCCCAGTGTGCATGGAAGCTCTACCGTGTCCGGCATGGCAGCACTCAGCACTGCATGACTTCATTCAGGCCACGACAATCCTCTGCCAGCGGACTCCCTTGGTGCTCTACTGACTGAGGTGCACGGCTGTGGCAGTGATTGGCACCAGCTGTCCTTCAGCCCTCATCAACCCCACAACAGAAGGGTCCTGTGAGAGATCAAGGCAAGGCAGACAACAGCATCATGTCCTCCCTCTCCAAGGCAGCTGTGCCAAAAGCCCACCCATACCCTTTTGGGTCCCTGAAATATCTCTCCTCTCCTGAAGCAGTCTCTTCCAAGGATGCACAGAGTCCGGGGCCAGTCCCAGTGGGGTGCTTTTGCCACTCCTTCCCACTTAGACTCACTTCAGCCTCCAGTACAGGTCAGTGTTGGCATCCCCCTGTCACTCCAGACATACAAATGGGTTCACCCCTCCACAGCTTGATGGCACTAGGGTACGCTCTGCAGTGGTGTCCACTGGAGCCTGAGACTTCTGGGGGCCTGATGTGCAAGGCCATCGAATCCTCACAGTCCAATACAGCCGATCGTCCCCTTCCTCCCCCTGGCTGGAGGCAGGGCCCCTCTAGTCCTGCTCATAGTATTCATTCCTGTGTCTGCAGGACTGCCCGCTGGAAAGTGGAGCAGCAGTTCTCTAAGAACCCCTTTTAGGGATTGTTTTTCCTTGCCACTCACATACCCGTGCCTCTAGGGTTGAGGCAGATTTTCCATCCCACTTTCTCATGTCCTCTCCACGGTCACACAGGTGAAACCACAGGGTGACACATCGTGTGTACCCACCATCTCTCCTTTCCTGCCCTCTGAGTCCAGGGAGGGGCCCCGTTTCTCCCAGCACCAGAGCAGCACAGGGATAGGGATCGCGTGATTATGATTACTGATGCCCTTAGGACCTCTTTCTCTTCATCCTCCTACTCACATGATGGCCCAGCTTTTCTGAAGCCTGCCTCATCTTCTTTCTCCTCCTTTCTTGGCTAGGTAGGAGTTTCTTTCCTTTCTTAAAAAACAAATGACCTTCACATCCATTGTTTTTTCTTGCATATAGGAGCAACTGATACAGACACAGGTTGCTTCTCTGGCACAGACACAGGGCCCATGAAAGGATCTGGAGTTGCTGCAGGGGATTTTGCAGATGCTGTAGCGGCTGCAGGGTCTGTCAGAGGGGTTGGAGTGGCTGCAGGGCTTGTCACAGAGGTTGGAGTGGCATTGATTGTGGCTCTGTAAGCATAGGCCGAGACCCAGCACACTGCAGTGGTATGTGTCTCTTTGGAAATGCCAGGGTGATAACACCACTTTTCCAAGCATTTAACCATTTTTTTTAGGATTCTACCTTTGCTCAGAGGTGAAGTTCCAAAGCAGTGGAGGTGCCCCCTGCTCTAGGTGCCTGCCCAGATCCTCCCACACTCCCTGCCACGCCTCACTCTCCTGCCTCTGGACACATCTCGGGATGGCATGCTTAAGTAGTTCTGAAACACATTCAGGAGACATAACAATAGGAACACGTGTGTTTGACCATCCCAAAGATATTCAAAGCTCTGAAGAGCTAGTGTAATTAGCCTGGAGGAGAAGGGGGAGGTGAAGGAGAAAGGGAGAGTGAACCAGTGGGGAAAAGTGTCCTCCCCTTGTCTCCCCCATGGCTTGGTTTCCTGAGGAGAAAAGGTCAAGAGTGTAATTCTTAATAGTTTCTGAGAGATGGCTCCCAAGGTACGGAGGTAATGGCAATGCTGAGTACAAGTACCAGATTAGTTTCATGACCAGGAATTTTATCATATCATAAGCCAGTGTTACATGATACAACAAAAGAATAAACTTGAAGGAGCCATCAGAAAAGATAAACAGCATGACAGGGGAGACATACAGGAAGTCATGTGCTATACAACACAGTTCTGAAATTGAGCACAACAGACTGGAGATTAAAAAAAAAAAAAGAAAAGAAAGAAAATCAACTTTGTGATCAGCAACTATTAAAATCAACTAATGGCTATTAAGGCTTTCTTTTAACATACTGTGGTGAGATCTGTCATTGGCTCAAACTTTGTGCTCCATGTTGGGCACCAAAAAGAGCGTGGTTTAACCCGGCAGGCAGCTCAGCACCACACAGCCATTCCCTCACACACACACCCTGCTACACCCCCAGCGGATGCAGGAGACAATGAGGAGGGGAAAAAAGTAAAATAAATTAAAAAAAAAAAAATCATGGGTTGAGATAAAGACAGTTTAATAGGACAGAAGGGGAAGACAAATAATACGAACAATGGTAATGATGATCGTGATGGTGATTGCCTGTCCCGCAGCAGTGGTACCCCCTACCCTGGCCAGCCACCCCATATTGATTGTTCAGCATGACGGCTGCGGTATGGAACATCCCTTTGGCCACTTGGGGTCAGCTGTCCTGCTTCTGTCCCCCCCAGCTCCTCAGGCACCCCCAGCCCTCCACTGCTGGGCAACAACTAAGCCATCAGTGTGTGATCATCATTCTTCTCATGCTAAATGCAAAACACAGCATCATACCAGCTACTAGGAGGAAAATTAACTCCATCCTAGCCAACTCCAGGACACCCACAGACTAAGGGCATGATATCTCTGTGTGTATATCAAAAGAGAAAAGGTGGTGGAGATTAATTAGAAAGTACTGGAGCTGAGCACGATGCAGATGGTGTGGAATATGGGGTGGATATTGTCCTCGTTTTGGCTGGGATAGACTTAATTTTCATCCTATTAGCTGGTATGGTGCAGTGTTTGTCTATAGGACACAGCTCTAGATGAAATAACAGCATGCATAAGAAGGAAGAAGAGAAAACGTGGAATCTCGCATCTTTCCATCCCGTACCCTTCTGTGATTCTGTGCTGTAATTCCATTAAACTAATTACTCTTTTATTGTCCAAACTGTCCTGCAAACTCCTACTGCTGTTACCTCGTGACAGACAGCACAATCAGGGTGAGCCATCTGCCTGTAGACATTAACACCTGACAGAATGGAGCATCTGTCCAGGCAAACCTTGAGAAACTGCAGGATTTGGCCTACAGAAACCTCTTGACAGTTACAGGGAGAAGAGGCCAGTCCTGCAGCAGAGGAAGAGGAACCCCACACATCAGGGCAGACTGGGACCCTGCTGAGTGAGCAGTGCCCAGGAGGATGAGGGCCTGGGCACCACGAGGGATGCCATACGAGCAGTGGTGCTGCTCCCCAGGAACCAGGCCAGCTTCCTACAGAGCTGCCTTACGAGGAGCATGGCCACCAAGAAGATCTGAGTTATCAGACTCAGCTCAGATCCAGTGTGACACCACACGGACAAGGGTCTAGAGCCAGCAGGAAAAGAGGTGAAGGTCTGGGAGTCCCTAGGACAGCCTGGTGTGGAGAGCAGCAAGGGCTGTAACAAGGCAGCAAGTCACAACAGGACCCAGGTCTTTGTGTCCAAGGCTCTGGCTGTTGTCTCTGCCACTGAGGCCTAGGAGGAGACAGCTTATCGGTAAAGCACCAGGGCCTCATTGCCTCCTCGCCCCCACCCATGAACCAGGCAGGGCTCGTACCATTCTCCTGCACTTGCCCATGCACATCCCCATCTCCTGCTGCCCCAGGAAGAGCCCTGAGCAGTGTCTGACAGGAACAGATCTCCCTTCCTTGGTGCCAGGGGTCAAGGCCTGGTCCTTGTGCTTGGTGAAACACATCCAGTTTGGAAAAGTGACATCAGGGTCACCTTCACATTGCCTTTTTCTGCTTGTCCTCACTGCCTCCAATGCTCTGCTCTAACGAGCTCCAAGGGAGGCTGTGTCAGGGCTGGCCCTCAGGGGGACACTGCAGGAAACTTGCCTCTGACTTGGACTTGTTGAGAGATGTCTTCAATTGTCTCTCAGTGCCTGAGGCTCGTGGGCTCCTCAGCAGAGCCCCCCGAGGGGGGATTCCAATGCCTTGGGCTGGGCGTCTGGTGCTGAGCTGGGCCGGGCTCGTGGGACAGAGAGAGCTCGTGGCAAGAGGGCCCTGGTGCAGAGAGACAGCTGTGCCCAGGAGCAGCTCCTGTGCACAGCGCAGCAGGGCTGGGGGCTCTGACCGCAGGTGGCACGGGGAGAGGAGAGAAGGAGAGAGGGCTTGGAGGCAGTGAGGAGCGCAGCAACAGAGGGCAGCGTGTGGCAGGACAGATCTGCAGGCTCTTGGCACTGTGAGTCTCTGGCAGCAGGGTCATGCAGGTGGGGTTGCCAGAGGGGTCTTCTACAGCTGGAACATCCGATGGCTGATAGCATCTGTCGGGATGGGTCTCTCTGTTTCTCCAGCGAGGAACAGAAGATGCTGTAGAGAATGGCATTTAGAAGGGGGCATTTCAAGAAGACTGAGGCTTGGTTTATCTGAAGGAAAAAGCTTTTTTGGATTCTGTGCTTTCAGATTCCTGCAGTGGAGGGGAATCTGAGTGAATCTGAGCACAGAGCTTCTGGGTTAGGGTCTGTGAGCATGAACAGGGGGGAGATGTGGAGACATAGAAGGAGCTCCCAGCAGAAGCACAGGCAGGCAGCATGGACATGGGCAGGCGGTGAGAGGGAGCTGCTGCCAGAAATGCTGTGCGAGGGAGGGCTCAGGCACCTCCCTGCCATCCCCTGCAGGGCAGACGCCTTCCCTGGGACACCCCCTGCGCTCCTCTGCCACCAGCACAGCCTCTGCCCTCAAGCCCCCGCTGTCCCCAGCAGGAGCTGCCTCCTCTGCAGGCAGAGCTGCAACACAGGAGGGTGTGCTGAGTGTCCGTCTGTCCCTCCCTGGCCTTGCCTCCCCTGGCAGCAGCACGCTGCCATTCTGTTGCCGACGGAGGGAAGACACAAACGCTCAATATGAGTGTTAGGTATGCTTCAGCTTTAATGGATAGCTCAATTGTCTTTTATCGTGTACAGGATAATTAGCTCATACATATTGCAAAAGCCAAGCTCCTTATTCGTGTACAGGATAATTAGCTCATACATATTGCAAAAGCCAAGCTCCTTATTGGTAAGCGTCATCTACTGCCCTATCTGTTAGTTCCGCATTCTTCTATCCGCTAGTTCCCCTTTCTAATCCAACTATAACTCCCAGGGCAGTATGCCCTCTACTATCATTGTTTCTAATTGCCTGGGATTTCTCACAAGAGTTCCCAGACAAGCTGCCTGGGATTTCTCACAAGAGTTCCCAGACAAGCCTTGCGTACGTGCCTTTGCTCTTGTTTTTCTAGACCAGCTGGGTGCGGTAATCCGCCATTTCCTTATCTTGCAGCTGCATGATATCAATGTGATTACGCGCAGCGAGCCAGTCCTCAACAATTCCCCCGTTTTTATTTTGAACCAAAAGCTTTCTATAGATTTTTCTATCAATCACCGCACACACTGCAATAAGCAAGGTACAATAAGCAACAGGGTCAAAAATCTCATGCAGAACTACGATTGTAAAGTAGTGTGCCTACTAGAATCTACATCAGTCAACAAGCCACTAAGCGCTAGGAATGTTGCTTCGCAGCGATACTGCTTCTTACTCGCACAGCACAATCACACAATCACACAATCACGCAGAGAGGCCTCTTGCACTTCTCATTCATACCACAAGACAATATCACTTAAAATAATTTGTGTGCAGCTTCAGGAGGTCCTTGTCTGCTCCCGTGGTGAGCGGCTGAGAGTGGAGACCCCTCCGAGGAAAAAATGCTCGGGGTGCACCTAGGGGCGTCCGTTCCACAGTCGATCCCACAGCCGAGCAGAGCGGCTCCTGGCGCAAGGAAGGATGCTATTATAGTTTGTATAATGACAGCAAAGAGATGCATTGCAATAAGGAGCACGTGTGGCATTGACCCTTTTTTTTTTTTTTTTTTTTTTTTTTTTTTTTTTTTCGAGCAATTACACCTTACACATGCTATTACTGTTGCTAGAAAAACCCTACTAGTTAACTGCTCGAGCCTTTTTATTAGGCAACTAAATACTACTCGCGCCGCTACTATAATTAGGACAATTATTAGCAGTAAGCGTAGCCCTTCTTTTATCAGACCCAATATCCAACCCCCCATGTTCCCAAACCAATTTGCAAACAGTCTATCAAGCCAATTATCTTGGACCACTATCTTCTTGGTGTGGTCTCTCAGCCATTTCAGTTGCTCGTGGATTGACTCGCCATGGTCCGAGAGATTAAAACAGCACATTCCTTCGAGCTCTTCACACCCGTGGCCCTGTGCCAGCAGTAGAAAATCAATCGCCGCTCTGTTCTGTAACACAGCGTGTCGCAAGCTGTCCAGGTCCTAGGCCATTTCTGTGAGTATCTGCGTAGTCACATTTAATGTTTTCACCACTGTACTTCAAATCTACATTTTACAAAGTGACCAGCAAGTGTGCCACATTAACTGACCAACCTCTGAGATTTTACCTTTCATACCAGTGTCTTCTTGGGCTCTTTTAATTAAACACGTTTCTCATTCAAGTGAATTGAAATGCTTCAGTTGGTTTTATTCTCAGGAGCCTCATAAAAAACAAAGATATTGCACCCTCTTTGTTCAGTTATTCAATGTTTGTCTCTTTCACAGCAAATAATTACTTCATTGAAGTTAAAACTTCCAAACATAACTTACTAATAGTCTCCAATTTCAGCTCAGATCACTCGTTGAAAATACTCTGCTAAATACAGATAACTTACAATAACTTTAACAGTTAATTGTCCATAACAAACACCATGGTTTTTCTCCAGACCAATGTTCAAATTTTAAGACCACCCTTTAATATTTCTTTGTACAGGTGAAAAACAGTCTTCAATTTTCTAGTCTTGTTTTAAATATAAAAGTTGGAAGGGACATTCAAGTTTCAAGTCTCCACACTGAACTTAAAAAAAAAAAATCATGTGGAGGTAAACAAATCAAGTTGTATACTCCAGGAGGTAGAGGCCTTCAATTTGTGTTCATATATACATATGCACAGAATTCAGTGTTCCAACAGAAAAAGAATTAGCCAAAAAGCAATAAAAGTTATTTACTACTGTGACATTTCAAGACTTCCACAGCTTTGCCTAAAGACACAAACACAATTAACATAATTCCCTATGTGCTTTTTTTTTTTTTTTTTTCAAATGTCACATTTGCTTGTTTTACAGCCCAACAAGCTAGTTTCCCTAGACTAGCCATAGCATGAGCCACAGCCACTCCAGGCACAAGTGCCGCTGAAAAGAACCTTTCAGCAGGACCCCAGAGTTCGACCTGGTCATCGCAGTCACTCCCCAAAGTTTTTGAGACTGCGTCTCGTCCGTCGTTTCCATTGTTGAGTAATGTTTCGCAATTCTTGACTGTGTAGGTCAGGGGCAAACAAGGTCAGGCGTCCTAGATAACATGGCCCACCATGCGAGTTGGCCGGGATTCCCTGCCAGGCTCGATCCACGCAAATCAGGAATATACCGGGTGGTAGGGCCTTGGCGGTGTGCCTTGGCCAGTCACCCCCGCCATCCTGATTCCATGCCCCCATGGTAGCGTTGGTGGTGTCGTTGTGTCCGCAGTAGCCGCCATTGGCCTCGAAGCCCTTTGTGTGTGAGGTCACATTGGTCCATTGAGTCATGTTTTGTTTTCCTTTATTCCACATAAAGCACGTCTGTGTCCAGTTATTACTGGTGTTCCCTACCGCCACTGATCCCAACAAATCCAGTTCTTGGGGATCCCATGGCAAGCTCGTGTTCAGAGCCACTAGCGCCGCCACAACGGCGTCGGAGAGGTTGGACGAAAGATCGAACAAATCAGTACTTGCGGAATATGGTGCTAACAGTTGTTTCAGCTCCTCCTTGTTCCCTATTGGGACCCCGAACAAACAGGTGCGGAAGGGATCAGTCGCTTTGGCAAGAGACAGGCAGAATTGAGCCAATCGAGTTCCCTTCGGTATATGTAGCGGAGGGAACATGGCTGATACCATAATTTGTATCTCCCCAGTAAAGTCCTTATCAATAAGTCCTGTTAACACTAAAGCCCCATTTAATGTCGCCGATGACCTTCCAATCAGAAGTGCTCCAACAGGCTCATTATTAATTTTTACAGGTCCCATAACGCCTGTTTTCACCCCAACAGGCTTATTGTCCATCAAAGTCACATTTACTGCGGTTGCCAAGTCCAATCCCCAGGCTCCCTCTGGTGGCTGGTTGGAGGTGAAAGGATTCGTCTCGGTTGGAGTCTCCGCAGCTGCCGCCGCTGTTGAGGGAAAAGCCGCTTTTTGTGTCATCGCGGGGCGGCGGTTCCCGCTGGTCTTCCCGTTTCCCTGGGTCTTCCGCCGGCAAGCGGTTTCATTATGCGTATTAGATCGGCAAGAGGGACACCACACATTAGCCGTCCCACATTGCCTCTTCATATGACCCGCGATGTCACACCGATAGCAGCGTAGTGCAGGTCTTCTCGACGAGTGAGGTCCTTTTCCACTTTGCAGGGGGGGCAAGGGCGGCGAATACCTGCGACTGACTAGCCTGCAGTCCCTGAGTAATACTTTCCCCTACCTTTCGAATAGCGTCAACCAATAGCGCCTGCGAGCCTATCGGTATCCGCGACAATCGATCAAGAGCCTCTTCTATAGTCCAGGTACTGGGCAGCGTATTTAGAACATTTCGAGAGGTTTGATTACAATTTTGAAGGGCGCATTGTTTAAGAATAGGGCCTTTGAGATATTCGGGTAACCCAGCTACCTGTATAGCTGCGGCAACCCTATCAATAAATGTTCCAAACGCTTCGTCTCGCCCTTGCTTGATGGACATATAGGAGGGCATTCCTCCAGGCTCCCTAATTTGGTCCAGTGCTCTCCTAGCTAGCGTCATGGTCGCTTTTGCCTTATCCGGCCCCATTAGGGCCTGGGCCTCCAAGCGATTGTATGCACCGACCCCCAAAAGCTCCTCCAGCGTGACCCCGTATAATGGATCTCCGGGCTGACGCTGCACCGCAACTGCCTCCTGACAAGCTGAATGCCAATGGGCATTAAACAGCAGGATCTGATGCTGCGTCAGTATTAGTTTCACGATATTACGAATGTCGCCGGGGAGCAACACGTTAGTGGACCACAGATAGTCTAACATCTGTTTCGTTGGCTCCCCACGTATTCCTGACTCATTTACCGTGGCACGCAATTGGGTCAGTATTTTCCAGTCCAGATTTGTCATAGTAACAGTTATCTGGCCCTGGGCGTCTGGTGGAGAATACACCACGGGGAAGGCGCCTACAAGCTCTGTCGCTGCCCCCACATCACCTTCACGTAACGCCTCCCCTGCTATTTTCGCCCAGAGTCCTGCTCTCTCCGACCCCCCTGATTCGAGTCGCATATCTTTCAAAAATGGATTCTTATTTCTCCCCTCGCCTGCCGCCTCTCCCTCGGGAGTTTCCAGGGGTAGAGGAGGTGCACTGGGTCGTGCCCCCTCTCCCCATCCCCCGGGTGCCTTCATGGTGAATTGTTGGACCGACGGAGGGAGGGGGTACGGATTGGCCTCTTCATCCGCCCTCAACGTTTTGCCCAGCCGCTCTGTTGCAGCGGCTGCTACTTTCTGTTCTACCCGATGTATTGTTAAAGCATTCGTAACAGCCCGCCACGGTTTTGCCAGCTTCTTAGCCGTCTTATTCTCACTAATCATTTCCTCAAACAATATATCACCAAACTTACGCCACTCATCCTCCTCAAACAATGTGTCAGGGTTAATAAAGCAGCCCTTCGCCACCCCATAGGCCACTAACCCCTGTAATTCTTTATGACAATCTATATCTGGCGTCTTACGCTTTTCTAAAAAGCACTTAAGTAAATCTATTGCCGCTTGTTTCTCCATGCTTACTCACGGTGCCGTTGCCCCCGTGCAAAGCGTGTCTTACGCTTTTCTAAAAAGCACTTAAGTAAATCTATTGCCGCTTGTTTCTCCATGCTTACTCACGGTGCCGTTGCCCCCGTACAAAGCTTCCGTTCGCGGCGTTCCGGCGGGACCCGCTATGGGTTCGTCCCGGGCGCTCTTCCCGAGTCGCCTTCTGCTCGCCCCAATCTTATGTTCCGCGGATTCCGGGTTACGTAGTCAGAACCGGCTTTCCCCTTGTACTCCGTCGCCTAATACCGGCTTACTCGTTTAGGGTCCTCGTCCAGCAAGGGTCCCTGTTCGGGCGCCATCTGTTGCCGACGGAGGGAAGACACAAACGCTCAATATGAGTGTTAGGTATGCTTCAGCTTTAATGGATAGCTCAATTGTCTTTTATCGTGTACAGGATAATTAGCTCATACATATTGCAAAAGCCAAGCTCCTTATTCGTGTACAGGATAATTAGCTCATACATATTGCAAAAGCCAAGCTCCTTATTGGTAAGCGTCATCTACTGCCCTATCTGTTAGTTCCGCATTCTTCTATCCGCTAGTTCCCCTTTCTAATCCAACTATAACTCCCAGGGCAGTATGCCCTCTACTATCATTGTTTCTAATTGCCTGGGATTTCTCACAAGAGTTCCCAGACAAGCTGCCTGGGATTTCTCACAAGAGTTCCCAGACAAGCCTTGCGTACGTGCCTTTGCTCTTGTTTTTCTAGACCAGCTGGGTGCGGTAATCCGCCATTTCCTTATCTTGCAGCTGCATGATATCAATGTGATTACGCGCAGCGAGCCAGTCCTCAACACCATTCCTTCTGGCTTCTCCACCTGGCCGTGCTGCTGCTGCTCTTGTTCCCAGGCTGCCTGGGGATGGGGGTTTCACGTGCCCATGGAGTGAGCCCTCGGGGTGCCTGGGGGAAGGGGAGTACGGGGACAGGGTGAGGGGTCTGGAGATGGGTACTTGGAGCCTGGATTCCTCTGCCCTCAGCAGCGTTCAAGCTCTTCTCAGGACAACCTACTTAGTGCAATTGTCCTGCAGTCAAAGAGATGCCAGCACAGAGCAACTGAATCCAATGTAGGAAAGGGCTCTGCCAACTGTCTGTGTGCAACTGCGCAAGTGCATTGAGGGGCTTAATTAAGAAATTGAAATGGTTTTTCTCAGATACCTCTGATATATTATTACTGTATTTCTGTTCCTTTGGCAGGACCCCATGCCCAAAAGCAGGAAATGCCCAACATCAGCTCTGTGAGCGAGTTCCTCCTGCTGGCATTCGCAGACATGCGGGAGCTGCAGCTCCTGCACTTCGCGCTCTTCCTGGGCATCTACCTGGCTGCCCTCCTGGGCAACGGCCTCATCCTCACCGCCGTAGCCTGCGACCACCGCCTCCACACCCCCATGGACTTCTTCCTCCTCAACCTCGCCCTCCTTGACCTGGGCTGCATCTCCACCACTCTCCCCAAAGCCATGGCCAATGCCCTCTGGGACACCAGGGCCATCTCCTATCAAGGCTGTGCTGCACACGTCTTTTTCTTTCTCTTCTTTATATCAGCAGAATATTTTACTCTGACTGTCATGTCCTATGACCGCTACGTTGCCATCTGCAAGCCCCTGCACTACGGGAGCCTCGTGGGCAGCAGAGCTTGTGCCCAGATGGCAGCAGCTGCCTGGGGCAGTGGCTTTCTCAATGCTGTCCTGCACACGGCCACTACATTTTCCCTGCCCCTCTGCCAAGGCAATGCTGTGGACCAGTTCTTCTGTGAAATCCCCCAGATCCTCAAGCTCTCCTGCTCAGGTTCAGACTACCTAAAGGAAGTTAGACTTCTTGTGGTTAGTGCATGTTTAGCATTTGGCTGTTTTGTTTTCATTTTTTTTTCCTATGTGCTGATCTTCAGGGCTGTGCTGAGGATGCCCTCTGAGCAGGGCCGGCACAAAGCCTTTTCCACGTGCCTCCCTCACCTGGCCGTGGTCTCCCTGTTTGTCAGCACGGCCATGTTTGCCCACCTGAAGCCCCCATTCATCTCCTCCCCATCCTTGGACATGGTGGTGTCATTTCTGTACTCGGTGGTGCCTCCAGCATTGAACCCCCTCATCTACAGCATGAGGAACCAGGACCTCAAGGAGGCAGTGAAGAAACTCTTTGCACACATGCTTTTGTGAACCATTAATGTTCACTTGAGTTCCAGGTTTATTTCAGAAACAGGAAAATATTTTTTATTATTTGTCTTTATGAATATTTTCTCCAAGTTGTGGTTTTCGTTTAAATAATGTTATACTTAACATGCTGCCCGTTATATTTCCTAACTTACTTTAACCGAATAGTCTAATGTACTTATAAAACTGGGCTTCACGTGTAGATAAATACAGTAAAGAAAACAGGCGAAATTCATTGTTATCAGCTGCCGTCTCTTCCCATCTCCTGTGCAGCTGGGGGAGCAGCCCCAGCATGCAGGAGGGGCTCAGGGCCCAGAGCCCAGCTGCCACAGGGAGGAGCAGCCCCGCTGGCCCTCGTGGCTGCCCCTCACTGCCCGCTGGGCTCTGCCTCTCTGCTGCCTTCGGGTCGGGGCTGCTGCTTCCCTGGAGCCATGGCCATGGCCAGCAGCAGGACGTGGCCTTTCCACTGCTGCTCTCTTCTGGCTTCCACATTGTGCTTCTTGTATTTGGATAAGCCCTGAGATCTCATGTATGTTGGTGACAGTCCTGTTATCCCTACATTGGCATCTCTTCAATGTCTCTGCACGCCTCTTGCAAACCTGGTTTCAGGAATACACCCAAGGAGCTGCTTCCTGAACAGACCTCTTGCTTTTCTGGGCCTCACAATGGATCAGAACCCCAGAGGGATCAGTGAAGGACCAAGGGCTGCACTGGGAGCTGCCTTCTTGCTTGCCTATGGCCCAGCAAACAGTAACTGGCCTTGACTGGATAGGGACTGTCCCACTGCTGCTGGGTCTGATGGCAAATGGCATCCTGGAGAGGAATCTGGAGCTGCTCTGTGCCTGGGCCAGGCCTCTTGTGCTGGCCTGGGGAGCGGGGCTGGCCCTGCGGGGCACAGGCACTCTGTGCTGGGGATGTCCCAGGCAGGAGAGCAGGGCTCCTGCAGCTTCACGGCCCTCCATCTCCTGAGCCGTGGCTGGCCCCAGCGCGGAGGCTGCTGGGGAGGCCCAGAGCCGCCTTTGTGCCAGCAGCTGCGGTGCCTTCCGAGGGGCTGGGGCTGTGCTGGCCGTGCCCAGAGCCCTGCAGCAGCCTGCGGTGGGCACTGGCCTGGGGCCAGCCCAGCCTGGGCTGCTGGGCTGGGGAGAGGTCCGGGAGGTGGGGAGAGGTGGGCAGGGGCTGGGCTGGGCTGGGCAGTGCCCGGCAGAGGGCAGCAGCAGCGTCAGGGAGCGGTGGCAGCATGCAGGGGAGGGCTCCCAGCAGGGCTTGGTGCTGCAGAGCCAGGGCTGGGGAAGGGAGCCCAGAGCTGCAGGGGCAGGGGACACGAGGCCGCTCGGGGCCCTTGCTGGCCTGGGCAGAGCAGGAAGGGGGCCCAGGGCATTCGTCCCCTCACCGCAGCCTGCCACGACCTGCACGGCGCTCACGGAGCATCCAGGGCCAGGCTGTGCCCTGTGGTGCGCAGGGAGAGGGCAAAGTCTCTCTGAAGAAGAGGCTGAAACTGAAAAGGTCCCTCCGCTGCCCCATGGTGTGACAGGGCCAGGGTGGGACAGGTTACCTTTATTTGATGTAGTTCTTGTGTAATTTGCATTGGTGATGGCACAAAGAGAGAGTTCCTTCACCAGTCATGTACATCCTTCTTCATGTTAGGACACAACTCAACGTTCTTCAGTCTTCTTTATCTCACAGATGAACTGGATTAGGTCTCCTTGATTACTCTGAGGCACAGTGCAATGCTTTTTCCCTTCTGCTACTCCAGCACAATATGTGTGACTTTCCCTTACTCTGCACATTGACCTGACGGGTCATTTCACATTTTTCACTTTCATATCCCTAGTTGGAAGGGGATGATTCCCCAAAGTGGGGCAAGCTGATGGGTTCTGCCTCAGCCATTTGAAGCACGCTATACTTGAGTTTTTCAGCCTGAGTTTGCTAAAGATGACCCAGGACGGTAAATGGATGTTTAGGTGTCTAGTACGAATAATGGAAAGTATCTCAGGTTTCCAAAGGCCATTTCAAATCTAGGTCAATCCCAGGAACTCACAGAAGAAGGGATTTGTCTTTGAAGGGGTTTCCTGTTCTGGGCTGGGCTGCAGTTACAGGGACAAAGACCACTGCTGGCAGTGGAGGTACCCTGGTGTCCTGGTTCCAGTTAGGACAGAGTTAAGTAGCTCATAGTAGCTGGTAGGGTGCTATGTTTTGGATTAGGATGAGAAGAGCGCTGATAACATGCTGCTGTTTTAATTGTTGCAGAGCAGTGTTTACACCAGGCCAAGGACTTTTCGGCTTCTCGCTCTGTCCTGCCAGCGAGCAGGCTGGGGGTGCAGCAGGAGCTGGGAGGGGACAGACCCAGGACAGCTGACCCAAACTGGCCAAAGGGGTATTCCATACCATCTGACGTCATGCTAAACAATATATAGGGGTGGCTGGCCGGGGTGGGGGGCCGGCTGCTCGGGGCAATTGTGGCAAGATATTGCTGCCCGGGTAGAGAACCTGGTTGTAAAGGTACGCCATGTAGATGCTCATGTGCCCAAGAATCGGGCTACTGAAGAACACCAAAACAACCAGCAGGTGGATCAGGCTGCTAAGATTGAAGTGGCTCAGGTGGACCTGGACTGGCAACATAAAGGTGAATTATTTATAGCCCGATGGGCCCATGACACCTCAGGCCATCAAGGTAGAGATGCAACCTACAGATGGGCTCGTGATCGAGGGGTGGACCTGACCATGGACACTATAGCACAGGTTATTCATGACTGTGAAACATGTGCTGCAATCAAGCAAGCCAAACGGTCAAAACCTCTTTGGTATGGAGGACGATGGCTGAAATATAAATATGGAGAGGCCTGGCAGATTGATTACATCACACTCCCTCAAACCCGCAACGGCAAGCGCCACGTACTTACAATGGTGGAAGCAACCACCGGATGGCTGGAAACATATCCTGTGCCCCATGCCACCGCCCGGAACACTATCCTGGGCCTTGAAAAGCAAGTCTTATGGCGACATGGCACCCCAGAGAGAATTGAGTCAGACAACGGGACTCATTTCCGAAACAACCTTATAGACACTTGGGCCAAAGAACATGGTATTGAGTGGGTGTATCACATCCCCTATCATGCACCAGCCTCTGGAAAAGTTGAACGATACAATGGACTGTTGAAGACTACACTGAAAGCAATGGGTGCTGGGACATTCAAAAATTGGGATACACACTTGGCAAAGGCCACCTGGTTAGTCAATACCAGGGGATCTGCCAACCGAGCTGGACCTGCCCAATCAAACCTGTTACGCACTGTAGAAGGGGATAAAGTTCCTGTAGTGCACGTAAGAAACATGCTGGGTAAAACAGTCTGGGCTACTCCTGCCTCAGGAAAAGGCAAACCCATTCGTGGAATTGCTTTTGCTCAGGGACCTGGATGCACTTGGTGGGTAATGCAAAAGAATGGGGAGGTCCGGTGTGTACCTCAAGGGGATTTGATACTGGGTGAGAATAGCCCATGAGTTGAATTGTAGTATGTTAATTATTATATAATAATGTATGTCATCACTACCATGATTGCTATATATCATAGATGAAAATGGTGATTAATTAGAATGTATTGGACAGAGTGTAACCTGAGCATGACATAAATGGTATGGAATAAGGGGTGGATATCTGTCCTGGTTCCAGTTAGGACAGAGTTAAGTAGCTCATAGTAGCTGGTAGGGTGCTATGTTTTGGATTAGGATGAGAAGAGCGCTGATAACATGCTGATGTTTTAATTGTTGCAGAGCAGTGCTTACACCAGGCCAAGGACTTTTCGGCTTCTCGCTCTGTCCTGCCAGCGAGCAGGCTGGGGGTGCAGCAGGAGCTGGGAGGGGACAGACCCAGGACAGCTGACCCAAACTGGCCAAAGGGGTATTCCATACCATCTGACGTCATGCTAAACAATATATAGGGGTGGCTGGCTGGGGTGGGGGGCCGGCTGCTCGGGAATAGGCTGGGCATCGGTCAGCGGGTGGTGAGCAATTGCATTGTGCATCACTTGTTTTCTTATACATTATTATTGTTAATACTATTACCATTATCACTATTATTATTATTATTGTTATTATTATTTTCCTGTCTTAATAAACTGTCTTTATCTCAACTCACAGGCTTCACTTTCCCGTTTCTCTCCCCCATCCCAGAGAGGGAGGGGGGAGGGTGAGCGAACGGCTGTGTGGTGTTTAGCTGCCAGCCGGGTTAAACCACAACAATCGGTCAGCGGGTGGTGAGCAATTGCATTGTGCATCACTTGTTTTCTTACACATTATTATTGTTAATACTATTACCATTATCACTATTATTATTATTATTGTTATTATTATTTTCCTGTCTTAATAAACTGTCTTTATCTCAACTCACAGGCTTCACTTTCCCGTTTCTCTCCCCCATCCCAGAGAGGGAGGGGGGAGGGTGAGCGAACGGCTGTGTGGTGTTTAGCTGCCAGCCGGGTTAAACCACAACAGTCCTTTTGGCGCCCAACGTGGGGCCCGAAGGGTTGAGATGTCGACAAATCTGACCAGAGTGTGTTAAACTAAAATTGGTATAAGTATTGGACCTGCTTAATAGTTGCTAGTCACGATGTTGATTGCCTTAATCTCCAGTCTGCTGTACCTGTATTCCAAATTGAGTTTTATGGTGCGTTACTTTCTGTATGTGCTCCCTGTTGCACTGTTTATCCTTTCCGGGCCCTGGTTTAAGATTGTTATGGTACTGTGCGGTGTAGCAATGGCTTATGAAATGATGAAATATCTGGTCACGACTTTAACCTGGTATTTGTACTCAGCACTGATGTCGACTCTATACTTTGGAACCCATATCTCGGAAACTATTAGCAATTACACCTATTGCCTGTTTTCATTAGGGAGCCAATCTGTGAAGGGGACAGGGGAAGACATGTTTCCCTACCTGTTCACTCTCCCTTTCTCCTTCACCACCACCCTCTTATCCCCCGAGTTAGTTACGGTGGTTCTCCGAGATGTTGAATATCCTTGGGATACTCAGACCAGCCTGCTCTTGTTGTTATGTCTCCTGAATGCGCTTCAGATTTTGTGGAGGGTTAAACAACTACTTAGGAATCTCATCCGGAGATCTGTCTTGAGGCGGGATAGTTGCGAGTGGCAGGGAGTGTGGGAGGATATGGGCAGGTTTCTAGAGCAGTGGTCACCTCCAGTGTTTTGGACATTCACCCCTGAACAACTGCAAAATCCTAAAAAGCTGGCAGAATGCTTGAAAAAAAGGTGTCATGACTCTGGCAGTGCCAAAGTGACACAAATCACTGTAGCGTGCTGGGGTCTGGCTTGTGCCTATCGAGCTGCAATTGATGCTACTATCAACCTAGTGACAGCTCCTGCAACCGCTCCAGTTCCAGCTCCTGCAGCCGCTCCAGCTCCTGCAGCCGCTCCAGCTGCAGCTCCTGCAGCCGCTCCAGCTCCAGCTCCTGCAGCCGCTCCAGCTCCTGCAGCCGCTCCAGCTCCAGCTCCTGCAGCCGTTCCAGTTCCAGCTCCTGCAGCCGCTCCAGCTCCTGCAGCCGCTCCAGTTCCAGCTCCTGCAGCTACTCCAGCTCCTGCAGCCGCTCCAGCTCCAGCTCCTGCAGCCGCTCCAGCTCCTGCAGCCGCTCCAGCTCCAGCTCCTGCAGCCGCTCCAGCTCCAGCTCCTGCAGCCACTCCAGCTCCTGCAGCCGTTCCGGCTCCTGCAGCCGCTCCAGCTCCAGCCCCTGCAGCCGCTCCAGCTCCAGCCCCTGCAGCCACTCCAGCTCCAGCTCCTGCAGCCGCTCCAGCTCCAGCCCCTGCAGCCGCTCCAGCTCCTGCAGCTGCCCCAGCTCGTGCAGCTGCTCCCACTCCTGTGGCTGGGTCAGAGAAACGAGCTGTAGCAGTGCAAGTTGACCCCGCAGAGGGTATTCCAACCCCTGTGGCAGACCCTGTGTCTGGGTCAGAGAAACGAGCTGTAGCAGTGCAAGTTGCCCCTGTAGACAAGGTGAAAAAATGGGATAGAGGCTCAGGTCGTTTAAAACGCAGACAGTCTTCTGCTAAGTCTGGGCGTAGTGAAGACGAGGCTGGGCCATCAAAGGTGCAGGAGACTGAAGATGAGGATGAGGATGTCGAAAAATCAACAGTAACTACCCGAACTCTATACCAGCGTGAGCTACGAGATGTGCGAAAAGATTTTGGTCGCTGTATAGGTGAGCAGCTTGTCGCCTGGCTGCTCCGGTGCTGGGACACCGGAGCCAATTATGTGGAATTAGAGGGCAAGGAAGCCAGGCGGCTGGGATCCCTTGCTAGGGACGCAGGCATTGACAAAGCAATTGGAGATTGAGCACGATCTCGCAGCCTCTGGAGGCGTCTCCTGTCAGCTGTGCAGGAAAGGTATCCCTTCAAGGAAGAACTTGTATGTCTACCAGGCAAATGGACCACCATGGAGAAGGGAATTCAGTACCTGAAGGAATTGGCCGTACGGGAAGTAATTTATAAGGACCTAGACGACGCACAAACATCCGCAGATCCAGATGCAGTCCGGTGTACACTACCCATGTGGCGGAAGTTTGTACGGAGTGCACCATCATCATGTGCCAGCTCATTGGTAATACTAGCCTGGAAAGCGCAGGAGAATCCCCCAGTGAATGAAGTGACTAAAATACTCCGGCAGTACGAAGGAAATCTCTCCTCTTCCCTACAGGCCTGTGTCTCGGCTGTGGAGAAACTCTCTGAAGAGGTCCACCAACTTAAAGAGAATTTATCTTCCCCTCCACCTGAACAAACCAGTGTCCACCAGCTAAAAGAGAATGCTTTGGAGAAACTTTCTGAAAAGATCCACCAACTTGAAGAAAGATTATCTTCCCCTCCACCTGAACGAACCAGTGTCCACCAGCTAAAAGAGAATACTTTGGAGAAACTTTCTGAAAAGATCCACCAACTTGAAGAGAGATTATTTTCCTCCCCACCTGTACAAACCAGTGTCTCAGCTATTAGGGGTAAACGTTCATCTATGCAAGGAAGACAATATGGTGGGCACACACACCGCGCCACCCTGTGGTTTTACCTCCGTGACCATGGAGAGGCCATGAGAAAATGGGATGGAAAATCTACTGCGACCCTAGAGGCACGGGTACGTGAATTGCAAAAGAAAACAATTGGGAAAAAGGGGTTCTCTGAAAAGTTTGCTGCTCCAACTTCCAGCAGGCAGTCCTTTAAACACAGAAACGAAGACTCTGACCAGGACTAGAGGGGCCCTGCCTCCAGCCAGGGGGAGGAAAGGGACAATCGAGTTTATTGGACTGTGTGGATTCGATGGCCTGGCACGTCAGACGCACAGAAGTATAAGGCTTTAGTAGACACCGGTGCACAATGTACTCTAATGCCATCAAGCTATAAAGGGCCAGAGCCCATCTGTATTTATGGTGTGACGGGGGGATCCCAGCAGTTAACTGTATTGGAGGCTGAGGTGAGTCTAACCGGGAATGAGTGGCAAAAGCACCGTATTGTGACTGGCCCAGATGCTCCGTGCATCCTTGGCATAGACTATCTTAGAAGAGGATATTTCAAGGACCCAAAAGGGTTCCGCTGGGCTTTTGGCATAGCTGCCTTAGAGACAGAGGACATTAAACAGTTGTCTACCTCTCCCGGTCTCTCAGAGGACCCTTCTGTTGTGGGGTTGCTGAGGGTTGAAGAACAGCAAGTGCCGATCGCTACCACAACTGTGCACCGGCGGCAATATCGCACCAACCGAGACTCCCTGAGTCCCATCCATAAGCTAGTTCGTCAACTGGAGAGCCAAGGAGTGATCAGCAAGACTCATTCACCTTTTAATAGTCCCATATGGCCAGTGCGAAAGTCTAATGGTGAGTGGAGACTAACAGTGGACTATCGTGGGCTGAACGAAGTCACGCCACCACTGAGTGCTGCAGTGCCGGACATGCTAGAAATCCAGTATGAACTGGAATCAAAGGCAGCCAAGTGGTATGCCACAATTGATTTCGCTAATGCATTTTTCTCCATCCCTCTAGCAGCACAGTGCAGGCCACAGTTTGCTTTCACTTGGAGGGGAGTCCAATATACTAGGAATCGGCTGCCCCAGGGGTGGAAATACAGCCCTACCATTTGCCATGGACTGATCCAGTCTGCGCTGGAGCAGGGGGAAGCTCCTGAACACCTGCAGTACATCAATGACATCATTGTGTGGGGTGACACTGCAGAGGAAGTTTTCGAGAAAGGGAAGACAATAGTCCAAATCCTTCTGAAGGCCGGTTTTGCCATAAAAACGAATAATGTTAAAGGACCTGCACGAGAGATCCAGTTTTTAGGAATAAAATGGCAAGATGGACGTCGTCAAATCCCAATGGATGTGATCAACAAAATAACAGCTATGTCTCCACCAACTAGCAAAAAAGAAACACAAACTTTCCTAGGTGTCGTGGGGTTTTGGAGAATGCATATTCCAAATTACAGTCTGATTGTAAACCCGCTCTACCAAGTAACCCGTAAGAAGAATTCTTTTGAATGGGGCCCTGAGCAACGACAAGCCTTTGAACAAATTAAGCAGGAAATAGTTCATGCAGTAGCCCTCGGGCCAGTCCGAACAGGACCAGATGTAAAGAATGTGCTCTACACCGCAGCCGGGGAGAATGGTCCCACCTGGAGCCTCTGGCAGAAAGAACCTGGGGAAACTCGAGGTCGACCCCTGGGGTTTTGGAGTCGGGGATACAGAAGATCTGAGGCCCGCTATACTCCAACTGAAAAGGAGATATTGGCAGCATATGAAGGAGTTCGATCTGCTTCGGAAGTGGTCGGTACTGAAGTGCAGCTCCCCCTGGCACCCCGACTGCCGGTACTAGGCTGGATGTTCAAAGGAAGGGTCCCCTCTACACATCATGCAACTGATGCCACATGGAGCAAGTGGGTTGCACTGATTACTCAGCGGGCTCGAATAGGAAACCCCAGTCGCCCAGGAATCTTGGAAGTGATTATGGACTGGCCAGAAGGCAAATGCTTTGGGATATCATCAGAGGAGGAGGTGGTTCGTGCTGAAGAAGCCCCACTGTACAACAAGCTACCAGAAAATGAGAAGAAATATGCCTTGTTCACTGACGGGTCCTGTTGTATTGTGGGAAAGCATCGGAGATGGAAAGCTGCTGTATGGAGTCCTACACGACGAGTTGCAGAAGATGCTGAGGGAGAAGGTGAATCGAGTCAGTTTGCATGTTAATTATTATATAATACTGTATGTCATCACTACCATGATTGCTATATATCATAGATGAAAATGGTGATTAATTACAAGGTATTGGAAAGAGTGTCACCTGAGCATGACATAAATGGTATGGAATAAGGGGTGGATATCTGTCCTGGTTCCAGTTAGGACAGAGTTAATTTTCCTCCTAGTAGCTGGTAGGGTGCTATGTTTTGGATTAGGATGAGAAGAGCACTGATAACATGCTGATGTTTTAATTGTTACAGAGCAGTGTTTTTAAACCAAGCCAAGGACTTTTCGGCTTCTCGCTCTGTCCTGCCAGCGAGCAGGCTGGGGGTGCAGCAGGAGCTGGGAGGGGACAGACCCAGGACAGCTGACCCAAACTGGCCAAAGGGGTATTCCATACCATCTGACGTCATGATAAAAAATATATAGGGGTGGCTGGCCGGGGTGGGGGGCCGGCTGCTCAGGGATAGGCTGGGCATCGGTCAGCGGGTGGTGGGCAATTGCATTGTGCATCACTTGTTTACTTACACATTATTATTATTAATACTATTATCATTATCACTATTATTATTATTATTGTTATTATTATATTCCTGTCTTAATAAACTGTCTTTATCTCAACTCACCAGCTTCACTTTCCCGTTTCTCTCCCCCATCTGAGAGAGGGAGGGGGGAGGGTGAACGAACGGCTGTGTGGTGTTTAGCTGCCAGCCGGGTTAAACCACAACAGCTGGGCATGCTAGAACTTCATTCAGTACGAACTGCAGTCAAAGGCAGCCAAGCGCTATGCCACCATTAATATTGCTAATGCATTTTTCTCCATCCCTTTGGCAGCAGTGTGAAGGCCACACTTTGCTTTCAGTTGGAGGGGCGTCCTGTCCACCTGGAATGGACTGCGCCAGGGGTAGAAACACAGCCCTACCATTTGCCATGGGCTGATCCAGACTGCCCTGGAAGAGGGGGAAGCTCCTGAACACCTCCAGTACATTGATGTCATCATCACATGGGGCAACACAGCTCAAGAAGTATTTGAGAAAGGGAAGAAAATAGTCCTAATCCTTCTGAAAGCTTGTATTGCCCTAAACCAAAGTAAGGTCAAGGGATCTGCACAGGAGATCCTAATGCAGGCTGGTCAGGTTCAGGGGGACCCCTGCTTGGGGAAAGGTTGGGCATCGGTCAGTGGGTGATGAGCAATTGCATTGTGCATCACTTGCTTTATACATATAATAATAATAAAAATAAAAATTATTATTATTTATTAGTAGTATTGTTAAAGTTATTACTATCTATTCAATTTCTGTCCATTTAAACTACCTTTATTTCAACCCATTTTCTTTTGGGGGTGGGTGTCAACTAACATCTGTGTGGTGCTGAGGTGCCTGACGGGTTAAAGCACAATGTGTTTGACAACCACAGTCCAACAGCACAAATCACACTTGTAAAAATCAGTCTCTGACTTCTACAAAGAGGAGCAGTCGGCGATGATGTCAGCCTGCTTCAGACACCACAGCCCAGCAGAGACCCTGCTGCCTTCGGGAGCTGTCAGCCCTGAGGCACTGGGGACACCTCGAGGGAGCCCAATGGCACAGAGCAAGCGATGCCATGGTCGGGTGCTGTGCTGCTGAGCTGGGCCGGGCTCCTGGGCCCAAGGGGAGCTCGTGGCAAGCGGGCAGTGCTGCAAAGAGACAGCTGTGCCCAGGAGCAGCTCCTGTGCACAGCACAGAAGAGCTGGGGGCTCTGACCGCAGCTGGCACGGGGACAGGAGAGCAGGAGAGAGGGCTTGGAGGCAGTGAGGAGCGCAGCAACAGAGGGCAGCGTGTGGCAGGACAGATCTGCAGGCCCTTGGCACCGTGAGTCTCTGGCAGCAGGGCCATGCAGGTGGGGTTGCCAGAGGGGTCTTCTACAGCTGGCACATCTGATGCCTGATAGCATCTGTCGGGATAGTTGTCTCTCTGTTTCTCCAGAAATGAGTACAAAATGCTTTAGAGAATGGCATTTATGATTGCATTTTTCAAGAGAAAGACCAAGGCAGGGGCTACCAGAAAGGCAAGACTTTTTCTGTCGGATGTGCTTTCAGATTCCTGCAGTGGAGGGGAGGCAGGTTTCACGGTAATGAGTTGTCAGGATTTTGCAGGAGACTGAGACTCCTGGAACATGGCAGTGAGGGACCAATATGTCATCAATGAACTTCATAAAGTCCCTTCCCACACATCAGCCCACAGACTGCACCAACATCATCACTGTGGTCCTCTCAGGCTTTATCCTAGGTGATCTTTATGAGCTACAAAAGCCCTGATACGCCCTGCCTTTGGAAGGTGTCCGCAGGCTTGAGGTGAGCACAGATCGTTTGCAATGAGCAGGAGCTGCCTCCTCTGCAGGCAGAGCTGCAGCACAGGAGGGTGTGCTGAGTGTCCGTCTGTCCCTCCCTGGCCTTGCCTCCCCTGGCAGCAGCACGCTGCCATTCCTGCTGGCTTCTCCACCTGGCCGTGCTGCTGCTGCTCTTGTTCCCAGGCTGCCTGGGGATGGGGGTTTCACCTGCCCATGGGGTGAGCCCTCGGGGTGCTTGGGGGAAGGGGAGTACGGGGACAGGGTGAGGGGTCTGGAGGTGGGCCCTTGGAGCCAGGATTCCTCTGCTCTCAGCAGTGTCCTGGTTCTTTTCATTTGAACAACTGAGTACAGCTTTCCTGCAGCTCTCACAGGGCAGCTGAGACCAGCACTGAGGGACACATTGCCTGTCATCACTAAAGGACACTGCACTATAGGGCCCGTCCCTTTTTTCTGAGGATCCACAAAGTTTCCCTTCAAGTGCAGGAGAAATGCCCACGATTTCTCTTTTAGAAAAACTCAGCAGTAGCCAGCTTCTGTAGGCACTGGAACAGCTACCCCAGGGAAGCGTTCACAGCGCTGAGGCTGTCAGAATTCAACAAACATTTGGGCAACCCCCTCAGGCATATGGACTGATTTTTGGGTGTTCTTGTACAGATTCAGGGGTGGGATCTGATGATCCTTGTGGAACCCTTCCAAGTCAGGATATTCTACAGCTTCTAGAGGATTCTACAACTCTAGGAAAATAGGAGGAGAATTGTCCTGGAGCTCAAAGACCTGCCAACACAGGGCAGCTGGACCAGGACTGATGGACTGACTGCCTCTCCTCTCTGAAGGGCACTCTGCTCTAACAAGGCAGTATATGTGACTCTGAGGACCTACAGGGTTTCACTTGGAGTGCAGCAGAAAGCCCAGGATTTATGCCTTAGAAACACTCCTCAGGTGTGGTGGGACAGCTGAACAAAGAGGACAAATCAAACAAACAAAGAAACAAATAAATAAGTAAATCTCCACACGTCTGCTCTGTGATGAACTAGGAGCAAAACTGGGGAAATCTCTTCTATATCAGGAGTGAAGTGAATCTGAGACTACCCCATGTTCCTACCATGTTGCTACCTTCAGCTATGACTGATTCTTCCATTGCCCACAGAAGAGTACTCTTCTCGCAGAGAAACTCAGAATCAGTTCGAAGTCAGTAAAGGGAACTTCAAAATACCTGCCTGCAAGTGGACAATCTTTTTGATGTCTTTTAATGAGAAAATTGAATTTTCCTCTGATAAGTCTGTTGTACGTTATTACTGTTCTTTCTCTTTGTGCAGGACCACATCCCAAAAAAGCAGATGTCCAACATCAGCTCTGTGAGCGAGTTCCTCCTGCTGGCATTCACAGACACGCGGGAGCTGCAGCTCCTGCACTTTGCGCTCTTCCTGGGCATCTACCTGGCTGCCCTCCTGGGCAACGGCCTCATCCTCACCGCCGTCGCCTGCGACCACCGCCTCCACACCCCCATGTACTTCTTCCTCCTCAACCTCGCCCTCCTCGACCTGGGCTGCATCTCCACCACTCTCCCCAAAGCCATGGCCAATGCCCTCTGGGACACCAGGGCCATCTCCTATCAAGGATGTGCTGTCCAAGTCCTCTTTTTAGTCTTCTTGCTTGGAGCAGAGTTTTCCCTTCTCACGGTCATGTCCTATGACCGCTACGTTGCCATCTGCAAGCCCCTGCACTATGGGAGCCTCGTGGGCAGCAGAGCTTGTGCCCAGATGGCAGCAGCTGCCTGGGGCAGTGGCTTTCTCAATGCTGTCCTGCACACGGCCACTACATTTTCCCTGCCCCTCTGCCAAGGCAATGCTGTGGACCAGTTCTTCTGTGAGATCCCCCAGATCCTCAAGCTCTCCTGCTCAGATGCATACCTCAGGGAAGCTGGGCTTACTGCAGTCACCTTCTGTTTAGGTATTGGTTGCTTCGTCTTCATTGTGCTGTCCTATGTCCAGATTTTCAGGGCTGTGATGAGGATGCCGTCTGAGCAGGGCAGGCACAAAGCCTTTTCCATTTGCCTCCCTCACCTGGCCGTGGTGTCCCTGTTTATCAGTACTGGCATGTTTGCCTACCTGAAGCCCCCCTCCATCTCCTCCCCATCCCTGAACATGGTGTTGTCATTTCTGTACTCAGTGGTGCCTCCAGCAGTGAACCCCCTCATCTACAGCATCAGGAATAAGGAACTAAGGAATTCAGTGAAGACAGTTCTAGAATACACAATTCTTCAATATATTTACATATAATAATATGCATAAAATCAAAATTCCTATGTTTCCTCAAAAAAATGTAAGACAATTTTTTGTTAATATTTGTCTGTACTATTATATTCTGAAAATCTTGTTTCTGATTTAAATAATATATTTTTTATCCTCCTACTTGTTAATCATTTTCCCAGAGATGCCAGATTCCTGTATAGATATACCCAATAAGGAAGTCATCAGAAGCTCATTGCACTCAGCTGCTGTCTCTTCCCATCTCCTTTGCAGCTGGGGGAGCAGCCCCAGCACGCAGGAGGGCTCAGGGCCCCTGCTGCTTCCCTGGAGCCATGGCCATGGCCAGCAGCAGGACGTGGCCTTTCAACTGCTGCTCTCTTTTGCCTTCCAGTGTGTTCCTCCTGTGCTCTTGTATCTGTGTTAGTGTTGAGGTCTCATGTACCTTGGTGACAGTCCTGTTCTCTCTGCAGTGACATCCCTGTGGCTGCAGGCAGCAGCAGGCACTGTGCAGCCCTGGCTCACAGCTGGCCTCCGGGCTAGCACCACAGTAACAAAAGGGGCTGCTCAGGGCAAACCCAGAAGCCTGGGCACCTCTTCCAAATGTGCTATCAGGAACAGAGCCAAGGGGTTGCTCCCTGCTCTTCTGTTTTCTGGGCTTCTTCATGGAGGGAAGGACACAGGCTGAAAGTCCCAGGGCGGTCTGTGAGGGACCAAGGGCTGGACCAAGAACTCCCTTTATGGTGGCACTTACCCAAGCAGATGACAACTGGTCTTGGACTCATCTGCATGGGACTGTGCCCCCTGCAGTGGGGCTGATGGCAGATTCCAGCCTGGAGAGGAATCTGGAGCTGGCAGGAGATGTCAGGGGATCTGCAGGGACAATGTGCTCAGTGGGTAGTGATTAGGACCTCTTAAAATGAGTGACCATCCAAGGAAGAGTCTTTTAGGGGGAAAAGTGAATCTGAGGTGTCCAGAGGCTAAGGAGGGCTCTGCAACACCAGGGGAGGCTGTGAAGAGCCAGCGGGTGAAGGCCCATAAGACTGCAGAGTAATTGGGGAGACCTTATTTAAAGCCCTGAAGAAGACGCAATACTTCATCATCTCTGCAGCCTGCCCCCAAGAAATTTCTACCCTCTCTTGGAAAGATGACCCCATTATTTATTGCTGAGCACCACGTTACTGAGTTCCACCTGGAAGGCAGGGCTAGGCATTGGGGATGGCAGGAGGAAGACTTGTGTGAAGACTATGAAAAACATGGAAATTCAGGGCTTTAGAAGATCCTTAAAGTCCTGCCTGGGTCCCCAGATGGAAAGCAATGTATGTCTGTGGGTGGAGGAGGAGGAGGCGAGTCCCAGCACAGGGGCAGGGCTGAAGGGCCCTGCGCGAAGCTGGGCTGATGGAGAAGTGTCCACCTTGCGTGTGTGCCTCAGCCTGGGAGAAGGGGCCTGCCCGCGGTGCGGGATGGCTGGGCTGTGCTCAGCCATGCCCCAGGAGCTGACCTTGCTCTCCTCCTCCGCGCCACTCCCCACACGGGGCAGGCCCTCAGGAAACACCCCTGAGCCTGGAGATGCACCAACCTGCTGCGGTGAGGTGCCACTACTGCAGGGGAAGAGGGGAGGGTTGGAGAGACACGTGGGGCCTGCGGGCAAGAGTGGTGTGGCCTGGGGAAGCGAGGGCCTGGGAAAAGTTACCCTGGCTCCATAGGAGCCATTCTGGAAAGAAAACTTGTAGGCAGGAACAGCACATTTCTGGAGGTGCAGAGCTGCTGGGCACATTGTGCAGGGCGCTCTGATGGACTTTTGTGTCCTTTTCCATCGTGTCTTAAGTGCCACTTTTCTCAGAAATAGAGTAGCCAGCAGAGGTGTGATGGATAAGCTGAGATCATGAAAGCCAGCATTAACGTGCCCCTAAGAAGATGACTGATATGGAGAGGTCAGGAGAAGCATGGACAGGAGAGATGTGAGATTTGAGGAGGGAATAGGGGCTTGGCCAGCAGAAACTAAGGATTTTGTAGAGGTAAGAAAGTTCAGGTTATGCTGATGCTGCTGTAACCGTGACTTAAAACAGTCACACGAAGCCCTTCACCGGCTTCAACCAGTAAACTTAATTCGCAAACCTAAATGCTACTCCACACCATAACAGCGATCTACTACTCTAATGCTTGACCTCAAAGAAACCCTTGAAGCCAAAATACTTTCCCTTACCCTTACACTTTTCCTTACCTTGATCCCTCCCCTTAACACTAGATTTCAATGCTTTATTTAACCCTAGTCTTCTTGGCAGACCTAAACAAAACCCTAAATCACAAAGCTTGGTCATACCCTAACCACAGACCTTGACACCGTAAGCAGAAAACCAAACCTGCCCATGAAATATTTGATTAAATTGTAACCCAGAAAAGTGAGCCCAGGTCCTTAATCAAAATCTGAACACCAAACAGAGAAAGCACTTGTTCCTGTGTATTAACCTCCCCACCTTCAGACACTTTTTAACCCTTAACGTAAGGTGCTTGGCCCCTTGGGGCAGGGCAGAAAGAGTGAGGTTGTTGTGCAGTCACATGGCATTCAGAGATGGATGTGAGGGGCCGTGGATCTGATCAGCTTGTGGGCCACAAGGAGGAGATAGGTGGGAATGCTCTGCTGAGCTCAGCTCTGCCTCAGGATCTCCTGCCCCAGCAGGAGGAATGGGACTGGGGCAGTGACTGGGAGGTCACTTCTGTCTCTGCAGCTGATAGGGCAGCAGCAGGAACGTGTCACGCAAAGGGACTGTGAGGTCCCTTGTGTCTGGAGGTGTCAGGTCACCCTTGGCTTCTCCCTGGGATCTGCACTTTGGGGCTGCCATCTTCCAGTGGCCCTGCTAGGCCAGCAGAAGGCCCCTGCTTGGCATGCTGCCTGTGGGATCCCCTCTGCCTCCATCCCCAGGAGGACCCAGACACAAAGAAGGCCCGCAGAGGGCTTGTCCTGTCCCTTCTGCTTGAGGCCAGGACTGGACAGCAGGAGGCCCAAGGCTTGGCTGTGTCTAGCCAAGAAGCTGCAAGGCCAGCAGCAGGCCCAGGGCTTGGGAGATGCTGGTGAGGTGACTTCTGTCTGCTTAGCTGACAGGCCGCAAGGACGTTCTTCTCATGGAATCACACTGCCCACCACATCATACAGACCCCAACAAGAACCCTGAGCCAGACGGAGGGGTGCAGGATCTCCCCTCCCAGTGGCTGCGGTCAGGCCTTGGCCCTTCTGCTTCACCAAAACCAACCAAGAATTTTCTCAGCACAGCACTTTGCCTGTCTGGAATCATGGCCTCCAATTATGTGCCCTAACAAGTCCCTGGGGAGGCTTTGTTAGTAACAGCCCTCAGAGGGGCCCATTAATACTCCAAGTCACTTCAACTTTTCCTTCTCACTTTAACTTCTCAAGCGGTTACATCATTCTCCTCTCAGTACCTGAGCTTCACAGACTGAGCACCAAAATGCAACATGGAACTGTGTGGTTTAACCCGGCTGGCAGCTAAACCCCACACAGCCCTTCACTCACCCTCCCCCCTCCCTCTCTGGGATGGGGGAGAGAAACGGGAAAGTGAAGCCGGTGAGTTGAGATAAAGACAGTTTATTAAGACATGAAAATAATAATAACAATAATAATAATAGTGATCATGATAATAGTATTAATAATAATAATGTGTAAGAAAACAAGTGATGCACAATGCAATTGCTCACCACCCGCTGACCGATGCCCAGCCTATTCCCGAGCAGCCGGCCCCCCACCCCGGCCAGCCACCCCTATATATTCTTTAGCATGACGTCAGATGGTATGGAATACCCCTTTGGCCAGTTTGGGTCAGCTGTCCTGGGTCTGTCCCCTCCCAGCTCCTGCTGCACCCCCAGCCTGCTCGCTGGCAGGACAGAGCGAGAAGCTGAAAAGTCCTTGGCTTGGTGTAAGCACTGCTCTGCAACAATTAAAACATCAGCATGTTATCAGCGCTCTTCTGATCCTAATCCAAAACATAGCACCCTACCAGCTACTAGGAGGAAAATTAACTCTGTCCTAACTGAAACCAGGACAGATATCCACCCCTTATTCCATACCATTTATGTCATGCTCAGGTTACACTCTTTCCAATACCTTGTAATTAATCACCATTTTCATCTATGATATATAGCAATCATGGTAGTGATGACATACAGTATTATATAATAATTAACATACTACAATTCAACTCATGGGCTATTCTCACCCAGTATCAAATCCCCTTGAGGTACACACCGGACCTCCCCATTCTTTTGCAGTACCCACCAAGTGCATCCAGGTCCCTGAGCAAAAGCAATTCCACGAATGGGTTTGCCTTTTCCTGAGGCAGGAGTAGCCCAGACTGTTTTACCCAGCATGTTTCTTACGTGCCCTACAGGGACTTTATCCCCTTCTACAGTACGTAACAGGCTTGACTGGGCAGGTCCAGCTCAGTTGGCAGATCCCCTAGTATTGACTAACCAGGTGGCCTTTGCCAAATGTGTATCCCAATTTTCGAATGTCCCAGCACCCATTGCTTTCAGTGTAGTCTTCAACAGTCCATTGTATCGTTCAACTTTTCCAGAGGCTGGTGCATGATAGGGGATGTGATACACCCACTCAATACCATGTCCTTTGGCCCAAGTGTCTATAAGGTTGTTTCGGAAATGAGTCCCGCTGTCTGACTCAGTTATCTCTGGGGTGCCATGTCGTCATAGGACTTGCTTTTCAAGGCCCAGGATAGTGTTCCGGGCGGTGGCATGGGGCACAGGATATGTTTCCAGCCATCCGGTGGTTGCTTCCACCATTGTAAGTACGTGGCGCTTGCCGTTGCGGGTTTGAGGGAGTGTGATGTAATCAATCTGCCAGGCCTCTCCATATTTATATTTCAGCCATCGTCCTCCATACCAAAGAGGCTTGGACCGTTTGGCTTGCTTGATTGCAGCACATGTTTCACAATCGTGAATAACCTGTGCTATAGTGTCCATGGTCAGGTCCACCCCTTGATGGCCTGAGGTGTCATGGGCCCATCGGGCTATAAATAATTCACCTTTATGTTGCCAGTCCAGGTCCACCTGAGCCACTTCAATCTTAGCAGCCTGATCCACCTGCTGGTTGTTTTGATGTTCTTCAGTAGTACGATTCTTGGGCACATGAGCATCTACATGGCGTACCTTTACAACCAGGTTCTCTACCCGGGCAGCAATATCTTGCCACAATGCCGCAGCCCAGATGGGCTTGCCCCTGCGCTGCCAGTTGTTCTGCTTCCATTGCTGTAACCACCCCCACAGGGCATTTGCTACCATCCATGAATCAGTACAGAGATAGAGAACTGGCCACTTTTCTCGTTCAGCAATATCTAAAGCCAGCTGAATGGCTTTCACTTCTGCAAACTGACTCGATTCACCTTCTCCCTCAGCAGCTTCTGCAACTCGTCGTGTAGGACTCCATACAGCAGCTTGCCATCTCCGATGCTTTCCCACAATACGACAGGACCCATCAGTGAACAAGGCATATTTCTTCTCTTTTTCCGGTAGCTTGTTGTACAGGGGGTCTTCTTCAGCACGAACCACCTCCTCCTCTGATGATATCCCAAAGTATTTGCCTTCTGGCCAGTCCATAATCACCTCCAAGATTCCTGGGCGACTGGGGTTTCCTATTCGAGCCCGCTGAGTAATCAGTGCAACCCACTTGCTCCATGTAGCATCAGTTGCATGATGTGTAGAGGGGACCCTTCCTTTGAACATCCAGCCTAGTACCGGCAGTCGGGGTGCCAGGAGGAGCTGCGCTTCAGTACCGACCACTTCCGAAGCAGATCGAACTCCTTCGTATGCTGCCAATATCTCCTTTTCAGTTGGAGTATAGCGGGCCTCAGATCCTCTGTATCCCCGACTCCAAAACCCCAGGGGTCGACCTCGAGTTTCCCCAGGTTCTTTCTGCCAGAGGCTCCAGGTGGGACCATTCTCCCCGGCTGCGGTGTAGAGCACATTCTTTACATCTGGTCCTGTTCGGACTGGCCCGAGGGCTACTGCATGAACTATTTCCTGCTTAATTTGTTCAAAGGCTTGTCGTTGCTCAGGGCCCCATTCAAAAGCATTCTTCTTACGGGTTACTTGGTAGAGCAGGTTTACAATCAGACTGTAATTTGGAATATGCATTCTCCAAAACCCCACGACACCTAGGAAAGTTTGTGTTTCTTTTTTGCTAGTTGGTGGAGACATAGCTGTTATCTTGTTGATCACATCCATTGGGATTTGACGACGTCCATCTTGCCATTTTATTCCTAAAACCTGGATCTCTCGTGCAGGTCCTTTAACTTTATTCTGTTTTATGGCAAAACCGGCCTTCAGAAGGATTTGGACTATTTTCTTCCCTTTCTCGAAAACTTCTTCTGCAGTGTCACCCCACACAATGATGTCATCGATGTACTGCAGGTATTCAGGAGCTTCCCCCTGCTCCAGCGCAGACTGGATCAGTCCATGGCAAATGGTAGGGCTGTATTTCCACCCCTGGGGCAGCCGATTCCAAGTATATTGGACTCCCCTCCAAGTGAAAGCAAACTGTGGCCTGCACTGTGCTGCTAGAGGGATGGAGAAAAATGCATTAGCGATATCATTTGTGGCATACCACTTGGCTGCCTTTGATTCCAGTTCATACTGGAGTTCTAGCATGTCCGGCACTGCAGCACTCAGTGGTGGCGTGACTTCGTTCAGGCCACGATAGTCCACTGTTAGTCTCCACTCACCATTAGACTTTCGCACTGGCCATATGGGACTATTAAAAGGTGAATGAGTCTTGCTGATCACTCCTTGGCTCTCCAGTTGACGAACTAGCTTATGGATGGGAATCAGGGAGTCTCGGTTGGTGCGATATTGCCGCCGGTGCACAGTTGTGGTAGCGATCGGCACTTGCTGTTCTTCAACCCTCAGCAACCCCACAACAGAAGGGTCCTCTGAGAGACCAGGCAAGGTAGACAACTGTTTAATGTCCTCTGTCTCCAAAGCAGCTATGCCAAAAGCCCAGCGGAACCCTTTTGGGTCCTTGAAATATCCTCTTCTAAGACAGTCTATGCCAAGGATGCACGGAGCATCTGGGCCAGTCACAATACGGTGCTTTTGCCACTCATTCCCGATTAGACTCACTTCAGCCTCCAATACAGTTAACTGCTGGGATCCCCCCGTCACACCATAAATACAGATGGGCTCTGGCCCTTTATAGCTTGATGGCATTAGAGTACATTGTGCACCGGTGTCTACCAAAGCCTTATACTTCTGTGCGTCTGACGTGCCAGGCCATCGAATCCACACAGTCCAATAAACTCGATTGTCCCTTTCCTCCCCCTGGCTGGAGGCAGGGCCCCTCTAGTCCTGGTCAGAATCTTCGTTTCTGTGTTTAAAGGACTGCCTGCTGGAAGTTGGAGCAGCAAACTTTTCAGAGAACCCCTTTTTCCCAATTGTTTTCGTTTGCAATTCACGTACCCGTGCCTCTAGGGTCGCAGTAGATTTTCCATCCCATTTTCTCATGGCCTCTCCATGGTCACGGAGGTAAAACCACAGGGTGGCGCGGTGTGTGTGCCCACCATATTGTCTTCCTTGCATAGATGAACGTTTACCCCTAATAGCTGAGACACTGGTTTGTACAGGTGGGGAGGAAAATAAACTCTCTTTAAGTTGGTGGACCTCTTAAGAAAGTTTCTCCAAAGTATTCTCTTTTAGCTGGTGGACACTGGTTCGTTCAGGTGGAGGGGAAGATAAATTCTCCTTAAGTTGGTGGAACTCTTCAGAGAGTTTCACCACAGCCGAGACGCAGGCCTGTAGGGAAGAGGAGAGATTTCCTTCGTACTGCCTGAGTTGTTTAGCCACTTCATCCACTGTGGGTTGCTCATCCTCTTTCCAGGCTAGTATTGCCAATGAGCTGGCATATGATGATGGTGCACTCTGTACAAACTTCCGCCACATGGGTCGTGTACACTGGACTTCATCTGGATCTGTGGATGTTTGTGCGTCGTCTAGGTCTTTATATATTGCTTCCCGTATGGCCAATTCCCTCAGGTACTGAATTCCCTTCTCCATGGTGGTCCATTTGCTTGGTAGACATACAAGTTCTTCCTTGAAGGGATACCTTTCCTTCACAGCTGACAGGAGACGCCTCTAGAGGCTGTGAGATCGTGCTCCATCTCCAATTGCTTTGTCAATGCCTGCGTCTCTAGCAAGGGATCCCAGCCGCCTGGCTTCCCTGCCCTCTAATTCCACACAATTGGCTCCGGTGTCCCAGCACTGGAGCAGCCAGGTGACAAGCTGCTCACCTATACAGCGACCAAAATCTTTTCGCACATCTCGTAGCTCACGCTGGTATAGAGTCCGGGTAGTTACTGTTGATTTTTCGACATCCTCATCCTCGTCTTCATCCTCCTGCACCTTTGATGGCCCAGCCTCATCTTCTCTATACCCAGACCTAGCAGAAGACTGTCTGCGTTCTAAACTACCTGAGTCTCTATACCATTTTTTCACCTTGTCTACAGGGGCAACTTGCACTGCTACAGCTCGTTTCTCTGACCCAGCCACAGGGTCTGCCACAGGGGTTGGAATACCCTCTGCGGGGTCAACTTGCACTGCTACAGCTCGTTTCTCTGACCCAGACACAGGGTCTGCCACAGGGGTTGGAATACCCTCTGCGGGGTCAACTTGCACTGCTACAGCTCCTTTCTCTGACCCAGCCACAGGAGTGGGGGCAGCTGCAGGAGCTGGAGCTGCTGCAGGGGCTGGAGTGGCTGCGGGAGCAGGAACTGGAGCGGCTGCAGGAGCTGGAGCTGGAGCGGCTGCAGGAGCTGGAGTGGCTGCAGGAGCTGGAGCAGCTGCAGGAGCTGGAGCTAGGTTGATAGTAGCATCAATTGCAGCTCGATAGGAACAAGCCAGACCCCAGCACGCTACAGTGATTTGTGTCACTTTGGAACTGCCAGAGTCATGACACCTTTTTTCAAACATTCTGCCAGCTTTTTAGGATTTTGCAGTTGTTCAGGGGCGAATGTCCAAAACACTGGAGGTGACCACTGCTCTAGAAACCTGCCCATATCCTCCCACACTCCCTGCCACTCGCAACTATCCCACCTCAAGACAGATCTCCGGATGAGATTCCTAAGTAGTTGTTTAACCCTCAACAAAACCTGAAGCGTATTCAGGAGACATAACAACAAGAGCAGGCTGGTCTGAGTATCCCAAGGATATTCAACATCTCGGAGAACCACCATAACTAGCTCGGGGGATAAGAGGGTGGTGAAGGAGAAAGGGAGAGTGAACAGGTAGGGAAACATGTCTTCCCCTGTCCCCTTCACAGATTGGCTCCCTAACGAAAACAGGCAATAGGTGTAATTGCTAATAGTTTCCGAGATATGGTTTCCAAAGTATAGAGTCGACGTCAGTGCTGAGTACAAATACCAGGTTAGAGTTGTGACCAGATATTTCATCATTTCATAAGCCATTGTTACACCGCACAGTACCATAACAATCTTAAACCAGGGCCCAGAAAGGATAAACAGTGCAACAGGGAGCACATACAGAAAGTAACGCGCTATAAAACTCAATTTGGAAAACAGGCACAGCAGACCGGAGATTAAGGTAATCAACATCGTGACTAGCAACTATTAAGCAGGTCCAATACTTATACCAATTTTAGTTTAATACACTCAGGTCAAATCTGTCGATATCTCAACCCTTCGAGCCCCACGTTGGGCGCCAAAAGGGCTGTTGTGGTTTAACCCGGCTGGCAGCTAAACACCACACAGCCGTTCGCTCACCCTCCCCCCTCCCTCTCTGGGATGGGGGAGAGAAATGGGAAAGTGAAGCCGGTGAGTTGAGATAAAGACAGTTTATTAAGACAGGAGTATAATAATAACAATAATAATAATAATAGTGATAATGATAATAGTATTAATAATAATAATGTGTAAGAAACAAGTGATGCACAATGCAATTGCTCACAACCCGCTGACCGATGCCCAGCTTATCCCCGAGCAGCCGGCCCCCCACCCCGGCCAGCCACCCCTATATATTGTTTAGCATGACGCCAGATGGTATGGAATACCCCTGTGGCCAGTTTGGGTCAGCTGTCCTGGGTCTGTCCCCTCCCAGCTCCTGCTGCACCCCCAGCCTGCTCGCTGGCAGGACAGAGCGAGAAGCCGAAAAGTCCTTGCCCTGGTGTAAACACTGCTCTGCAACAATTAAAACATCAGCATGTTATCAGCGCTCTTCTGATCCTAATCCAAAACATAGCACCCTACCAGCTACTATGAGCTACTTAACTCTGTCCTAACTGGAACCAGGACAGGGGTCTATCTTGGGACCGGTACTGTTTAATATCTTTATCAATGACAGGGACAGAACAATGACAGAACTCCTTCATATGCTGCCAATTTCTCCTTTTCAGTTGGAGTATAGCGGGCCTCAGATCCTCTGTATCCCCGACTCCAAAACCCCAGGGGTCGACCTCGACTTTCCCCAGGTTCTTTCTGCCAGAGGCTCCAGGTGGGACCATTCTCCCCGGCTGCGGTGTAGAGCACATTCTTTACATCTGGTCCTGTTCGGACTGGCCCGAGGGCTACTGCATGAACTATTTCCTGCTTAATTTGTTCAAAGGCTTGTCGTTGCTCAGGGCCCCATTCAAAAGCATTCTTCTTACGGATTACTTGGTAGAGCGGGTTTACAATCAGACTGTAATTTGGAATGTGCATTCTCTAAAACCCCATGACACCTAGGAAAGTTTGTGGGTTTTTTTGCTAGTTGGTGGAGACATAGCTGTTATTTTGTTGATCACATCCATTGGGATTTGACGACGTCCATCTTGCCATTTTATTCCTAAAAACTGGATCTCTCGTGCAGGTCCTTTAACTTTATTCTGTTTTATGGCAAAACCGGCCTTCAGAAGGATTTGGACTATTGTCTTCCCTTTCTCGAAAACTTCTTCTGCAGTGTCACCCCACACAATGATGTCATCGATGTACTGCAGGTGTTCAGGAGCTTCCCCCTGCTCCAGCGCAGACTGGATCAGTCCATGGCAAATGGTAGGGCTATTTTTCCACCCCTGGGGCAGCCGATTCCAAGTATATTGGACTCCCCTCCAAGTGAAAGCAAACTGTGGCCTGCACTGTGCTGCTAGAGGGATGGAGAAAAATGCATTAGCGATATCAGTTGTGGCACACCACTTGGCTGCCTTTGACTCCAGTTCATACTGGAGTTCTAGCATGTCCGGCACTGCAGCACTCAGTGGTGGCGTGACTTCGTTCAGGCCACGATAGTCCACTGTTAGTCTCCACTCGCAATTAGACTTTCGCACTGGCCATATGGGACTATTAAAAGGTGAATGAGTCTTGCTGATCACTCCTTGGCTCTCCAGTTGACGAACTAGCTTATGGATGGGAATCAGGGAGTCTCGGTTGGTGCGATATTGCCGCCGGTGCACAGTTGTGGTAGCGATCGGCACTTGCTGTTCTTCAACCCTCAGCAACCCCACAACAGAAGGGTCCTCTGAGAGACCAGGCAAGGTAGACAACTGTTTAATGTCCTCTGTCTCCAAAGCAGCTATGCCAAAAGCCCAGCGGAACCCTTTTGGGTCCTTGAAATATCCTCTTCTAAGATAGTCTATGCCAAGGATGCACGGAGCATCTGGGCCAGTCACAATACGGTGCTTTTGCCACTCATTCCCGATTAGACTCACTTCAGCCTCCAATACAGTTAACTGCTGGGATCCCCCCGTCACACCATAAATACAGATGGGCTCTGGCCCTTTATAGCTTGATGGCATTAGAGTACATTGTGCACCGGTGTCTACCAAAGCCTTATACTTCTGTGCGTCTGACGTGCCAGGCCATCGAATCCACACAGTCCAATAAACTCGATTGTCCCTTTCCTCCCCCTGGCTGGAGGCAGGGCCCCTCTAGTCCTGGTCAGAATCTTCGTTTCTGTGTTTAAAGGACTGCCTGCTGGAAGTTGGAGCAGCAAACTTTTCAAAGAACTCCTTTTTCCCAATTGTTTTCTTTTGCAATTCACGTACCCGTGCCTCTAGGGTCGCAGTAGATTTTCCATCCCATTTTCTCATGGCCTCTCCATGGTCACATAGGTAAAACCACAGGGTGGCGCGGTGTGTGTGCCCACCACATTGTCTTCCTTGCATAGATGAACGTTTACCCCTAATAGCTGAGGCACTGGTTTGTACAGGTGGGGAGGAAAATAATCTCTCTTCAAGTTGGTGGATCTTTTCAGAAAGTTTCTCCAAGGTATTCTCTTTTAGCTGGTGGACACTGGTTCGTTCAGGTGAAGGGGAAGATAATCTTTCTTCAAGTTGGTGGATCTTTTCAGAAAGTTTCTCCAAAGCATTCTCTTTTAGCTGGTGGACACTGGTTCGTTCAGGTGGAGGGGAAGATAAATTCTCTTTAAGTTGGTGGAACTCTTCAGAGAGTTTCTCCACAGCTGAGACACAGGCCTGTAGGGAATAGGAGAGATTTCCTTCGTACTGCCGGAGTATTTTAGTCACTTCATTCACTGTGGGATTCTCCTCCGCTTTCCAGGCTAGTATTGCCAATGAGCTGGCATATGATGATGGTGCACTCTGTACAAACTTCCACCACATGGGTAGTGTACACCGGACTGCATCTGGATCTGCGGATGTTTGTGCGTCGTCTAGGTCCTTATAAATTACTTCCCGTACGGCCAATTCCTTCAGGTACTGAATTCCCTTCTCCATGGTGGTCCATTTGCCTGGTAGACATACAAGTTCTTCCTTGAAGGGATACCTTTCCTGCACAGCTGACAGGAGACGCCTCCAGAGGCTGCGAGATCGTGCTCAATCTCCAATTGCTTTGTCAATGCCTGCGTCCCTAGCAAGGGATCCCAGCCGCCTGGCTTCCTTGCCCTCTAATTCCACATAATTGGATCCCGTGTCCCAGCACCGGAGCAGCCAGGTGACAAGCTGCTCGCCTATACAGCGACCAAAATCTTTTCGCACATCTCGTAGCTCACGCTGGTATAGAGTCCGGGTAGTTACTGTTGATTTTTCGACATCCTCATCCTCATCTTCAGTCTCCTGCACTTTTGATGGCCCAGCCTCGTCTTCACTATGCCCAGACTTAGCAGAAGACTGTCTGCGTTCTAAACGACCTGAGCCTCTATACCATTTTTTCACCTTGTCTACAGGGGCAACTTGCACTGCTACAGCTCGTTTCTCTAACCCAGACACAGGGTCTGCCACAGGGGTTGGAATACCCTCTGCGGGGTCAACTTGCACTGCTACAGCTCGTTTCTCTGACCCAGACACAGGGTCTGCCACAGGGGTTGGAATACCCTCTGCGGGGGCAACTTGCACTGCTACAGCTCGTTTCTCTGACCCAGACACAGGAGTGGGAGCAGCTGCAGGAGCCGGAGCTGCTGCAGGGGCTGGAGTGGCTGCGGGAGCTGGAGCTGGAGCGGCTGCAGGAACTGGAGCTGGAGCAGCTGCAGGAGCTGGAGCTGGAGCGGCTGCAGGAGCTGGAGCGGCTGCAGGGGCTGGAACTGGAGTGGCTGCAGGAGCTCGAGCGGCTGCAGGAGCTGTCGATAGGTTGATAGTAGCATCAATTGCAGCTCGATAGGCACAAGCCAGACCCCAGCACGCTACAGTGATTTGTGTCACTTTGGAACTGCCAGAGTCATGACACCTTTTTTTCAAGCATTCTGCCAGCTTTTTAGGATTTTGCAGTTGTTCAGGGGCGAATGTCCAAAACACTGGAGGTGACCACTGCTCTAGAAACCTGCCCATATCCTCCCACACTCCCTGCCACTCGCAACTATCCCGCCTCAAGACAGATCTCCGGATGAGATTCCTAAGTAGTTGTTTAACCCTCAACAAAACCTGAAGCGCATTCAGGAGACATAACAACAAAAGCAGGCTGGTCTGAGTATCCCAAGGATATTCAACATCTCGGAGAACCACCATAACTAGCTCGGGGGATAAGAGGGTGGTGAAGGAGAAAGGGAGAGTGAACAGGTAGGGAAACATGTCTTCCCCTGTCCCCTTCACAGATTGGCTCCCTAACGAAAACAGGCAATAGGTGTAATTGCTAATAGTTTCCGAGATATGGTTTCCAAAGTATAGAGTCGACGTCAGTGCTGAGTACAAATACCAGGTTAGAGTCGTGACCAGATATTTCATCATTTCATAAGCCATTGTTACACCGCACAGTACCATAACAATCTTAAACCAGGGCCCGGAAAGGATAAACAGTGCAACAGAGAGCACATACAGAAAGTAACGCGCTATAAAACTCAATTTGGAAAACAGGCACAGCAGACCGGAGATTAAGGTAATCAACATCGTGACTAGCAACTATTAAGCAGGTCCAATACTTATACCAATTTTAGTTTAATACACTCAGGTCAAATCTGTCGATATCTCAACCCTTCGAGCCCCACGTTGGGCGCCAAAAGGGCTGTTGTGGTTTAACCCGGCTGGCAGCTAAACACCACACAGCCGTTCGCTCACCCTATCCCCTCCCTCTCTGGGATGGGGGAGAGAAATGGGAAAGTGAAGCTGATGAGTTGAGATAAAGACAGTTTATTAAGACAGGAGTATAATAATAACAATAATAATAATAATAGTGATAATGATAATAGTATTAACAATAATAATGTGTAAGAAACAAGTGATGCACAATGCAATTGCTCACAACCCGCTGACCGATGCCCAGACTATCCCCGAGCAACCGGCCCCCCACCCCGGCCAGCCACCCCTATATATTGTTTAGCATGACGCCAGATGGTATGGAATACCCCTGTGGCCAGTTGGGGTCAGCTGTCCTGGGTCTGTCCCCTCCCAGCTCCTGCTGCACCCCCAGCCTGCTCGCTGGCAGGACAAAGCGAGAAGCCGAAAAGTCCTTGGCCTGGTGTAAACACTGCTCTGCAACAATTAAAACATCAGCATGTTATCAGCGCTCTTCTCATCCTAATCCAAAACATAGCACCCTACCAGCTACTATGAGGAAAATTAACTCTGTCCTAACTGGAACCAGGACATCTACCTTGCCCAGTCTCTGGGAGGAGCCTTCCGTTTGTGGAGTTGTTGAAGGTCAAACAAGAGCAGGTGCAGGTGGTTACCACAACGTTCTACCAGTTGTGGATGGGCTGGACATCAGTAAGTAATGAGCAATTGCACTGTGCACAGCTTGCTTTGTACATAACAACAACAACAACAACAATAATAATAATAATAATAAAACAACAACAACAAAGATAATAATAATAATAATCATCATCATCATAAAAGCTACTGTTATTATTTCTCTTCCCTTTCGGTCCGTTAAACTGCCCTTATCTCAACACATAAGCATTTGGGGGGTTGGTGTGAGCTAACTGCTGTGTGGTGCTGAGCAACTTGCCAGGTTAAAGGACAACATGTTTGACAACTACACTCTAATAGCACAAATCACAGTGAGGAAGTGACCTCACAGTCACTGCCACAGTCACATTCCTCCTGCAGGGGCAGGAGATCCTGAGGTAGAGCTGAGCTCTCTCTAGCCCCCTAGGCACCTGTTTTTCACTTTCTGGGTTAGAGATGAAGCAAAGTTTTAGTGGGAGTCTTTGGTGCTCACCTTGTGGTGTCAGTCTGCGGTTAAGGTATGGACAAGCTCTGCGGCTTAGGGTTTTTAGGTCTGCCAAGAAGTCTAGGGTTAAATAGACCATTTTAATGTTAGTGTTAAGGAAAGGGATCAGGGTTAGCAAGAGAGAAAACGGATTCCTTTGAGAGTGTTGTAGTACCATTTAGGTTTAGGGATTAAAATTCCTGGTTCAAGTAAGGTAAGGGCCATACATGACTGTTTTAAGTCAGTGTTACTGCAGCATCTACATTACATGACCCCTCTTACCTCTACAAAATCATAATTTTCTTCTGGCCAAGCTCTTCTTCCCACCCCAAAATCTCACATCTCTCTTGTCCAGGCTGCTGCTGAACTCCCATATCTTATTGGGATCAGCTTTCTGATTACATTCTTGATCCCAGAGTATCTGTCTCACCTCTGTTGGCTACTCTAGTCTTGAGAAGGAAGTGGCATTGTAGTCAGGAGGGAAAAGGGCACAAAGGTCATCCTGCACAATGTGCCCATCAGCTCTGCACCTCCACAAAACTGTGCTTCCTACCTACAAGTTTTGTTTCCAGTATGGCTTCTATGGTCCAGGGTTTCTTTTCCCAGGCCCTCATGCATGGTTTTTTTTCGGATGTGCAGGGATGGGATAAGGAAATCCAAGGCATGGATGGAACTGAGCTTGGGAGGGGATGCAAAGAACAAAAGGAACATATTCTATAGATATATGGCTCAGAAAAGAAAGGGCAAGGAGAGTGTTCCCCCTCTGATGGATGAGAAGGGTGAACTGGTAATGACAGACATGGAGAAGGCTGAGGGACTCAGCAATGTCTTTTCTTCAGTCTTCCCTGCCAGTCAGGCTTCCCAAGTCTTTCATTTCCCTGAACCCAGAGATGGAGGCTGGGGGTCAAAGTCCCACCTGGTGTAAGTGAAGAGCAGGTTCGAGACCACCTGATGAAACTCAACAAGTATAAGTCTATGGGGCCTTATGACATGCACCCCAGGTCCTGAGGGAACTGGCTGATGTAGTTGCCAAGCCTCTCTCTATCCTATTTGAAGAGTTCTGGCAGTCGGGTGAAGTCCCTGGTGACCTGAAAAAGGAAAATATCACTCGCCTTTTGATTAACGGTAGAAAGGATGACCCAAGGAACTCCAGAACTGTGAGCCTCACCTCAATGCCTGGCAAGATCATGGAAAAGATCCTCCTGGAATCACTGTCAGGCACATGCAAGAGAAAGAGGTGATCCAAGAGAGCCAGCATGGCTTCACCAAAGGGTAAGTCACGCCGGACAGGCCTGGTGGCTTTCTACAATGGAGTGACCACATCAGACGACAAGCAAAGACCGACTGATGTCATCTACTTGGACTTCTGTAAGACCTTTGACACGGTCAGAAATGGCATCCTGGTCTCCAAATTGGAGAGAGACACATTTGATGGGTGGACCATTGAGTGGATAAGGAGTTGGCTTGAAGGTCATACCAGAGAGTGGTCGTCAATGGCTCTATGTCCAAGTGGAGGCTGGTGATGAGTGGTGTCCCTCAGGGGTCTATCCTCGGACTAGTACTGTTTAATATCTTCGTCAACATAGACAGCGGCCCTGAGTGCAGATGACACCAAGCTGAGTGGTGTAGTTGATGCAACAGAGGAAGGGATGGCATCCAAGGGGACCTGGACAGGTTTGAGAAATGGGCTCATGTTAACCTAAGGAGCGTCAAGAAGTCGTTCAGAAAGTTCAAGTGCAAGGTGCTGCACCTGGGCCGGGGAAATCCCAAACATGGGGATAGGCTGGGAGAAGAACTCATTGAGAGCAGCCCTGCAGAGAAGGACTTGGGGGTTCTGCTGCATGAAATGCTCAACATGAGCCAGCAGTGCGTGCTTGTAGCCCAGGAGGCCAAGTGCATCCTGGGCTGCATCAACAGGAGTGGGCAGCAGGATGAGGCAGGTGATTGTCCCCCTCTGCTCTGCCCTTGTGAGGCCCCACTTGGAGTCCTGCGTCCAGGTCTGGAGCCCCCAGCACAAGAAGGGTGTGGGCTGTTAAAGTGGGTCCAAAGGGAGGCCACAAAGATGATCAGAGGGCTGGAGCACCTCTCCTATGAAGAAAGGCTGAGAATGTTGGGGCTGTTCAGCCTACCAGAAAAGAAAGCTCCAAGGTGATGTCATTGCAGACTTAAAGAGCCTTATAAAAGGGATGGAGAAGGACTCTACTCAGGTAGATAATGATAGGACAAGGGGGAATGGTTTTAAATTAAAAGGGGAAATTCCTATTAGAGGTTAGCAGGAAATTTTTCACTCAGAGGATGGTGAGGCACTGGAACAGGTTTTCCACAGAGGTATTGGATGCCCCATCCCTGCAGGTCTTCAAGAGCAAGTTAGATGAAGTCCTGAGCAACCACGATCTCCTGGGAGGTGTCACTGCCTATGGTAGGGGGGTTGGAACTAGATGATCTTTGAGGTCCTTTCCAGCCCAGGCCATGCAATGATTCTGTGATTCTATGACTGGTTAAAAATAATTTTAAAACTTGTTATGTAGAAGGATAAGAATAACATTATTTCTATCAATATAAAATGTTGTTAAAATATTAATAAAAATAGACTTAACGAAATCATTATCTCATTTTCCCAAATAACCAGGTAGTCCTCTTAGGATTATTTCTAATATTATATTTTGATAATAAGTATAATGACAAAAATGGTATGATAATAATCACAGTAATTAAGTCATTATTGATGATAAAGAAGAATGTATAGAAATAGTTTCCTCACTGCATCTTTAAGCTCCTGGTTCCTCATGCTGTAGATGAGGGGGTTCACTGCTGGAGGCACCACCGAGTACAGAACTACCACCACCAGCTCCATGGATGGGCAAGAGACGGAGCAGGGCTTCAGGTAGGCAAACAAGCCAGTGCTAACAGTCATAGATACCACGGCCAGGTGAGGGAGGCACGTGGAAAAGGCTTTGTGCCGGCCCTTCTCAGAGGGCATCCTCAGCACAGCCCTGAAGATCTGCACATAGGACACCACAATGAAAACAAAACAACCACATCCTAAAGAAACACTAAACACAAGTGCCCCAACTTCCCTGAGGTAGGCATCTGAGCAGGAGAGCTTGAGGATCTGGGGGATTTCACAGAAGAACTGGTCCACAGCATTGCCTTGGCAGAGGGGCAGGGAAAATGTAGTGGCCGTGTGCAGGACAGCATTGAGAAAGCCACTGCCCCAGGCAGCTGCTGCCATCTGGGCACAAGCTCTGCTGCCCACGAGGCTCCCGTAGTGCAGGGGCTTGCAGATGGCAACGTAGCGGTCGTAGGCCATGATGGTGAGAATGGAATATTCTGCTGCTATAAAGAAGAGAAAGAAAAAGACCTGTGCGGCACACCCCTGATAGGAGATGGCCCTGGTGTCCCAGAGGGCATTGGCCATGCCTTTGGGCAGAGTGGTGGAGATGCAGCCCAGGTCGAGGAGGGCGAGGTTGAGGAGGAAGAAGTCCATGGGGGTGTGGAGGCGGTGGTCGCAGGCTACGGCGGTGAGGATGAGGCCGTTGCCCAGGAGGGCAGCCAGGTAGATGCCCAGGAAGAGCCCGAAGTGCAGGAGCTGCAGCTCCCGCGTGTCTGCGAATGCCAGCAGGAGGAACTCGGTGATGGAGCTGCTGTTGGACATCTGCTGTTTAGAGGCATCGGGTTCTGCTCAAAGCATAGAAAGACATTAATAATGTACAACCGACTTAGCAGAGTAAAACTCCTACCGTTTCTCATTTAAACCTCCCCAAATGATTCTCCACATCCAGGCAGGCATATGGCAGGTCCCTTTCCTGAGTTCTACTTGGTCCTGCCTTAGGGTGTCCCTGGGAGCAGGAGACTTTGCTGTGGGCAATGAAAGAGACAGTCCTGTCCTACAGCCAGACATAAAGAGGAATTTGGTGTCATCTCAGCTTTACTTTACTCCTAATACCAAAGACTTTTGCCGCAGTTTGGCTCATATTCAAACCAACTGCTGAGGAGTGCTGTTGGGATTTTTTATTTTCATTTTGTATTTTTTATTCTAGCTGCCCCAAGACACGTGAAGGCTGCTTTTAAGTCAGAAGTCCAGGCATCTCTCCTGCACTCCAAGTAAGACCCTGTGAATCCTCAGAGACAAAGGGACTGTACCCTTACAGCCAAGAGTCCTTTAGAGTTTTAAGGCCCTAAGTCCATCAGTCCTGCAATCAGCTGCCCTCTGCTGGCGTTTCTTTGATCTACAGGGCAGTTGCACTCAGAAGTGCACCTCAAAAAAACCTGGATGCTGCTGAGAGCAGAGGAATCCAGGCTCCAAGTGCCCATCTCCAGACCCCTCACCCTGTCCCCGTACTCCCCTTCCCCCAAGCACCCCGAGGGCTCACTCCATGGGCAGGTGAAACCCCCATCCCCAGGCAGCCTGGGAACAAGAGCAGCAGCAGCACGGCCAGGTGGAGAAGCCAGGAGGAATGGCAGCGTGCTGCTGCCAGGGGAGGCAAGGCCAGGGAGGGACAGACGGACACTCAGCACACCCTCCTGTGCTGCAGCTCTGCCTGCAGAGGAGGCAGCTCCTGCTGGGGACAGCGGGGGCTTGAGGGCAGAGGCTGTGCTGGTGGCAGAGGAGAGCAGAGGGTGTCCCAGGGAAGGCGCCTGCCCTGCAGGGGCTGGCAGGGCGGTGCCTGAGCCCTCCCTCGCACAGCATTTCTGGCAGCAGCTCCCTCTCACCGCCTGCCCATGTCCCTGCCGCCTGCCCGTGTCCCTGTTGGGAGCCGCTTCTGTGTCCCCACGTCTCCTACCCATACACGCTCACAGGTTCCATCCCACAAGCTGTGTGCTCAGATTTATTCAGATTCCCCTCCACTGCAGGAATATGAAAGAACAAAGTCCAAAAAATCTTTTCCTTTCAGATAAACCAAGCCTCAGTCCTCCTCTGGAAATTTCCTCTTATGCCATTCTCTATAACTTCTTCTACACTTTGCTGGAGAAACAGAGAGACAACTATCCCAACAAATGCTGTCAGGCATCGGATGTGCCAGCTGTAGAAGACCCCTCTGGCAACCCCACCTGCATGGCACTGCTGCCAGAGACTCACAGTGCCAAGAGCCTGCAGATCTGTCCTGCCACACGCTGCCCTCTGTTGCTGCGCTCCTCACTGCCTCCAAGCCCTCTCTCCTTCTCCCCTCTCCCCGTGCCACCTGCGGTCAGAGCCCCCAGCCCTGCTGCGCTGTGCACAGGAGCTGCTCCTGGGCACAGCTGTCTCTCTGCACCACGGCCCTCTTGCCACGAGCTCTCTCTGTCCCAGGAGCCCGGCCCAGCTCAGCACCACACGCCCAGCCCAAGGCATTGGAATCCCCCCTTGGGGGGCTTTGGGGAGGAGCCCACGAACCTCAGGCACTGAGAGACAATTGAAGACATCTCTCAACAAGTCCAAGTCAGAGGCAAGTTTCCTGCAGTGTCCCCCTGAGGGCCAGCCCTGACACAGCCTCCCTTGGAGCTCGTTAGAGCAGAGCATTGGAGGCAGTGAGGACAAGGAGACAAAGACACTGTGAAGGTGGCACTGGTGTATAGGAGAACTGGATGTGTGTCACCAAGCACAAGGGCCAGGCCTTGACCCCCAGCCCCTGGGAAGGGAGATCCTTTCCCTTCACACACTGCTCAGGGCTCTTCCTGGGGCAGGAGGAGATGGGGATGTGCATGGCCAAGTGCAGGAGAATGGTACGAGCCCTGCCTGGTTCATGGCTGGGGGCGAGGAGGCAATGAGGCCCTGGTGCTTTACCGATAAGCTGTCTCCTCCTAGGCCTCAGTGGCAGAGACAACAGCCAGAGCCATGGACACAAAGCCCTGGGTCCTGTTGGGACTTTCAGCCTTGCCACATCCCTTGCTCCTCTCCACACTAGGCTGTCCTAGGGAATCCCAGACCTGTACTTCTTTCCCTGCTGGCTGTAGACTCTTATCTGTGCGGTGTCACACCAGATCTGAGCTGAGTCTGATACCTCAGATCTTCTTGGTGGCCATGCTCCTCGTAAGGCAGCTCTGTAGGAAGCTGGCCTGGTTCCTGGGGAGCAGCACCACTGCTCGTATGGCATCCCTCGTGGTGCCCAGGCCCTCCTCCTCCTGGGCACTGCTCACTCAGCAGGGTCCCAGTCTGCCCTGATGTGTGGGGTTCCTCTTCCTCTGCTGCAGGACTGGGCTCTTCTCCTTGCAAATGTCAAGAGGTTTCTGCAGGAGAAATCCTTCATTTTTTCGTTGTTCCTCCACGCTGATGCTCCATTCTCTCAGCTGTTAATATCTGCAGGCAGATGGCTCACCCTGGTTATGCTGTCTATTACAAGATAACTGCATCAACAATTGCAGGAGAATTTGGACAACACAGGATTTAGTGGAATAAAACTGGAGCATACTATCACAGAATTATAGGGGATTGAATTCCACTGGATTCTACCTTTTCTCTGCTTCCTTCTCATGTATGCTGTCATTTTGTTTGGAACCGCATTCTAAATGTTGTGAGGCTGTGCAGGGACAAAATTAGAAGGTCAAAAAACTAACTGGAGCCCAACCTATCTATTAAGGATAATTAAAAAAATAATAATTATTATTTTTTTTAATTCATAAAATAAAAAAAATAAAAGGAGGATGTCCTGGTTCCAGTTATCCTCCCACACTCCCTGCCACTCGCAACTATCCCGCCTCAAGACAGATCTCCGGATGAGATTCCTGAGTAGTTGTTTAACCCAACTTGCAGCCGCTCCAGCTCCTGCAGCTGCTCCCACTCCTGTGTCTGGGTCAGAGAAACGAGCTGTAGCAGTGCAAGTTGACCCCGCAGAGGGTATTCCAACCCCTGTGGCAGACCCTGTGGCTGGGTCAGAGAAACGAGCTGTAGCAGTGCAAGTTGCCCCTGTAGACAAGGTGAAAAAATGGTATAGAGGCTCAGGTCATTTAAAACGCAGACAGTCTTCTGCTAAGTCTGGGCGTAGTGAAGACGAGGCTGGGCCATCAAAGGTGCAAGAGGATGAAGATGAGGATGAGGATGTCGAAAAATCAACAGTAACTACCCGGACTCCATACCAGCCATCAAAGGTGCAGGAGACTGAAGATGAGGATGAGGATGTCGGAAAATCAACAGTAACTACCCGGACTCTACACCGGCCATCAAAGGTGCAGAAGACTGAAGATGAGGATGAGGATGTCGAAAAATCAACAGTAATTACCCGGACTCTATACCAGCGTGAGCTACGAGATGTGCGAAAAGATTTTGGTCGCTGTATAGGTGAGCAGCTTGTCACCTGGCTGCTCCGGTGCTGGGACACGGGAGCCAATTATGTGGAATTGGAGGGCAAGGAAGCCAGGCGGCTGGGATCCCTTGCTAGGGACGCAGGCATTGACAAAGCAATTGGAGATGGAGCACGATCTCGCAGCCTCTGGAGGCGTCTCCTGTCAGCTGTGAAGGAAAGGTATCCCTTCAAGGAAGAACTTGTATGTTTACCAAGCAAATGGACCACCATGGAGAAGGGAATTCAGTACCTGAGGGAATTGGCCGTACGGGAAGTAATTTATAAGGACCTAGACGACGCACAAACATCCGCAGATCCAGATGCAGTCCGGTGTACACTACCCATGTGGCGGAAGTTTGTACGGAGTGCCCCATCATCATATGCCAACTCATTGGCAATACTAGCCTGGAAAACGGAGGAGAATCCCACAGTGAATGAAGTGACTAAAATACTCCGGCAGTACGAAGGAAATCTCTCCTCTTCCCTAAAGGCCTGTGTCTCAGCTGTGGAGAAACTCTCTGAAGAGGTCCACCAACTTAAAGAGAATTTATCTTCCCCTCCACCTGAACGAACCAGTGTCCACCAACTAAAAGAGAATGCTTTACAGAAACTTTCTGAAAAGATCCACCAACTTGAAGAAAGATTATCTTCCCCTCCACCTGAACGAACCAGTGTCCACCAGCTAAAAGAGAATGCTTTGGAGAAACTTTCTGAAAAGATCCACCAACTTGAAGAAAGATTATCTTCCCCTTCACCTGAACGAACCAGTGTCCACCAGCTAAAAGAGAATACCTTGGAGAAACTTTCTGAAAAGATCCACCAACTTGAAGAGAGATTATTTTCCTCCCCACCTGTACAAACCAGTGTCTCAGCTATTAGGGGTAAACGTTCATCTATGCAAGGAAGACAATATGGTGGGCACACACACCGCGCCACCCTGTGGTTTTACCTACGTGACCATGGAGAGGCCATGAGAAAATGGGATGGAAAATCTACTGCGACCCTAGAGGCACGGGTACGTGAATTGCAAACGAAAACAATTGGGAAAAAGGGGTTCTCTGAAAAGTTTGCTGCTCCAACTTCCAGCAGGCAGTCCTTTAAACACAGAAACGAAAGCACAGAAACAGGGCTTTTGGCATAGCTGCTTTGGAGACAGAGGACATTAAACAGTTGTCTACCTTGCCTGGTCTCTCAGAGGACCCTTCTGTTGTGGGGTTGCTGAGGGTTGAAGAACAGCAAGTGCCGATCGCTACCACAACTGTGCACCGGCAGCAATATCGCACCAACCGAGACTCCCTGATTCCCATCCATAAGCTAATTCGTCAACTGGAGAGCCAAGGAGTGATCAGCAAGACTCATTCACCTTTTAATAGTCCCATATGGCCAGTGCGAAAGTCTAATGGTGAGTGGAGACTAACAGTGGACTATCGTGGCCTGAACGAAGTCACGCCACCACTGAGTGCTGCAGTGCCGGACATGCTAGAACTCCAGTATGAACTGGAATCAAAGGCAGCCAAGTGGTATGCCACAACTGATATCGCTAATGCATTTTTCTCCATCCCTCTAGCAGCACAGTGCAGGCCACAGTTTGCTTTCACTTGGAGGGGAGTCCAATATACTTGGAATCGACTGCCCCAGGGGTGGAAACACAGCCCTACCATTTGCCATGGACTGATCCAGTCTGCGCTGGAGCAGGGGGAAGGTCCTGAACACCTGCAGTACATCGATGACATCATTGTGTGGGGTGACACTGCAGAAGAAGTTTTCGAGAAAGGGAAGAAAATAGTCCAAATCCTTCTGAAGGCCGGTTTTGCCATAAAACAGAATAAAGTTAAAGGACCTGCACGAGAGATCCAGTTTTTAGGAATTAAATGGCAAGATGGACGTCGTCAAATCCCAATGGATGTGATCAACAAGATAACAGCTATGTCTCCACCAACTAGCAAAAAAGAAACACAAACTTTCCTAGGTGTCGTGGGGTTTTGGAGAATGCATATTCCAAATTACAGTCTGATTGTAAACCCGCTCTACCAAGTAACCCGTAAGAAGAATGCTTTTGAATGGGGCCCTGAGCAACGACAAGCCTTTGAACAAATTAAGCAGGAAATAGTTCATGCAGTAGCCCTCGGGCCAGTCCGAACAGGACCAGATGTAAAGAATGTGCTCTACACCGCAGCCGGGGAGAATGGTCCCACCTGGAGCCTCTGGCAGAAAGAACCTGGGGAAACTCAAGGTCGACCCCTGGGGTTTTGGAGTCGGGGATACAGAGGATCTGAGGCCCGCTATACTCCAGCCGAAAAGGAGATATTGGCAGCATATGAAGGAGTTCGATCTGCTTCGGAAGTGGTCGGTACTGAAGTGCAGCTCCTCCTGGCACCCCGACTGCCGGTACTAGGCTGGATGTTCAAAGGAAGGGTCCCCTCTACACATCATGCAACTGATGCTACATGGAGCAAGTGGGTTGCACTGATTACTCAGCGGGCTCGAATAGGAAACCCCAGTCACCCAGGAATCTTGGAGGTGATTATGGACTGGCCAGAAGGCAAATACTTTGGGATATCATCAGAGGAGGAGGTGGTCCGTGCTGAAGAAGCCCCGCTGTACAACAAGCTACCGGAAAAAGAGAAGAAATATGCCTTGTTCACTGATGGGTCCTGTCGTATTGTGGGAAAACATCGGAGATGGAAAGCTGCTGTATGGAGTCCTACACGACGAATTGCAGAAGCTGCTGAGGGAGAAGGTGAATCGAGTCAGTTTGCAGAAGTGAAAGCCATTCAGCTGGCTTTAGATATTGCTGAACGAGAAAAGTGGCCAGTTCTCTATCTCTGTACTGATTCATGGATGGTAGCAAATGCCCTGTGGGGGTGGTTACAGCAATGGAAGCAGAACAACTGGCAGCGCAGGGGCAAGCCCATCTGGGCTGCGGCATTGTGGCAAGATATTGCTGCCCGGGTAGAGAACCTGGTTGTAAAGGTACGCCATGTAGATGCTCATGTGCCCAAGAATCGTACTACTGAAGAACATCAAAACAACCAGCAGGTGGATCAGGCTGCTAAGATTGAAGTGGCTCAGGTGGACCTGGACTGGCAACATAAAGGTGAATTATTTATAGCCCGATGGGCCCATGACACCTCAGGCCATCAAGGGGTGGACCTGACCATGGACACTATAGCACAGGTTATTCATGATTGTGAAACATGTGCTGCAATCAAGCAAGCCAAACGGTCCAAGCCTCTTTGGTATGGAGGACGATGGCTGAAATATAAATATGGAGAGGCCTGGCAGATTGATTACATCACACTCCCTCAAACCCGCAACGGCAAGTGCCACGTCCTTACAATGGTGGAAGCAACCACCGGATGGCTGGAAACATATCCTGTGCCCCATGCCACCGCCCGGAACAGTATCCTGGGCCTTGAAAAGCAAGTCCTATGACGACATGGCACCCCAGAGATAACTGAGTCAGACAATGGGACTCATTTCCGAAACAACCTTATAGACACTTGGGCCAAAGAACATGGTATTGAGTGGGTTTATCACATCCCCTATCATGCACCAGCCTCTGGAAAAGTTGAACGATACAATGGACTGTTGAAGACTACACTGAAAGCAATGGGTGCTGGGACATTCAAAAATTGGGATACACATTTGGCAAAGGCCACCTGGTTAGTCAATACTAGGGGATCTGCCAACCGAGCTGGACCTGCCCAATCAAACCTGTTACGCACTGTAGAAGGGGATAAAGTTCCTGTAGTGCACGTAAGAAACATGCTGGGTAAAACAGTCTGGGCTACTCCTGCCTCAGGAAAAGGCAAACCCATTCGTGGGATTGCTTTTGCTCAGGGACCTGGATGCACTTGGTGGGTACTGCAAAAGAATGGGGAGGTCCGGTGTGTACCTCAAGGGGATTTGATACTGGGTGAGAATAGCCCATGAGTTGAATTGTAGTATGTTCATTATTATATAATACTGTATGTCATCACTACCATGATTGCTATATATCATAGATGAAAATGGTGACTAATTACAAGGTATTGGAAAGAGTGTAACCTGAGCATGACATAAATGGTATGGAATAAGGGGTGGATATCTGTCCTGGTTTCAGTTAGGACAGAGTTAATTTTCCTCCTAGTAGCTGGTAGGGTGATCTGTTTTGGATTAGGATGAGAAGAGCGCTGATAACATGCTGATGTTTTAATTGTTGCAGAGCAGTGCTTACACCAAGCCAAGGACTTTTCAGCTTCTCGCTCTGTCCTGCCAGCGAGCAGGCTGGGGGTGCAGCAGGAGCTGGGAGGGGACAGACCCAGGACAGCTGACCCAAACTGGCCAAAGGGGTATTCCATACCATCTGGCGTCATGCTAAAAAATATATAGGGGTGGCTGGCCGGGGTGGGGCGCCGGCTGCTCAGGGATAGGCTGGGCATCGGTCAGCGGGTGGTGAGCAATTGCATTGTGCATCACTTGTTTCTTACACATTATTATTATTAATACTATTATCATTATCACTATTATCATTATTGTTATTATTATTTTCATGTCTTAATAAACTGTCTTTATCTCAACTCACCGGCTTCACTTTCCCGTTTCTCTCCCCCATCCCAGAGAGGGAGGGGGGAGGGTGAGTGAAGGGCTGTGTGGGGTTTAGCTGCCAGCCGGGTTAAACCACACAGTTCCATGTTGCATTTTGGTGCTCAGTCTGTGAAGCTCAGGTACTGAGAGGAGAATGATGTAACCGCTTGAGAAGTTAAAGTGAGAAGGAAAAGTTGAAGTGACTTGGAGTATTAATGGGCCCCTCTGAGGGCTGTTACTAACAAAGCCTCCCCAGGGACTTGTTAGGGCACATAATTGGAGGCCATGATTCCAGACAGGCAAAGCGCTGTGCTGAGAAAAGTCTTGGTTGGTTTTGGTGAAGCAGAAGGGCCAAGGCCTGACCGCAGCCACTGGGAGGGGAGATCCTGCACCCCCCCGTCTGGCTCAGGGTTCTTGTTGGGGTCTGTATGATGTGGTGGGCAGTGTGATTCCATGAGAAGAACGTCCTTGCGGCCTGTCAGCTAAGCAGACAGAAGTCACCTCACCAGCATCTCCCAAGCCCTGGGCCTGCTGCTGGCCTTGCAGCTTCTTGGCTAGACACAGCCAAGCCTTGTGCCTCCTGCTGTCCAGTCCTGGCCTCAAGCAGAAGGGACAGGACAAGCCCTCTGCGGGCCTTCTTTCTGTCTGGGTCCTCCTGGGGATGGAGGCAGAGGGGATCCCACAGGCAGCATGCCAAGCAGGGGCCTTCTGCTGGCCTAGCAGGGCCACTGGCAGATGGCAGCCCCAAAGTGCCGATCCCAGGGAGAAGCCAAGGCTGACCTGCCACCTCCAGACACAAGGGACCTCACAGTCCCTTTGCGTGACACGTTCCTGCTGCTGCCCTATCAGCTGCAGAGACAGAAGTGACCTCCCAGTCACTGCCCCAGTCCCATTCCTCCTGCTGGGGCAGGAGATCCTGAGGCACAGCTGAGCTCAGCAGAGCATTCCCACCCATCTCCTCCTTGTGGCCCACAAGCTGATCAGATCCACGGCCCCTCACATCCATCTCTGAATGCCATGTGACTGCACAACAACCTCACTCTTTCTGCCCTGCCCCAAGGGGCCAAGCACCTTACGTTAAGGGTTAAAAAGTGTCTGAAGGTGGGGAGGTTAATACACAGGAACAAGTGCTTTCTCTGTTTGGTGTTCAGGTTTTGATTAAGGACCTGGGCTCACTTTTCTGGGTTACAATTTAATCAAATATTTCATGGGCAGGTTTGGTTTTCTGCTTACGGTGTCAAGGTCTGTGGTTAGGGTATGACCAAGCTTTGTGATTTAGGGTTTTGTTTAGGTCTGCCAAGAAGACTAGGGTTAAATAAAGCATTGAAATCTAGTGTTAAGGGGAGGGATCAAGGTAAGGAAAAGTGTAAGGGTAAGGGAAAGTATTTTGGCTTCAAGGGTTTCTTTGAGGTCAAGCATTAGAGTAGTAGATCGCTGTTATGGTGTGGAGTAGCATTTAGGTTTGCGAATTAAGTTTACTGGTTGAAGCCGGTGAAGGGCTTCGTGTGACTGTTTTAAGTCACGGTTACAGCAGCATCAGCATAACCTGAACCTTCTTACCTCGACAAAATCCTTAGTTTCTGCTGGCCAAGCCCCTATTCCCTCCCCAAATCTCACATCTCTCCTGTCCATGCTTCTCCTGACCTCTCCATATCAGTCATCTTCTTAGGGGCACGTTAATGCTGGCTTTCATGATCTCAGCTTATCCATCACACCTCTGCTGCCTACTCTATTTCTGAGAAAAGTGGCACTGAAGACACGATGGAAAAGGACACAAAAGTCCATCAGAGCACCCTGCACAATGTGCCCAGCAGCTCTGCACCTCCAGAAATGTGCTGTTCCTGCCTACAAGTTTTCTTTCCAGAACGGCTCCTATGGATCCAGGGTAACTTTTCCCAGGCCCTCACTTCCCCAGGCCACACCACTCTTCCCACAGGCTCCACGTGTCTCTCCAACCCTCCCCTCTTCCCCTGCAGTAGTGGCACCTCGCCGCAGCAGGTTGGTGCATCTCCAGGCTCAGGGGTGTTTCCTGAGGGCCTGCCCCGTGTGGGGAGTGGTGGGGAGGAAGAGAGCAAGGTCAGCTCCTGGGGCATGGCTGAGCACAGCCCAGCCATCCCGCACCGCGGGCAGGTCCCTTCTCCCAGGCTGAGGCACACACGCAAGGTGGACACTTCTCCATCAGCCCAGCTTCGCGCAGGGCCCTTCAGCCCTGCCCCTGTCCTGGGACTCGCCTCCTCCTCCTCCACCCACAGACATACATTGCTTTCCATCTGGGGACCCAGGCAGGACTTTAAGGATCTGCTAAAGCCCTGAATTTCCATGTTTTTCATAGTCTTCACACAAGTCTTCCTCCTGCCATCCCCACTGCCTAGCCCTGCCTTCCGGGTGGAACTCAATAACGTGGTGCTCAGCAATAAATAATGGGGTCATCTTTCCAAGAGAGGGGGGCAATTTCTCGGGGGGCAGGCAATTTCTCGGGGGCAGGCTGCAGAGATGAAGAAGTATTGCGGCTTCTTCAGGGCTTTAAATAAGGTCTCCTCAATTACTCTGCAGTCTTATGGGCCTTCACCTGATGGCTCTTCACGGCCTCCCCTGGTGTTGCAGAGCCCTCCTTAGCCCCTGGACACCTCAGATTCGCTTTTCCCCCTAAAAGACTCTTCCTTGGATGGTCACTCATTTTAAGAGGTCCTAATCACTACCCACGGAGCACATTGTCCCTGCAGATCCCCTGACATCTCCTGCCAGCTCCAGATTCCTCTCCAGGCTGGAATCTGCCATCAGCCCCACTGCAGGGGGCACAGTCCCATGCAGATGAGTCCAAGACTGGGTTTGCCCTGAGCAGCCCCTCTTGTTACTGCACTGCTAGCAGGGACGCCGGCTGTGACCCAGGGCTGCACAGTGCCTGCTGCTGCCTGCAGCCACAGGGATGTCACTGCAGAGACAACAGGACTGTCACCAAGGTACATGAGACCTCAAGACTAACACAGATACAAGAGCACAGGAGGAACACACTGGAAGGCAAAAGAGAGCAGCAGTGAAAAGGCCAAGTCCTGTGGCTGGCCACGGCCATGGCTCCAGGGAAGCAGCAGGGGCCCTGAGCTCTTCCTGCATGCTGGAGCTGGTCCCCAAGCTCCAGAGGAGACAGGAGGAGACAGCAGCTGAGACCAATATAGTTCTGATGGTTTTTTTATTGTGTTTGTCTACATGGTAAGCCCGCTTCTTTAGGTAGATTTGATGATTGGGTCACTGTAAATCAAAAAAATATCACGTTGACAGGTTAAGGTTAAAATTATTTAAATCAAAACAACTTGGAGAAAATATTTATAAAGAAATATAATAACAAAAAATTCTCCTCACGGTGTCTGAAATAATCAGGGAAATCAAAACCATTATTGTTTCCAAAGAAGCAAGTATCCATAGAGTTTCCTTACTGCAACCCTGAGCTCCTGGTTCCTCATGCTGTAGATGAGGGGGTTCACTGATGAAGGAACAATTGAGTAGAGAACTGCCACAATAAGATCCATTGATGGAGAAGAGATGGAGGGGGGCTTCAGGTAGGCAAACATGCCAGTGCTTATAAACAGGGAGACCACGGCCAGGTGAGGGAGGCACGTGGAAAAGGCTTTGTGTCGGCCCTGCTCAGAGGGCATCCTCAGCACGGCCTTTAAGATCTGAATATAGGAGAAAACAATGAAAACAAAACAGCCAAAAGCTGAAGAAACACTACACACAAGTGCCCCAACATCCTTTAGGTAGGCATCTGAGCAGGAGAGCTTGAGGATCTGGGGGATTTCACAGAAGAACTGGTCCACAGCATTGCCTTGGCAGAGGGGCAGGGAAAATGTAGTGGCCGTGTGCAGGACAGCATTGAGAAAGCCACTGCCCCAGGCAGCTGCTGCCATCTGGGCACAAGCTCTGCTGCCCACGAGGCTCCCGTAGTGCAGGGGCTTGCAGATGGCAACGTAGCGGTCATAGGACATGACAGTGAGAAGGGAATACTCTGCTCCAACCAAGAAAGCAACGAAAAAGAGTTGGGCAGCACACCCTTGATAGGAGATGGCCCTGGTGTCCCAGAGGACATTGGCCATGGCTTTGGGCAGAGTGGTGGAGATGCAGCCCAGGTCAAGGAGGGCGAGGTTGAGGAGGAAGAAGTACATGGGGGTGTGGAGGCGGTGGTCGTAGGCTACGGCGGTGAGGATGAGGCCGTTGCCCAGGAGGGCAGCCAGGTAGATGCCCAGGAAGAGCCCGAAGTGCAGGAGCTGCAGCTCGCGCGTGTCTGCGAATGCCAGCAGGAGGAACTCGGTGATGGAGCTTCTGTTGGACATCTGCTGTTTAGAGGCATCGGGTTCTGCTCAAAGAATAGAAAGACATTCATAATGTAGAACTGACTTATCAGAGGAAAACTCCTACCATTTCTCATTTAAACCTCCCCAAATGGTTCTCCACCTCCAGGCAGGCATATGGCAGGTCCCTTTCCTGAGTTTTACTTGGTCCTGCGAATGCCAGCAGCAGGAACTAGCTCACAGAGCTGATGTTGGGCATTTGATGTCTTTAGACATGCTTTTCTGTTAAAGAGGAAAAGGCAGAAGAAAGTTCAAACAGATTTCTCTGATGAAAACCTATTCTGTCTCTTAGAGGATACCCCAGCCTGAGCCTTTCTTTTTGCAGGAGAACCTTTCTGCAGCTCTCCTGCTTGAGCTGCGGCTGGTGCTGGCTGAGTGGCACTGGGAGCAGGGGCTGCTGTGGGCTCCAGAGGAGTCCTTCCTGCTGTGCAGCAGGAGGGAAGCAGGAACATGGGGGAAACTCAACTCCATTCGACTTGTCCATTGTTGCAAACAAATCATCTGAACGCAGAGCTGAGCTGTAGGGATTTTGTTTGCTTTATTTTATCCCAGTAGGCCCTGTAATGCTTAGGATAGGTATTGGATGGTTGAATGCCCTCACATTCCCTGTACAGTCCTGCTGATATTTTATGGGAGTGTCCATTAGTGAAGACTGAGAAGAGTGATTCTGCCCACCAGTCCTGTTCTCAGCTGCCTTGTTTCACCCCTCTCTGAGCTGCACTGTCATCCCATTCAGGTGTTTCCCTGAGAAGAAACAGGAGAATGCTGCTGAGGAAGAAGGGCCACAGCAAGCCAGATGGAGCTTGGGAGCTTCTCTTCTTTCCATGGATGCAGGAGCTCTGGGGCAGCTGGCAGAGAGCCCGGCCTGGCCAGGCAGGGCAGGGTGTTCTGGGCTGACCGGGGGCACCTGGCTTAGGGCACTCCGAGGGGCTTCTGCCAGACTTCCTCACCTCGCAGTGCCATCCAGCAGGACTCCCAAAGCCTACTGCATTGCCCACTGCCCTCCCAGAAACAAGACCCAGCAGGAGACCCTTCCAGGACGTGCAGCTGCATGGTCCTGCAGCCAGAGACGTACCTTCTCAAGGGCTGTGCAGATTTCTCCTGCAGGCAGCTCTCAGCATCCTCCCACTGCCAACTGCCTCCAAGCCCTCTCTCCTTCTCTCCTCTCCCCGTGCCACCTGCGGTCAGAGCCCCCAGCCCTGCTGCGCTGTGCACAGGAGCTGCTCCTGGGCACAGCTGTCTCTCTGCACCAGGGCCCTCTTGCCATCAGCTCTCTCTGTCCCAGGAGCCCGGCCCAGCTCAGCACCAGATGCCCAGCCCAAGGCATTGGAATACCCCCTCGGGGGACTCTGGTGAGGAGCCCACGAACCTCAGACACTGAGAGACAATTGAAGACATCTCTCAACAAGTCCAAGTCAGAGGCAAGTTTCCTGCAGTGTCCCCCTGAGGGCCAGCACTGACACAGCCTCCCTTGGAGCTCGTTAGAGCAGAGCATTGGAGGCAGTGAGGACAAGGAGACAAAGGCAATGTGAAGGTGACCCTGATGTGTAGGAAAACTGGATGTGTTTCACGAATGAAAAGGGCCAGGCCTTGACTCCCCATCCCTGGGAAGGGAGATCCTTTCCCTTCACACACTGCTCAGGGCTCTTTCTGGGGCAGGAGGAGATGGGGATGTGCATGGCCAAGTGCAGGAGAATGGTACGAGCCCTGCCTGGTTCATGGGTGGGGGCGAGGAGGCAATGAGGCCCTGGTGCTTTACCGAGAAGCTGTCTCCTCCTAGGCCTCAGTGGCAGAGACAAGAGCCAGAGCCATGGGCACAAAGCCCTGGGTCCTGTTGGGACTTTCAGCCTTGTCACAGCCCTCTATCCTGTCTACACCAGACTGTCCTAGGGACTCCCAGACTTGCACATCTTTTCCTGCTGGCTCTAAGCCCTTGTCCCTGTGGTGTCACACTGGATCTGAGCTGAGTCTGATAACTCAGATCTTCTTGGTGGCCATGCTCCTCATAAGGCAGCTCTGTAGGAAGCTGGCCTGGTTCCTGGGGAGCAGCACCACTGCTCGTATGGCATCCCTCGTGGTGCCCAGGCCCTCCTCCTCCTGGGCACTGCTCACTCAGCAGGGTCCCAGTCTGCCCTGATGTGTGGGGTTGCTCTTTCTCCATTGCACGACCTCACTCATCCTGTGAGTGTCAAGAGGTTTCTGTAGGCAAATTCATGCAGTTTCTCAATTTGCCCCTAGACAGATGCTCCATTCTGTCAGCTGTTAATGTCTATATGCAGATGACTCACCGTAATTGTGCTATATTTGACAAGACAGCAGCATCAGGTGCTGCAGCGAAGTTTGGATAATAACGGAGTTACCAGCTGAATGGAACTGCAGCACAGAGTCACAGAATGGTAGGGGATGGAAGGCTGCTAGGTCCCAGCTTTTCTCTGTGTCCTTGTTACACATGCTCTCTTTTTGTCTGGAGCGGTGTCGTAAATGTTGTGAGGCTGTGCAAGGCAAAGTTAGAAGGGCTAAAGCTCTAGTCTCGCTCAGTCTGGCTATTAGTTTCTAAGACAGTAAAAAAGTTTTTCTAATAAATAAAAAATTAAAAAGGAAGATTAAGAAGTGTCTTCGACCTTTATTGGATGTGGGAGGAAGCCTAGTGAGAAGTGATGAGGAAAAGGCTGAGTTACTTAATGACTTCTTTGCCTCAGTCTTTATCAGCTGGACCATTTGTTCCCCTGGTACTCAGCCCCCAGAGCTGGTAGATAGGGACACCAAGAGGGCAATGGGGGGACACTTTTCCCCACTTCTTCACTCTCCCTTTCTACTTCACCTCCTCCTTCTCCTCCAGGATAATTACGCTAGCTCTTCAAAGCTTTGAATATCCTTGGGATGGTCAAACCAGCATGTTCCCATTGTGATGTCTCCTGAATGTGTTTCAGGCTTTGTTTAACATTAACCAACTTATTAATAATGCCCTCCAGAGATCTGCCCCAAGGCAGGAGAGCTAAGAGTTGCAGGGATTGTGGGAGGATACGAGCAGGCACCTTGATCAGTGGGCACCTCCAGTGCTTTGGAACTTCCCTCCTGAACAAGTGCAGAATTCTAGAAAAAATGGTGAAATGCTTGAAAAAGGGTTGTCATCAGCCTGGCAATTCCAAAGAGACACAAATCACTGCAATGTGCAACTTGGCCTGTGCTTACTGAGCTGCAGTCAGCGCCACTCCAACCCTTGTGACAGGCCCCACAGCCGCTGCAACTCCTCTTAATGGCCTTGCAGCCACAGCAACTCCTACAATGGGCCGTGCAGCCACTCCAAACCCCTGCAACAGGCCATGCAGCCTGAACAAGTCCTGTGATGGGCCCTGCAGCCCCAGCAACTCCTGCAACAGGCCCTGCAGCCACTCCAACGGCTGTGATGGGCTTCAGGGCTGGGCCAGAGAACCAACCTGTGCCACTATTGATTGCTCCTATATGCGAGAGAAAACAATGTATGTGAAAGTCAGGGTTTTTAAAAAGGAAAGAAACTCCTACCCAGACAAGAAAGGAGGAAGAAGACGTGGAATGTTACGGTAAAGTTGGGCCATCGTGGAAGCAGAAGGGCAAAGAGAAAGAGATCATAACAACATCAGTAACCACAGCATCTCTATTCCAGGGTGAGCTAGGAGATTTGTGGAAAGATTTCAGCCATCATCTAAGTGAGCACATTGCCACCTGGCTGCTGGGAGAAAGGGGCCAATAGCCTGGAATTAGAGGGCAGGGATGCAAAGCAGCTGGGATCCCCCTGTAGGGAAGGGGTGACTGACAAACAATTGGAAAATGGGCAGAAGGAACATACTCCTGTCAGGTGTGAAGGAAAGGTAACCCCTGAAGGAAGATCTTGTATGTCAACCAGGCAAGCGGATGACAATGGAGTTGGGTATCTGGTGCCCGATGGAATTAGTCATGCTGGAGGTGATATATAAAAACCTAGCCAATGAACAACTATCCAAAGATCCCGATGAAGTAAAGTGTACATGACCCATGTGGTGGAAGTTTGTATAGAGTGCACCATCCTCATATGCCAACTCATTGGCAGAAATGACCTGGAAAGGCCAAGAGAAACCCAGAGTGGATGAATCAGCTAGCCAACACTGGCAGTATGAAGGAAGTCTCTCTTCTTCCTCATGGGCCTGTATTTGAGCTGTGGATAAACTTTCTCAAGAGGTCCAGGAAGAACAAGAGAATGCATCCTTCTCCCTACCTGTAGAAACCAATATGTAAGCTGCCAGGTGTAAGTAAAAGAATGTTACTAAAGAAAGAGAAATGAGTGGGTACACACCATGTGCCAACATGTGGTTCTGCCATGGAGAGGACATGAGAAAATGGGATGGAAAATCTACCTCCATCCTAGAGGCACGGATCCATGAATTGCAAGGAAATGCAATCACAAAAAGGGGTTCTTCTGAGAAAATTGCTGCTCCAGTTTCTATCAGGCAGTCCTACAGACAGAGTAGTCACAGAATCATAGAATGGTTTGTGTTGGAAGGGACCTCAAAGATCTTCAAGTTTCAAACCCCCTGTCATAGGCAGGGTCACCACCCACTAGATCCGGTTGCTCAGGGCCTCATCTAACCTGATGAATGAATACTATGAGCAGGACTAGAGGCACCTGGCCTCCAGCCACGGGGAGGGTAGGGACAATCGGGTTTATTGGACTTTGAGGATTCCATGGCCTGGCACATGAGACCCACAGAAGATATAAGGCTCTAGTGGGTACCGGTGCACAGCATACCCTAAAAACCTGCTCCACTGTGGTATACCATGGGCTGCTGGGGACACAGCCTGCTTCACCATGGACCTCACCACGGGCCACAGGGGACTTCTGCTCCGGCTCCTGGAGCACCTCTCCCCCTCCTTCTTCACTGACCTTGGTGTCTGCAAGGCTGTTTCTCACTCCTCTCTCTCTCCCAGATGCTATTCCACAGCAGTTTTTCCCCTTACCTGGTTTTCCTCATCTGGTCCCTTCTGCTTGGTGAAACACATCCAATTTTCCAACACATCACTGTCACATTCACATTTCCTTTGTCTCCTTGTCCTCACTGCTTCCAGTGTTCTAATAGAGCAGTGTTCTGCTCTAATGAGCTCCAAGAGAGGCAATGTCAGTGCTGGCCCTAGTCGGGCCTGGGCACCATGAGGGATGCCATACGAGCAGTGGTGCTGCTCACCACGAACCAGGCCAGCTTCCTACAGAGCTGCCTTACGAGGAGCATGGACACCAAGAAAATCTGAGTTATCAGACTCAGCTTAGATCCTGTGAGATACCACACGGAAAAGGGTCTAGAGCCAGTAGGAAAAGAGGTACAGGTGTGGGAGTCCCTAGGACAGCCTGGTGTGGAGAGCAGCAAGGGCTGTGACAAGGCTGACAGTCCCAACAGGACCCAGGGCTTTGTGCCCATGGCTCTGGCTCTTGTCTCTGCCACTGAGGCCTAGGAGGAGACAGCTTATCGGTAAAGCACCAGGGCCTCATTGCCTCCTCGCCCCCACCCATGAACCAGGCAGGGCTCGTACCATTCTCCTGCACTTGGCCATGCACATCCCCATCTCCTCCTGCCCCAGGAAGAGCCCTGAGCAGTGTGTGAAGGGAAAGGATCTCCCTTCCCAGGGGCCAGCGGTCAAGGCCTGGTCCTTTATTTTGGTGACACACATCCAGTTTTCCTACACATCAGTGTCACCTTCACATTGCCTTTGTCTCCTTTTCCTCACTGCCTCCAATGCTCTGCTCTAACGAGCTCCAAGGGAGGCTGTGTCAGGGCTGGCCCTCAGGGGGACACTGCAGGAAACTTGCCTTGGACTTGTTGAGAGATGTCTTCAATTGTCTCTCAGTGCCTGAGGTTCGTGGGCTCCTCCCCAAAGCCCCCCAAGGGGGGATTCCAATGCCTTGGGCTGGGCGTGTGGTGCTGAGCTGGGCCGGGCTCGTGGGACAGAGAGAGCTCGTGGCAAGAGGGCCCTGGTGCAGAGAGACAGCTGTGCCCAGGAGCAGCTCCTGTGCACAGCGCAGCAGGGCTGGGGGCTCTGACCGCAGCTGGCACAGGGAGAGGAGAGAAGGAGAGAGGGCTTGGAGGCAGTGAGGAGCGCAGCAACAGAGGGCAGCGTGTGGCAGGACAGATCTGCAGGCTCTTGGCACCGTGAGGCTCTGGCTGCAGGGCCATGCAGGTGGGGTTGCCAGAGGGGTCTTCTACAGCTGGCACATCCGATGGCTGATAGCATCTGTCGGGATGGGTCTGTCTCTCTGTTTCTCCAGCAAAGTGTAGAAGATGCTGTAGAGAATGGCATTTACAAGAGGAAATTTCCAGAGGAAGACTGAGGCTTCGTTTATCTGAAGGGAAAGGCTTTTTTGGTTTCTGTGCATTCAGATTTTTGCTGTGGAGGGGAATGTGAGTGAATTTGAGCACAGAGATTGTGGGATGGAGTCTGTGAACATGGAAAGGGAGGAGACGTGGGGACACAGAAGGGGCTCCCAGCAGGGACACGGGCAGGCAGCAGGGACATGAGCAGGTGGTGAGAGGGAGCTGCTGCCAGAAATGCTGTGCGAGGGAGGGCTCAGGCACCTCCCTGCCAGCCCCAGCAGGGCAAGGATTCGCCTTCCCTGGGACACCCCCTGCTCTCCTCTGCCACCAGCACAGCCTCTGCCCTCAAGCCCCCGCTGTCCCCAGCAGGAGCTGCCTCCTCTGCAGGCAGAGCTGCAGCACAGGAGGGTGTGCTGAGTGTCCGTCTGTCCCTCCCTGGCCTTGCCTCCCCTGGCAGCAGCACGCTGCCATTCCTCCTGGCTTCTCCACCTGGCCGTGCTGCTGCTGCTCTTGTTCCCAGGCTGCCTGGGGATGGGGGTTTCACCTGCCCATGGAGTGAGCCCTCGGGGTGCTTGGGGGAAGGGGAGTACGGGGACAGGGTGAGGGGTCTGGAGATGGGCACTTGGAGCCTGGCTTCTTTTGCTCTCAGCAGTGTTCAAGCGCTTCACAGGAGAACCTCCTTAGTGCAATTGTCCTGCAGTCAAAGAGATGCCCGCACAGAGCAGCTGAATCCAATGCAGGAAAGGGCTCTGCCAACTGTCTGTGTGCAATTGGGCAAGTGCTTTGAGGGGCTTAATTAAGAAATGGGAATGGTTTTCTCAGGTCACTCTGCCGTATTATTAGTGTATTTCTGTTCCTCGGGCAGGACGCCATGCCTGGAGGCAGGAAATGCCCAACAGCAGCTCTGTGAGCGAGTTCCTCCTGCTGGCATTCGCAGACACGCGCGAGCTGCAGCTCCTGCACTTCGGGCTCTTCCTGGGCATCTACCTGGCTGCCCTCCTGGGCAACGGCCTCATCCTCACCGCCGTAGCCTGTGACCACCGCCTCCACACCCCCATGTACTTCTTCCTCCTCAACCTCGCCCTCCTCGACCTGGGCTGCATCTCCACCACTCTCCCCAAAGCCATGGTCAATGCCCTCTGGGACACCAGGGCCATCTCCTATCAAGGGTGTGCTGCACAGGTCTTCTTTTTTGTCTTCTTAGTTGGAGCGGAGTACTGGTTTCTCACCATCATGGCCTACGACCGCTACGTTGCCATCTGCAAGCCCCTGCACTACGGGAGCCTCGTGGGCAGCAGAGCTTGTGCCCAGATGGCAGCAGCTGCCTGGGGCAGTGGCTTTCTCTATTCTGTCCTGCACACGACCACTACATTTTCATTGCCCCTCTGCCAAGGCAATGCTGTGGACCAGTTCTTCTGTGAAATCCCCCAGATCCTCAAGCTCTCCTGCTCAGACGCCTACCTCAGGGAAGTTGGGGCACTTGTGTGTAGTGTTTCTTTAGCTTTTGGCTGTTTTGTTTTCATTGTTTTTTCCTATGTGCAGATCTTCAGGGCCGTGCTGAGTATCCCCTCTAAGCAGGGCCGGCACAAAGCCTTTTCCACGTGCCTCCCTCACCTGGCCGTGGTCTCCCTGTTTCTCAGCACTGTCATGTTTGCCTACCTGAAGCCCCCCTCCATCTCTTCCCCATCCCTGGACCTGGTGGTGGCTGTTCTGTACTCGGTGGTGCCTCCAGCATTGAACCCCCTCATCTACAGCATGAGGAACCAGGAACTCAAGCATGCGCTCTGGATATTGATGACTAGATGTGTTTCGGAAGCAATAAATTTCCATTCTACCTCTGCAGATGACTAATAATATCAAGGACTACAAGAACAAGTAATATTATAGATATGATTTTTTTTTGTATGTTTGTATATTGATGAGTGTTTTCGTTACAGGACTAATACGGCTAAAGTTGCCCATTAAAATGATATGATTCATCTCATTTCTTTTACGCTATGTACCTGTCAAATATAGCTCAGAGATTCTGTATTTGAGGAGCCAGGCCCTCTGTGAATTTAAATAAAAGAAAGGAGCCCGTTGTTCCACTTCCATTTCAGTATGTACGTGATGAATGCATATACTGAGACTCTATAAACGAGGAGCCTATCTCTCTGTGAACTTAAACAAAGTGAAGGAGCCTGCATTGCCTTCCTTGTGTGACTTCCTTCCTCTGAGAGCTGCTCTGGCTCTGCAGGGGCAGTGCCATGTGCAGGGCTGCAGAGGAAAAGAGTCCCATCCCAGCAGCACGGGCAGGGAGCACCAGCGCTTGGGGCACGCCGAGCTGCTCTCTTGCCACTGCCCCCCTCTGGTGCTGAGCCCTGCTGGTGGGGTCAGGCCCGGCTGCTCCTGTAGCTTGGTGCCAGTGCTGCTGTGGGGCTGTGCTGGGACTGCAGGCAGGGACAGGCAGTGGGAACGGCAGTGACACAGCTGGCCTGCGCTGCAGCACTTCCCTCCTAAGGGGGGATCTCCTCCAAGGTGGACTCACCACAGCTCAAGGGCTCAATCTGCTGTGAGCAGGCAGAGGAGAGCTCTGCAGCCCCAGGGCACGCAGCAGCCCCAGCCAAGGAGTCTGGCGAGTGATTTGACTGCAAGGTCCCTCCTGCCCTAGCACCTCCCAGAACTGGCACGGCACTGGCTCCTGTGTGTCAGAGAGGCTGGGAGCCCAGGAGCTGTGCCATGGGCTGGAAGGATCACAACCAGATCACTTCTACCTGGGCAGATTCAGGCCCAAAGAGCGGGTGTGTTCAAGGTGTGGTATTAGGAGCTCAGTGGTGCCTCAGAAATTCCTAATCTGTTCCTAAGTCAATGTCTCTAAAGCAGATTGTGAGTTGAGCTCTTTCTGAAGCAGCTGAAAGGTCACCCTTGACTCCTGGCTGGGATCTGTGCCTTTAGGCCCACATCTGCTGGTCTCCATGATAGGACACCAGATGCATCTGCTCTGCACACAGTTTGTGAGATCCTCTCTTCCTAAGTAGCTGGTAGGCCCCATAGAGGATGAGGTCTTGAACATGGGTTGTCATGTCAAAATTTTGAGCTTTTGTCTGAACTCATCTTTCAGGGCTGCTTTTGTGGTGGTGCAGAGCTGCTGGGCACATTGTGCAGGGTGCTCCTACAGCCTTTGTGTCCTTCTCCGTGCTGGCTTGGGAGCTGCTTCTTTCTCAGGAGCAGAGTAGCCAACAGAGGTGAGACAGATACTCTGAGTTCATGAAAGCCATCAGAAAGCTGCCCCTAAGAAGATGACTGATATGGGGAAGTCAGGAGAAGGCTGGCCAGGAGAGATGTGAGATTTGGGGGAGGGAAGAGGAGCTTGGCCAGCAGAAGCTAATGATTTTGGAGAGGCAAGAATGGTCAGGTAATGTCGATCCTGCAGTAAAGCTGACTTAAAGCAGACATGTGAGGCCCTTACCTTATTTTAACCTGTAACATTAATACTTAAATCTAAATGCCACTCCACACCCTGACAGGAATCCACTGCTCTAATTTTTGACCACAATATCCCCTGAAGCAAAGATAAGTCCATAACACCTTTCTCTTACCTTCACACACTTGCTCATCCTGATTCCAGCCTTTAACACAAGCATTAAAATGCTCTATTTAATCCAAGTCTTCTTGCAGATCTAAACAAAACGCTAAGCCAAAGAGCTTGCACATACCCTAACCACAGACCTGACACCCCAAGCACAACACCAAACCCTCCCACTCAATATTTGCTTAAGCTCTCACCCAGAAATGTTCGCTGCAGTCCCTAATGCCATACATGAACAACTAACATCCAAACCCTGTCCTTCTGTGCATTAACCTCCTCTCCTTCAGACCCTCTCCTAACCCGTAATGTTAGGTTCTTGTTCCCTTGGAGCAGGGCAGGAACCATGAGGTTGCCGTGCAGTACCATTGCATTCACCGATGAATGTGAGGGGCCATGGATCTGATCAGCTTGTGGGCCACAAGGAAGAAATGGGTGGGAATGCTCTGATGATCTCAGCTCTGCCTCAGGAACTCCTGCCCCAGCAGGAGGAATGGGACTGGGGCAGTGACTGGGAGGTCACTTCTGTCTCTGCAGCTGATAGGGCAGCAGCAGGAACGTGTCACGCAAAGGGACTGTGAGGTCCCTTGTGTCTGGAGGTGGCAGGTCAGCCTTGGCTTCTCCCTGGGATCTGCACTTTGGGGCTGACATCTGCCAGTGGCCCTGCTAGGCCAGCAGAAGGCCCCTGCTTGGCATGCTGCCTGTGGGATCCCCTCTGCCTCCATCCCCAGGAGGACCCAGACAGAAAGAAGGCCCGCACAGGGCTTGTCCTGTCCCTTCTGCTTGAGGCCAGGACTGGACAGCAGGAGGCACAAGGCTTGGCTGTGTCTAGCCAAGAAGCTGCAAGGCCAGCAGCAGGCCCAGGCCTTGGGAGATGCTGCTGAGGTGACTTCTGTCTGCTTGGCTGACAGTCCGCAAGGAGCCTGATGGGTTGGGATGCCTACTTCAGGAGCGGTGGCCACCCTGATGGAGCTTTCCTAGGGGTAGGAAAGATCAGGAGAGAAAAAAATTGCACCTTGGAAGGGTGGCACTGGACATGAGGAGGAAGAAATGTCTCTCAAATGGTCGTGCTGTGGTGCCAGAGGTCACCGAAAGGGAGTTTATGATCAGACCCAGGCTTTGTGTTTCAAGGAACAGCTCGTGAGGGTTGATGAGACATGGGTGAGAAGATGGAAATGCCAGGATGAGAGCAAGGTGGTGAACAGAGATGGGTGTCTGCAGACTTCAAGGAAATAGGGCAAAGTGTGGGACAGCATAGGAAAGCCTGCAGAGGAGAAGGCAGAGGGTGCTGTCAAGAAGGGAAGGCCCCAACAGCCCTGACGTTTTTGTCCCTTTGGCTAGAGCTTCTGAGGAGACGAGATATAGTCATTGCAATGGGGCCTCTTTGCTTCCTTGATACCCTGTGCAGGGGTGGGGAGGTGTCCTAATGAAGTTCTTCTCGTGGCATCACACTGCCCACCACATCAGACAGACCCCAAGAAGAGCCCTGAGCCAGACGGGGGGGTGCAGGGTCTCCCCTCCCAGTGGCTGGGGTCAGGCCTTGGCCCTTCTGCTTCACCAAAACCCCATAGACTTGTACTTGTTGAGTTTCATCAGATGGTCTCGAACCTGCTCTTCACTTACAGCAGGTGGGACTTTGACCCCCAGCCTCCATCTGTGGGTTCAGGGAAATGAAAGAGTTGGGAAGCCTGACTGGCAGGGAAGACTGAGGAGAAGATGTTGCTGAGTCCCTCAGCCTTCTCCATGTCTGTCATTACCAGTTCACCCTTCTCATCCATCAGAGGGGGAACACTCTCCTTGGCCTTTCTTTTCTGAGCCATGTATCTGTAGAATCTCTTCCTGTTATTCTTTGCTTCACTTGATAAGCTCAGTTCCATCCGTGCCTTGGCTTTCACAGAATCACAGAATCGTCTAGGTTGGAAGACACCTCCAAGATCACCTAGGCCAACCTCTGACCTAACAGTAACAAGTCCTCCACTAAACCATATCACTGAGCTCAACATCTAAACGTCTCTTAAAGACCTCCAGGGATGGTGACTCAACCACCTCCCTGGGCAGTCCATTCCAATGCATAACAACCCTTTCAGTAAAGAAGTTCCTCCTAATATCCAACCTAAACCTCCCCTGGCGCAACTTTAGCCCATTCCCCCTCGTCCTGTCACCAGGCACGTGGGAGAATAGATCAACCCCCACCTCGTTACAACCTCCTTTAAGGTACCTAGAGAGAGCGGTAAGGTCACCCCTGAGCCTCCTCTTCTCCAGGCTGAACAATCCCAGCTCCCTCAGCCACTCCTCATAAGACTTGTTCTCCAGACCCCTCACCAGCTTTGTCACCCTCTCTGGACTCTCTCGAGCACCTCCATGTCCTTCTTGTAGCAAGGGGCCCAAAACTGAACACAGTACTCGAGGTGCGGCCTCACCAGAGCCGAGTACAGGGGGACAATCACCTCCTTAGACCTGCTGGCCACGCTGTTTCTTATACAAGCCAGGATGCTGTTGGCCTTCTTGGCCACCTGAGCACACTGCTGGCTCATATTCAGCTGCCTATCAACCAGTACTCCCAGGTCTTTCTCTGCCAGGCAGCTTTCCAACCACCCATCTCCCAGCCTGTAGCTCTGCTTGGGGTTGTTGCACCCCAGGTGCAGGACCCGGCCTTGTTGAAATTCATACAGCTGGCCTCAGCCCATCGCTCCAGCCTATCCAGATCCTCCTGCAGAGCCTTCCTACCCTCGAGCAGATCGACACACGCACCTAACTTGGTGTCATCTGCAAACTTACTGAGGGTGCACTCGATCCCCTCATCCAGATCACCGATAAAGATATTAAAGAGGACTGGCCCAGTACTGAGCCCTGGGGACTCCACTAGTGACCGGCCTCCAACTGGATTTGACTCCATTCACCACAACTCTTTGGGCCCGGCTATCCAGCTAGTTTTTAACCCAACGAAGCGTACGCCAGTCCAAGCTACGAGCAGCCAGTTTCTTGAGGAGAATGTTGTGGGACACAGTGTCAAAAACCTTACTGAAGTTAAGGTAGACCACATCCACAGCCTTCCCCTCATCCACTAAGCGCGTCACTTGGTCATAGAAGGAGATCAGGTTCGTCAAGCAGGACCTGCCTTTCATAAACCCATGCTGACTGGGCCTGATCGCCTGGTTGCCCACAGCAACCAGGTGTTTCAGTGAGTTCCAGCTCGCCCATCTCTCAGCAGTCTGTCTAATGGTTTCCTTAGCAAGAAACTCATCATTTATCATTGAATTACTATGATATGGGTTAATATTAACACAATTATTTTAAAAGTCCTATTAATCAGTGTAAAATATATCATGTACATTCATCCTTTTGGGAAGGTAAACTTCACTGGAGGCAAAAAAATGAGGAACTTGAACTTTTTTTTTTTTTTGAAAATTGCAGCATGATTTCCTGCTGTTTGTTTTTAAATAGGAAAAACCCTGCTTTTCCTACCTAAGCACGGTTCCAAAGGAATAACCCTAGACCAACATCTATAGGAAAATGATGCTCCAAAATGAAATGCAACAACATTCAACTTTTAAAAGGAGGAAAGCTTTCTATTAGATGCTCTTTGAAATCTTCCTCCTTAACTACACCATGAAAACTCAATCTCTTCTTTCACCAATCTCTTGTCAACCCTCACCACCTGTTCCTTGATGATCTCAAAGCCTGGGTCTGATCACAGACTCTCTTTCGGTGACCTCTGTCACCACAGCACGACCCTTTGAGGGACATTTCTTCCTCCTTGCGGCCAGTGCCAACCATCCAAGGTACACTTTGTGGCAGTTTTTTCTCTCCTGCTCTTTACTACTACCAAAGAAAGCTCCATCAGGGTGGAAACCCCTCCTGAAGTAGGCATCCCAACCCATCAGGCTCCTTGCGGCCTGTCAGCCAAGCAGACAGAAGTCACCTCAGCAGCATCTCCCAAGGCCTGGGCCTGCTGCTGGCCTTGCAGCTTCTTGGCTAGACACAGCCAAGCCTTGTGCCTCCTGCTGTCCAGTCCTGGCCTCAAGCAGAAGGGACAGGACAAGCCCTGTGCGGGCCTTCTTTCTGTCTGGGTCCTCCTGGGGATGGAGGCAGAGGGGATCCCACAGGCAGCATGCCAAGCAGGGGCCTTCTGCTGGCCTAGCAGGGCCACTGGCAGATGTCAGCCCCAAAGTGCAGATCCCAGGGAGAAGCCAAGGCTGACCTGCCACCTCCAGACACAAGGGACCTCACAGTCCCTTTGCGTGACACGTTCCTGCTGCTGCCCTATCAGCTGCAGCGACAGAAGTGACCTCCCAGTCACTGCCCCAGTCCCGTTCCTCCTGCTGGGGCAGGAGATCCTGAGGCACAGCTGAGCTCCTCAGAGCATTCCCACCCATCTCCTCTTTCTGGCCCACAAGCTGATCAGATCCATGGCCCCTCACATTCATCGGTGAATGCAATGGTACTGCACGGCAACCTCATGGTTCCTGCCCTGCTCCAAGGGAACAAGAACCTAACATTACGGGTTAGGAGAGGGTCTGAAGGAGAGGAGGTTAATGCACAGAAGGACAGGGTTTGGATGTTAGTTGTTCATGTATGGCATTAGGGACTGCGGCGAACATTTCTGGGTGAGAGCTTAAGCAAATATTGAGTGGGAGGGTTTGGTGTTGTGCTTGGGGTGTCAGGTCTGTGGTTAGGGTATGTGCAAGCTCTTTGGCTTAGTGTTTTGTTTAGATCTGCAAGAAGACTTGGATTAAATAGAGCATTTTAATGCTTGTGTTAAAGGCTGGAATCAGGATGAGCAAGTGTGTGAAGGTAAGAGAAAGGTGTTATGGACTTATCTTTGCTTCAGGGGATATTGTGGTCAAAAATTAGAGCAGTGGATTCCTGTCAGGGTGTGGAGTGGCATTTAGATTTAAGTATTAATGTTACAGGTTAAAATAAGGTAAGGGCCTCACATGTCTGCTTTAAGTCAGCTTTACTGCAGGATCGACATTACCTGACCATTCTTGCCTCTCCAAAATCATTAGCTTCTGCTGGCCAAGCTCCTCTTCCCTCCCCCAGATCTCACATCTCTCCTGGGCAGGCTTCTCCTGACTTCCCCATATCAGTCATCTTCTCAGGGGCAGCTTTCTGATGGCTTTCATGAACTCAGAGTATCTGTCTCACCTCTGTTGGCTACTCTGCTCCTGAGAAAGAAGCAGCTCCTAAGCCAGCACAGAGAAGGACACAAAGGCTGTAGGAGTACCCTGCACAATGTGTCCAGCAGCTCTGCACCACCCTGAAATTGTGCTTCCTGCCTCCAGCTTTTGGATCTAGAATGGCTCCTATGGATGCAGCGTAACTTCTCCCAGGCCCTCATGCATGCTTCAGTTCACCCCTGGCATCTTGGAGGCAGTGGCCACTTCTTTGTAGAGACCTGAAAGGAGTCCTGAAGGATGACTTTAGGCAAAAGCCAACACCTCTGACATGACGACCCCTGTCCAAGACCTCTTGCTCTATGGGGCCTACCCAAGACTTAGGAAGAGAGGATCTCACAAACTGTGTGCAAAGCAGATGCATCTGGTGTCCTGTCATGGAGACCAGCAGATGTGGGCCTAAAGGCACTGATCCCAGCCAGGAGCCAAGGGGGGAACTGTCGGCTGTTTCAGAAAGAGCTCAACTCACAATCTGCTTTAGAGACATTGACTTTGGAACAGATTAGGAATTTCTGAGGCAACACTTACCTCATAATACCACACCTACAAAACACCCCCTTTTTGGCCCAGAATCTGCCCAGGTAAAAGTGATCTGGTTGTGACCTGTCAAGCCCGTGGCACTGCTGCTGGACTCCCAGACCTTCTGATGCATGGGAGCCAGTTCCGTGCCGGTCCTGGGAGGTGCTAGGGCAGGAGGGACCTTGCAGGCAATGTTCCAGCCCCGTGCCTGTTGGTGGTCTCTCAGCTCCTTGCACACAGCAAAGAACACGCTCACATCCCGAAGCCATGTGCCTGAAGCTGGCCTAGAAGACACTCAGGGGAAGCGCCCTCCCAGCCCCAGCCCCAGCCCCAGCCCCAGTCCCAGTCTCAGCCCCAGCCCCAGCCCCAGCCCCAGCCCCAACCCCAGCTGGCGATGCTGCTCTGCAGAGCGAGGGGGCTGTGGTGCCCAGGGCACGGGGGCATTCTGCAGGGCCGTGCTGGGCAGGCGGGGAGGCAGACCCAGCTCATGGGGTCACTGCTGTTGTCCCAGGGCTGCAAGGAATCGCTCGCCAGACTCCTTTGCTGGGGCTGCTGCGTGCCCTGGGGCTGCAGAGCTCTCCTCTGCCTGCTCACAGCAGATTGAGCACTTGAGCTCTGGTCAGTCCACATGGGACAGGCTCACGCTCTGCAGGCTCCATTCACTGCTGTCTCCCAGGCTCACGCTGCCCCTGCAAATATCCCCAAATGCTTTGCACACACTGCTCTTGCCCGCAGGTCCCACGTGGCTCTCCAACCTTCCCCTCTTCCCCTGCAGTAGTGGCATCTCACTGGAGGAGCTCTGTGCATCCCCCTTAGCACATGGTCCCCTCAGATTTGACTTTTCCTTTACCAGACTTTTCTTTGGATGGTCACTCATTTTATGAAGTTTTCTATTCACTACCCACTGAGCTCCTTGTCCCTGGAGATCCCCTGACATCTCCTGGCAGCTCCAGATTCCTCTCCAGGCTGGCATCGGCCATCAGCCCCACTGCGGGAGGCACAGTCCCGTGCTGAGAAGTCCAAGACCAGTTGTTGTCTGCTTGGGGAAGTGCCACCACAAATTGAGCTCTTGGTCCATCACTTTGTTCCTTCACAGACCACCCTGGGACTTTCAGCCGGTGTCCTTCGCTCCATGAAGAAGCCCAGAAAACAGAAGAGCAGGGAGCAACCCCTTGGCTCTATTCCTGATAGCACATTTGGAAGAGGTGCCCAGGCTTCTGGGTTTGCCCTGAGCAGCCTCTCGTGTTACTGTGGTGCTAGCAGGGAGGCCAGCTGTGACCCAGGGCTGCACAGTGCCTGCTGCTGCCTGCAGCCACAGGGATGTCACTGCAGAGACAACAGGACTGTCACCAAGGTACATGAGACCTCAGGACTAACACAGATACAAGAGCACAAGAAAACAATGAGGAACCAAAAAGAGAGCAGCAGTGGAAAGGCCACGTCCTGCTGCTGGCCATGGCCATGGCTCCAGGGAAGCAGCAGCCCCGACCCGAAGGCAGCAGAGAGGCAGAGCCCAGCGGGCAGTGAGGGGCAGCCGCGAGGGCCAGCGGGGCTGCTCCTCCCTGTGGCAGCTGGGCTCTGGGCCCTGAGCCCCTCGGGCGTGATGGGGCTGCTCCCCCACCTGCACAGGAGATGGGAAGAGACGGCAGCTGATAACAATGAATTTCTCCTGGCTTCTTTACTGTATTTATCTACACGTGAAGCCCAGTTTTACATGAGACTATTGGGTCAAAGTAAGTTAGAAAAAATAACAGGCAGAATGTCAAGAATAACTTTATTTAAATGAAAACCACAACTTGGAGAAAATATTCATAAAGACAAATAATAAAAAATATTTTCCAGTTTCTGAAATAAACCTGGAACTCAAGTGAACATTAATGGTTCAAAAAAAGCATGTATCCAAAGAGTTTCTTCATGGCCTCCTTGAGGTCCTGGTTCCTCATGCTGTAGATGAGGGGGTTCAGTGCTGGAGGCACCACCGAGTACAGAACTGCCACCACCAAGTCCGGGGTTGGGGAAGAGATGGAGGGGGGCTTTAGGTAGGCAAACATGGCAGTGCTGACAAAGAGGGAGACCACGGCCAGGTGAGGGAGGCACGTGGAAAAGGCTTTGTGCCGACTATGCATATTAATAATAATAATAATAGTAATAAAAATAATGTGTACAAACAAGTGATGCACAATGCAATTGCTCACCACCCGCTGACCGATGCCCAGCCTATCCCCAAGCAGCCGGCCACCCTATCGTGGCCAGTACCCCCATATAAATTGTTCAGCATGACGTCAGATGGTATGGAATACCCCTTTGGCCAGTTGGGGTCAGCTGTCCTGGGTCTGTCCCCTCCCAGCTCCTGCTGCACCCCGAGCCTGCCTGCTGGCAGGACAGAGCGAAAAGCTGAAAAGTCCTTGGCCTGGTGTAAGCACTGCTCTGCAACAATTAAAACATCAGCATGTTATCAGCGCTCTTCTAATCCTAATCCAAAACAGAGCACCCTACCAGATACTAGGAGGAAAATTAACTCTGTCCTAACTGAAACCAGGACAAATGCTACACCTAAGGGTCACAACTTGCCTGAGATTAACTAGAGTTAAACTAGAAAGGAGAGATAGACAGTTCCTTACTAAGTAAATAATACAACTAGAATCAGTTTCTTCAGTGTGGCTTTCAGCTCCTGGTTCCTCATGCTGTAGATGAGGGGGTTCACTGCTGGAGGTACTACCACATATAAAACTGCCACCAGCAGGTCCAAGGATGGGGAGGAGATGGAGGGGGGCTTCAGGTAGGCAAACAGGGCAGTGCTGAGAAAGAGGGAGACCACAGCCAGGTGAGGGAGGCACGTGGAAAAGGCTTTGTGCAGGCCCTGCTCAGAGGGCATCCTCAGCACGGCTCTGAGGATCTGCACGTAGGACACCACAATGAAAACAAAACAGCCGAATGCTAAACATGCACTAACAACCAGAAGTACAACTTCCTTTAGGTAGTCTGAACCTGAGCAGGAGAGCTTGAGGATCTGGGGGACTTCACAGAAGAACTGGTCCACAGCATTGCCTTGGCAGAGGGGCAGGGAAAATGTAGTGGCCGTGTGCAGGACAGCATTGAGAAAGCCACTGCCCCAGGCAGCTGCTGCCATCTGGGCACAAGCTCTGCTGCCCACGAGGCTCCCGTAGTGCAGGGGCTTGCAGATGGCAACGTAGCGGTCGTAGGACATGACTGTGAGAACATAAAATTCTGCTCCAATCAAAAAGGCAAAGAAAAAGACCTGTGCAGCACACCCTTGATAGGAGATGGCCCTGGTGTCCCAGAGGGCATTGGCCATGGCTTTGGGCAGAGTGGTGGAGATGCAGCCCAGGTCGAGGAGGGCGAGGTTGAGGAGGAAGAAGTCCATGGGGGTGTGGAGGCGGTGGTCGCAGGCTACGGCGGTGAGGATGAGGCCGTTGCCCAGGAGGGCAGCCAGGTAGATGGCCAGGAAGAGCCCAAAGTTCAGGAGCTGCAGTTCCCGTGTGTCTGCGAATGCCAGCAGGAGGAACTCGCTCACACAGCTGATGTTGGGCATTTGCTAACATTAAACACAGCTGTCTGTTGAAGAGGATAAGGCAGAAAAAAGTTAAAACAGACTTCTCTGAGGAAAACCTACTGCAAGCCTTAGAGCACCCCCAGCCCAAGCCTCTCTCTGTGCAGAAGAACCTTTTTGCAGCTCTCCTGCTTCAGTTGCAGCTGGTGCTGGCTGAGAGTGGCACTGGGAGCAGGGGCTGCTTTGGGCTCCAGAGGAGTCCTTCCTGCTGTGCAGCAGGAGGGAAGCAGGAACATGGGGGAAACTCAAGTTCAGTCCACTGGTCAGACCAGAAGATTTGCAGTGTTGCTTCAAGGAAAGTACCCAACGATTGTGTAGAAGAAGGGACATTTATTTGCTTCATTTTCTGGTAGCTACGCCTGTAATGTTTAGGAAGAACCATCTATTCGGTGTTCCCAGGAGAAGAAACTACTGAAAGCTGAGAGCAGAGAAGCCCCAGACCAAGTGCAGCTGGACAGGATCCTCACCTGGTCTTGCATGAGCAGGATCTCAGCTTTTCCCTCTTTGCCAGGGCTGCAGAGGCCTCACTCCAGCTGCCCACAGGCAGCCATCCAGCAGCTCGGACATGGCCTTAGCACGGAGGTGTCTTCTCCTTGGGGCACCTGGATAACACAAGGATGCCACGAGAGAGCTGCATCCTGCTGGAGAGCAGCCTCCAGCCCAGAAGAACACCCCACAGACAGACATGAATATCTGCAGGCCAGCCTGTTCCACTATCCCATCTGCATCCCCTGCAGTGTCTGGAGGAGGATTGGACACTCCAATCTTGGCTGACCAGGGGCAGCTGGGTTATGACACCCCAAGGGGCTTCTGCCAGACTTCCTCACCTCGCAGTGCCATCCAGCAGGACCCCCAAAGCCTACTGCATTGCCCACTGCCCTCCCAGCAACAAGACCCAGCAGGAGACCCTTCCAGGACGTGCAGCTGCATGGCCCTGCAGCCAGAGACGTACCTTGTCAAGGGCTGTGCAGATTTCTCCTGCAGGCAGCTCCCAGCATCCTCCCAGTGACAACTGCCTCCAAGCCCTCTCTCCTTCTCTCCTCTCCCCGTGCCAGCTGCGGTCAGAGCCCCCAGCCCTGCTGCGCTGTGCACAGGAGCTGCTCCTGGGCACAGCTGTCTCTCTGCACCACGGCCCTCTTGCCACGAGCTCTCTCTGTCCCACGAGCCCGGCCCAGCTCCGCACCAGACGCCCAGCCCAAGGCATTGGAATCCCCCCTCGGGGGGCTCTGCTCAGGAGCCCACGAACCTCAGGCACTGAGAGACAATTGAAGACATCTCTCAACAAGTCCAAGTCAGAGGCAAGTTTCCTGCAGTGTCCCCCTGAGGGCCAGCCCTGACACAGCCTCCCTTGGAGCTCGTTAGAGCAGAGCATTGGAGGCAGGGAGGACAAGGAGACAAAGGCAGTGTGAAGGTGACCCTGATGTCACTTTTGCAAGCTGGATGAATTTCATCAAGCACAAGGGTCAGGCCTTGACCCCTGGAACCCTGGAAGAGAGACCTGTTCCTGTCACACCTTGCTCAGGGCTCTTCGTGGGGCAGGAGGAGATGGGGATGTGCATGGCCAAGTGCAGGAGAATGGTACGAGCCCTGCCTGGTTCATGGGTGGGGGCGAGGAGGCAATGAGGCCCTGGTGCTTTACCGATAAGCTGTCTCCTCCTAGGCCTCAGTGGCAGAGACAACAGCCAGAGCCATGGACACAAAGCCCTGGGTCCTGTTGGGACTCTCAGCCTTGTCACAGCCCTTGCTCCTCTCCACACCAGACTGTGCTAGGGACTCCCAGACCTGTACCCCTTTTCTGCTGGCTCTCAACCCTTGTCCGTGTGATGTCACACCTGATCTGAGCTGAGTCTGGTAACTCAGATCTTCTTGGTGGCCATGCTCCTCATAAGGCAGCTCTGTAGGAAGCTGGCCTGGTTCCTGGGGAGCAGCACCACTGCTCGTATGGCATCCCTCGTGGTGCCCAGGCCCTCCTCCTCCTGGGCACTGCTCACTCGGCAGGGTCCCAATCTGCCCTGATGTGTGGGGTTCCTCTTCCTCCTGTGCGGGACTGGGCTCTTCTCCTTGTAAATATCAAGGGGTTCCTGTAGGCAAAACCCTGAAATTTCTCTAGGTTCCCCTGGACTGATGCTCTTTTCTGTCAGCTGTTAACATCTGCAGGCAAAGAGTTCAACCTTCGTGTGATTGTGCTATCTCTGACAAGCAGCATCAGGAGCTGCAGGGATGTTTAGATAATACAGGAGGAACCAGCTGAATGGAATTGCAGTGCAGAGTCACAGAAGGGCAGGGGATGGAAGGCTGCCAGGTTCCACCTCTTCTGTGCTTCCTTCTCATGCTTGCTGTCACATTGTCTGGTGGTGTGCCCTGAACGTTATGGGGCTGTGCAGGTCAAAATCAGAAGGGCCAAAGCCCTGCTGGAGCTCAATCCATCTATTACCGTCAAAGACAATAAAAATTGTTAATATAAACACTTTAATAAAGGAGGATTAAGAAGACTCATCATCCTTTAATGGATGTGGGAGGAAACCTGGTGACAAGAGAGGAGGTAAAGGCTGAGACACTTAATGCCTTCTTTGCCCTAGTCTGTAGCAGCAAGGCCAGTTGATCCCCTCGACTTTTCTTCTTCCTCATGGCCAGTGCCAACCTTCCACGGTACACTTTGTGGCAGTTTTTCCTCTCCTGCTCTTTCCTACTACCAAAGAAAGCTCCACCAGGGTGGAAACCACTCCTGAAGCAGGCATCCCAACCCATCAGGCTCCTTGCGGCCTGTCAGCCAAGCAGACAGAAGTCACCTCAGCAGCATCTCCCAAGGCCTGGGCCTGCTGCTGGCCTTGCAGCTTCTTGGCTAGACACAGCCAAGCCTTGTGCCTCCTGCTGTCCAGTCCTGGACTCAAGCAGAAGGGACAGGACAACCCCTCTGCGGGCCTTCTTTCTGTCTGGGTCCTCCTGGGGATGGAGGCAGAGGGGATCCCACAGGCAGCATGCCAAGCAGGGGCCTTCTGCTGGCCTAACAGGGCCACTGGCAGATGCCAGCCCCAAAGTGCCGATCCCAGGGAGAAGCCAAGGCTGACCTGCCACCTCCAGACACAAGGGACCTCACAGTCCCTTTGCGTGACACGTTCCTGCTGCTGCCCTATCAGCTGCAGAGACAGAAGTGACCTCCCAGTCACTGCCCCAGTCCCATTCCTCCTGCTGGGGCAGGAGATCCTGAGGCAGAGCTGACCTAGGGGAGACGCAGCTGCCCTCGAGAACCCCCCCTCGGTACCTGTTTTTCACTTTCTCGTTTAGAGATTAAGCAAAGTTTTAGTGGGTGTTTTTGGATTTCTGCTTGTGGAGTCAGGTCTCTGGTTAGGGTATGGGCATGCACTATGGTTAAGGGTTTTGCTTAGGTTTCTCAAAAAGTCTGGGTTTAAATAGAGCGTTTCAATGTTAGTGTTAAGAGCAGTGATTAGGGTGAGCAAGAAATTAAAGGTAAGGGAAAGGGGCTATGGGCTGAGTTTTCCTAGAAGTGATACTTTGACTTCTGCATTAGAGTAGTGGATTCCTGTCAGGGTGGTGGACTAATGTTTATGTTGAGGGATTTTTGTTACTGTTGAAAATAGTGTAAGGGACACAGAAGACTGTTTGAAGTCAGTGTTACAGCATCAACATTACATGAACCCTCTAACCTCTAGAAAGGAAGCTTCCAAGCTCCTCTTCCCTTCCTCTTCCCACCCCCAAATCTCACATATCTCCTGGCCAGGCTACTCCTGACCTCCCCATATCAGTCATCTAACTGGGATCAGCTTTCTGATGCCTTTCATGATCTCAGAGTACCTGTCTCACCTCTGTTGGTTACTCTATCCTGTAGTATTAGAGTACACTATACACTCTGTTGGCTATTCTAGTCTGTTACTAACAAAGCCTCCCCAGGGACTTGTTAGGGCAGCTAACTGGAGGCCGTGATTACAGACAGGCAAAGCGCTGTGCTGAGAAAAGTCTTGGTTGGTTTTGGTGAAGCAGAAGGGCAAAGGCCTGACCCCAGCCACTGGGAGGGGAGATCCTGCACCCCCACGTCTGGCTCAGGGCTCTTCTTGGGGTCTGTATGATGTGGTGGGCAGTGTGATGCCACGAGAAGAACTTCATTAGGACACCTCCCCACCCCTGCACAGGGTATCAAGGAAGCAAAGAGGCTCCATTGCAATGACTCTATCTCGTCTCCTCAGAAGCTCTAGCCAAGGGGACAAAAAAGTCAGGGCTGTTGGGGCCTTCCCTTCTTGCCAGCACCCTCTGCCTTCTCCTCTGCAGGCTTTCCTATGCTGTCCCACACTTTGCCCTATTTCCTTGAAGTCTGCAGACACCCATCTCTCTCCACCACCTTGCTCTCATCCCGGCATTTCCATCATCTCACCCATGTCTCATCAACCCTCATCAGCTGTTCCTTGAAACACAAAGCCTGGCTGTGATCATAGACTTTCATTTCTTTCATTAACCTCTGTCACCACGGCAAGACCCTTTGAGGGACATCTCTTACTCCTTATAGCGAGAGCCACCCTTCCAAGGTACACTTTGTGGCAGTTTTTCCTCTCCTGCTCTTTCCTACTACCAAAGAAAGCTCCATCAGGGTGGAAACCACTCCTGAAGGAGGCATCCCAACCCATCAGGCTCCTTGCGGCCTGTCAGCCAAGCAGACAGAAGTCACCTCAGCAGCATCTGCCAAGGCCTGGGCCTGCTGCTGGCCTTGCAGCTTCTTGGCTAGACACAGCCAAGCCTTGTGCCTCCTGCTGTCCAGTCCTGGCCTCAAGCAGAAGGGACAGGACAAGCCCTGTGCGGGCCTTCTTTGTGTCTGGGTCCTCCTGGGGATGGAGGCAGAGGGGATCCCACAGGCAGCATGCCAAGCAGGGGCCTTCTGCTGGCCTAGCAGGGCCACTGGCAGGTGTCAGCCCCAAAGTGCAGATCCCAGGGAGAAGCCAAGGGTGACCTGCCACCTCCAGACACAAGGGACCTCACAGTCCCTTTGTGTGACATGTCCCTGCTGCTGCCTTATCAGCTGCAGAGACAGAAGTGACCTCCCAGTCACTGCCCCAGTCCCATTCCTCCTGCTGGGGCAGGAGATCCTGAGGCAGAGCTGACCTCTCTCTAGTCCCCTAGGGACTTGGTTTTCAATTTCTGTGTTAGAGTTTAAACAAAGTTAGAGAGGCAGGGTGCCCAAGCAAGCAGGTTTCTCGTTTCTGGTTTAGAGAGTGAACAAAACTTTACTGGGGAGCTTTGGTGTTCTTCTGTGGGTATCAGGTCTGTGGTTAGGTAAGCTCGTTTTGTTTTTGTGAAGCAGAAGGGCCAAGACCTGACCCTAGCCACTGGAGGACAGATCCTTCACCCCCATGTCTCACTCAGGGCTCTTCCTGGGGTCTGTGGGGTAGGGGGACGATGCCCCCATAATATCATGTGAAGGACAATGGTATGACACCTCCCAGTGTTTGCACATGGTTGAAAGGAAAATACATGGTCCCAGTGCCATGAGTATAACACGTCTCCTCATAAGCCATGGCTGCGGAGACAAAGATGTCAGTGCTGCTGCGGCTTTCCATTCTTGTCAGAGCCCTCTGCCTTCTCCTCTGCAGGCTTTCCTGTGCTGTCCCACACCTCTCTGAAGGCTGCAGACAGCCACTTCTCTTCCCCACCTGGCTCTCACTCTGGTATTGCCAGGATTTCACTGATGCCTCTCCACTCTCGCCAGCTGTTCCTTCAAACACAAGGGCATGGGCTGATCCAAAGTCCCTCTGGGTGACCTCTGGACCCACAGCACCAGTGCCAGTGCCTCACCTCCAAGTCAAGAATTTCATCTGACTATCTACTCTAAATCTACCCTCTTCAAGTTTAAAACCATTCCCCTCGTCCTATCATAGAATCATAGAAATCATAGAAACACAAAGTTGGAAAGGATCATTTAGTCCAACCATCCTATCACTACTACTACCCACTAAGCTACTAAATCAGATACCGTAGCACCTTGTCCTGGTGCTTCTTGAACACTGCGAGGGGCGGTGACTCCACCACCTCCCTGGGCAGACCATTCCAGTGCCTGACTACTCTTTGAAAGAAAAAGTCTTTCGTGACAGCTAATCTAAATCTCCCCATGCGCAACCTGTGGCCATTTCCATGAGTCCTATCGTTAGTTATCTGAGAGACGAGGCTGACCCCCGCCTCACCACAACATCTCTTCAGGAAGTTGTAGAGTGCAATAAAGTCTCCCCTGAGCCTCTTCTCCACACTAAACAATCCCAGCCACTCTTCATAAGACTTGTGCTCCAGACCCCTCACCAGTTTGGTTGCCCTTCTCTGGACACACTCCAGGGCCTCGATGTCCTTCTTGTAGTGAGGGGCCCAAAACCGAACACGGTACTCGAGGTGCGGCCTCACCAGAGCAGAGTACAGGGGGACGATCACTTCCCTGCTCCTGCTGGCCGCGCTGTTTCTTATACAAGCCAGGTTGCCGTTGGCCTTCTTGGCCACCTGGGCACACGGCTGGCTCATGTTCAGCCGAGCATCAATCAACATTCCCAGGTCCCTTTCCTTTTCACAGTCTTCTAGCCACTCTGCCCCAAGCCTATAGCATTGCATGGAGTTATTGTGGCCAAATTGCAGGACCCTGCACTTGGCCCTGTTGAACTTCATCCCATTCACCTCAGCCCAGCAATCCAGCCTATCCAGATCCCTCTGAAGAATTCTAAAGAATTCCTTCCATATATCTCATTTAAACCTACCCTCTTTTAGTTTAAGGTCATTACTCCTTGTCCTATCACTACACTCACTGACAAAGACTGTCTCCCCAGCTTTCCTGCAGGTCTTCTTTAAGTACTGCAAGGTTGTTCTAAGGTTTCTCCAGTGCTTTGTCTTCTCCAGGATGAGCAGTACCAGCTTGCTCAGCATGCCTTCATAGCAGACGTGCTCCAGCCTCTTGACCATCTCTGTGGCCCTCCTCTGGACCTGTTCAAATAATTCCATGTACTCGAACTGCCGCGTTAAACCACAGCAGTCTTTTTGGCACGCAGAGTGGGGCACGAAGGGTTGATATAATGACAGATCTTACCAGAGAGTGCTAAAATTAAATTGTTATAAGCACTAGACCAGTTTAGTAGTTGCTGATCACAATGTCGACGTTTTGGATCTCAGGTCTGTTGTGCTTGCTTTCAGAAATGTGTTGTATAGCACATTACTTACTGCATGTGTTCCCGTTGTGCTGTTCATCATTTCTGGGGCTGGTTTAAAGTTATTTTGCTATGTTGTGTAACACTGGCTTATGATTCTATAAAATATCTGGTCATGTGATAAATGTGTTATTTGTACTGAGCATTGCCATCACCTCCGTACCTCAGGAACCATCGCTCAGAAACTTAAGAATTACACTCTTGACCTTTTTGCTTTAGGGAGCCAATCTAGGGGGAGAAAACGGAGGGACACTTATTCAATCCCCCTTTCCCCTTCACCTTCCCCTTCTCCTCCAGGCTAATTACACTAGCTCTACAAAGCTTTGAATATCCTTGGGATGCTCCTATTGTGATGTCTCCTGAATGCGTTTCAACTTCTGTTTAAGGATAAACAACTATTTAAGAATGCCCTCCAGAGACCTGCCCCAAGGCAGGAGAGTTAGGAGAGGCAGGGAGAGGATCTGGGCAAGCACCTAGAGCAGTGGGCACCTCCAGGGCTTTAGAGCTTCCCCCCGAGCACATGCAGAATCCTTAAAAACTGTAGAAGTGCTTGAAAAGGAGGTGTTATCACCTTGGCAATTCCAAAGGGACACAAATCACTGGAATGTGCTGGGACTTGGTCTGTGCTTACTGAGCCTCAGTCAGTGCCACTGCAACCCCTGTGACAGGCCCTGCAGCTACTCCAACACCTCTGACATGTCCTGCAGCCACTCCAGCCCCTGGGACAGGCCCCAGGTCTAGTCTGGGGACTAGACCAGACCCCCCAGGTCTGGTCTTGCTAGGCCACAGCACCAACCTGTGCCAGTATCCGTTGCTTCTATATGCAGGAGAAAACAATGGGTGTGAAAATCAGGCTCCTTAGAATGGAAAAGAACTACTACCCAGAAAAGAAAGGAGGAAGAAGAATGTTGATCTATGAAACCTTGACATAGACTTCCCCACGAGGGGGTACTTCAAAGATCCAAAAGGGTACAGGTAGGGTTTTGGGACAGCTGCCTTGGAGACAGAGGATATTAAAGAGTTGTCTACCTTGCCCAGTCTCTGGGAGGAGCCTTCTGTTTGTGGAGTCGTTGAAGGTCAAAGAAGAGCAGGTGCAGGTGGTTACCACAATGTTCTACCAGTTGGGGACAGGCTGGACATCAGTAAGTAATGAGCAATTGCACTGTGCACAGCTTGCTTTGTACATAACAATAATAAAAATAATAAATATCATCATCATCATCATCATCATCATCATAAAAGCTACTATTATTATTATTTCTCTTCCCTTTCGGTCCATTAAACTGCCCTTATCTCAACACATAAGCATTTGGGGGGTTGGTGTGAGCTAACTGCTGTGTGGTGCTGAGCTACTTGCCAGGTTAAAGGACAACATGTTTGACAACCACACTCTAATAGCACAAATCGCACTTGTAAAATTCATCTCTCCTGTGTTCAGGGAAGGGCAGTCGGTGATGACTTCAGTCTGCTTCAAGCACCACACCCCCTGAGATGGGCCTAAATTTAAACCAACCCCTGTGACAGGCCCTAGAGACACTCCAAAAACTGCGATATGCACTGCAGCCACTCCAACTCCTCTGAAAGGACCTGCAGCCAGGACAACTCCTGTGATGGGCCCTGCAGCCACTCCAGCCCCTGAAATGGGCCCCATGGCTGGGCCAGAGAACCAGCCTGTGCCACTATTGGTTGCCTCTTTATGAAAGAGAAAACAATGGGTGCGGAAGTCAGTTTTTCTTTAGAAAGTGAAGAAACTCCTACCCAGACAAGAAAGGAGGAAGAAGAAGATAAGGCAGGTTTCACCAAAGAAGGGCCACCATGGAAGCAGGAGGACAAAGAAGAAGAAATCACCTAAACATAAGAAACCACGTGATCCCTTTCCCAGGGTAAGCTATGAGATAAGGGAAAAGATTTCAGCCATCATCTTGGTGAGCACATTGTCACCTGGCTGCCCCAGTGCTGGGAGAACAGGGCCAATAGCCTGGAATTAGAGGGCAGGGAAGCCAAGCAGCTGGGATCCCCCTCTAGAGAAGGAGTGATTGACAAAGCCATTGGAAAAGGGCACAAGGAATTTAATCCTGTCAGGCGTCAAGGAAAATTCTCCCTTCAAGAAAGATCTTGTATGTCAACCAGGAAAGTGGACCAACATGCAGAGGGGTATCCGGTACCTGAGGGAATTAGCCATGCTGAAGGTGATTGATAGTGACCTAGACAACAAACAGCTGTCCAAAGTTCCAGATGAAGTCGAGTGCCCATGACCCATGTGGCAGAAGTTTGTACAGAGCGCACCATCACCATATGCCAGCTCATTGGCAGTTATGACCTGGAAAGACCAAGAGGAACCCACATGGATGAATCGGATGTAGTTGGATGTAGCCAACTACAGCATTACAATGAAAGTCTCTCTTCTTCCCTATGGGCCTGCATCTCGTGTTGAGAGAAATTTTCTTATGAGATGCTAGAACTACAAGAGGATACATCTTCCTCCCCACCTGCACGAACCAATAGCTCGGCTATCAGGTGTAAGCATCCCTTTGCTCAAGAAAGTTGATATAGTGCGTGCATACTATGTGCCACCCTGTGGTTTTAACTGTGTGACCACGGAAAGGCCATGAGAAAACAGGATGCAAAAATCTACCCTACCTCCACCCTAGAGGCAGGGATACATGAAGTGCAAGGAAAAGCATTTGCAAAAAAGTGGTTCTTCTGAGAAAATTACTGCTCCAGTTTCTAGCAGACAGTCCTCCAAATAGAGTAATGAATACTATGAGCAGGACTAGAGGGGCCCAGCCTCCATCCAGGGGGAGGAAGGGGACAATCGGGTGTATTGGACTCTGAGGAGTATTGGCCTGGCACATCAAACCCAAGAGTTAACTGTACTGGTGGCTGAAGTGAGCCTAACTGGGAAGGAGTGGCAAAAGCAACCCATTGGGACTGGCCTGGAGGCTCTGTGCAACCTTGGCACTGACTAAATCAAGAGAGTGTACTTCAAAGATCCAAACGTTTACTGGATGGACTTTGGGCATGACTCCCCTGGAGACGGAGGACATCAAACAGTTGTCTACCTTGCCCACTCTCTCACAGGACCCTTCTGCTGTGCAGGTGCTGATGGCCAACGGGCAGCAGGTGCCAATCGCTACCACAACAGCGCACCTGAGGCAGTATTGCACTCACAGAGACTCCCTGATTCCCATGCATGAGCTGGTTCATTGACTGCAGAGCCAAGGGGTGATCAGCAACACTTGCTCACCCTTTAGTAGTCCCATACGGACACTGCAAAATTCTAATGGTGAGTGGAAGAGAACGGTGGACTTCTGTGCCTGAATGAAGTCACACCACTGCTGAGTGCTGCTGTGCTGGGCATGCTAGAACTTCATTCAATACGAACTGGAGTCAAAGGCAGCCAAGCGCTCTGCCACAATTAATACTGCTAATGCATTTTTCTCCATCCCTTTGGCAGCAGTGTGAAGGCCGCACTTTGCTTGCACTTGGAGGGGCATCCTGTCCACCTGGAATGGACTGCGCCGGGGTAGAAACACAGCCCTACCATTTGCCATGGGCTGATCCAGACTGCCCTGGAAGAGGGGGAAGCTCCTGAACACCTCCAGTACATTGATGTCGTCATCACATGGGGCAACCCAGCTCAAGAATATTTGAGAAAGGGAAGAAAATAGTCCTAATCCTTCTGAAAGCTTGTATTGCCCTAAAACAAAGTAAGGTCAAGGGACCTGCACAGGAGATCCAAATGCAGGATGGCCAGGTTCAATGGGACTGTTGGTCCATGGTTGATGAGCAATTGCATTTTGCATCACATGCTTTACACACAATAAAAATAAAATTTATTATTATTTATTATTGTTGTTACTGTTATTCTTATGTCTTCATTTCCTGTCCCTTTAAACTGTCTATATTTCAAAAAATAAGATTTTGAGTGGTGGGAGTGAGCCAACAGCTCTGTGGTGCTTCAGCGCCTGACAGGTTAAAAGCTCAAGATGTTTGACAACCAAACTTTAATAGCACAAATCACACTTCGAAAACCAATCTCTCCCACATTCAGCAAGGAGCAGTCAGTGATGCCTTCAGTCTGCTTCAGACACCACAGCCCAGCAGAGACCCTGCTGCCTTCGGGAGACGTCAGCCCTGAGGCCTTGGGGACACCTCGACAGAGCCCAATGGCACAGAGCAAGCGATGCCATGGTCGGGTGCTGTGCTGCTGAGCTGGGCCGGGCTCCTGGGACAGAGAGAGCTCGTGGCAAGAGGGCCCTGGTGCAGAGAGACAGCTGTGCCCAGGAGCAGCTCCTGTGCACAGCGCAGCAGGGCTGGGGGCTCTGACCGCAGCTAGCACGGGGAGAGGAGAGAAGGAGAGAGGGCTTGGAGGCAGTTGGCAGTGGGAGGATGCTGAGAGCTGCCTGCAGGAGAAATCTGCACAGCCCTTGACAAGGGTAGTCTCTGGCTGCAGGGCCATGCGGCTGCAGTTTCCAGAGGGGTCATCTACAGCTGGCAAATCTGATGCCTGACAGCATATCTCTGGATAGTTGTCTCTCTCTTTCTCCAGCAAAGTGTAGAAGATGCTGTAGAGAATGGCATTTATGGTTGGATGTTTCAAGAGAAAGACCAAGGCAGGGGCTACCTGAAATGCAAGCAGTTTTCTGTAAGTTTTGCTTTAAGAATCCTGCAGTGGAGGGGAGGCAGGTTTCATGGTAATGGATTGTCAGGATTGTACAGGAGACTGAGACTCCTGGAGCATTGCAGTGAGGGACCAATATTTCATCAACGAACTTCATAAAGTCCCTTCCCACCCCTCAGCCCACAGACTGCACCAATATCATCATTGTGGTCCTCTCAGGCTTTATCCTAGCTGATCTTTAGGAGCTACAAAAGCCGTGATACCCCTTGGCTTTGGAAGGTGTCTGCAGGCTTGAGGGGAGCACAGATCGTTTAAAATGAGCAGGAGCTGCCTCCTCTGCAGGCAGAGCTACAGGACAGGAGTGTGTGCTGAGTGTCCGTCTGTCCCTCCCTGGCCTTGCCTCCCCTGGCAGCAGCACGCTGCCATTCCTCCTGGCTTCTCCACCTGGCCGTGCTGCTGCTGCTCTTGTTCCCAGGCTGCCTGGGGATGGGGGTTTCACCTGCCCATGGAGTGAGCCCTCGGGGTGCTTGTGGGAAGGGGAGTACGGGGACAGGGTGAGGGGTCTGGAGATGGGCACTTGGAGCCTGGATTCCTCTGCTCTCAGAAGTGGCCTTGTTCTTTTCAGTCAAAGATGTGAGTAGAATTTTCCTGCAGTTCTCACAGGACACCTGGGACCAGACCTGATGGACAGACTGGCTGTCCTCCTTGAGGACAACCTGCACTAAAGTGATGATGATCCTGATTTCTCTGATGATGATCCACAAGGATTCACTTCTTCAGTTCCAGCAGAAATACTAGGATTTTTGGCTTAGAATATGTTCTGAGGAGTGGTGGGGCAGCTAGAACATATATTTATATGTTCATATTTGTATTTATATTTTATATTTATATTTATATTTTTTATGTTCGTATTAATAAATAAATAAATAAACAAATTAATTAATAAGCCACCAGAGCTCTGCTCTACAGTTTGGTGAACTAGGAGCAAAACTGGGGAAAAACTCGTTTGATATCAGGAGGGAAGTGAATCTGACATTCTCCAATGTTCCTCTTCACCTCTTGCTGTAGGAGAGGACTGACTCCTGCATTACCCTAAGCAGAGCCCCCTGTTCTGACACACACCCCCAGGCAGAATGAATCAGGATGCATGAAAGGAATCTGCCAAATGTCTGCCAGCAAGTGGACAATTTATTTGGTGATTTTAAAGGAGAAATGGAACTAGTTTTCCTCTGATGAATTTCTTGTACTTTATTCCTCTCATCCTCTTTTTTGTTCAGGACCACCTCCCAAAAAAGCAGATGTCCAACAGAAGCTCCATCACTGAGTTCCTCCTGCTGGCATTCGCAGACACGCGGGAGCTGCAGCTCCTGCACTTCGGGCTCTTCCTGGGCATCTACCTGGCTGCCCTCCTGGGCAACGGCCTCATCCTCACCGCGGTAGCCTGCGACCACCGACTCCACACCCCCATGGACTTCTTCCTCCTCAACCTCGCCCTCCTCGACCTGGGCTGCATCTCCACCACTCTCCCCAAAGCCATGGCCAATGCCCTCTGGGACACCAGGGCCATATCCTATCAAGGGTGTGCTGCACAGGTCTTTCTATTTGTCTTCTTGATTACAGCAGAATTTTATGTTCTCACCATCATGGCCTACGACCGCTACGCTGCCATCTGTAAGCCCCTGCACTACGGGATCCTCGTAGGCAGCAGAGCTTGTGCCCAGATGGCAGCAGCTGCCTGGGGCAGTGGCTTTCTGCACGCTGTGCTGCACACTGCCAATGTATTTTCACAACCTCTGTGCCATGGTAATGCATTGGACCAGTTCTTCTGTGAAATCCCCCAGATCCTCAAGCTCTCCTGCTCAGATGCCTACCTCAGGGAGGTTGGGTTTATTGCATTTAGCTTTTGTTTAGGTGCTGGCTGCTTTGTTTTCATTGTGCTGTCCTATGTGCAGATCTTCAGGGCAGTGCTGAGGATGCCCTCTGAGCAGGGCCTGCACAAAGCCTTTTCCACGTGCCTCCCTCACCTGGCCGTGGTCTCCCTGTTTGTCAGCACTATCGTGTTTGCCTGCCTGAAGCCCTCCTCCAACTCCTCCCTATACCTGGACTTTGTCGTGGCAGTTCTGTACTCAGTGGTACCTCCAGCAGTGAACCCGCTCATCTACAGCATGAGGAACCAGGAGCTCAAGCATGCACTGAAGAAGCTGTTTCAGTTGTCTTCCAGAAGCAATTAGCTGCTGCTCTGCTGCTGCAATGGGAAAAACTCACGAAAAAAACATGGTGTGAGACACAGCCTTGCAGTGCCAGGTACCAGGTCCACCAATGCTGGCCCCAAACTGTGAGAAAAAAAGTAAAAACGTTACGTACAGAAGGAGAGAAGATGGATCCTGAGGATACAGGACTGCAGGCACCTGTGGGCAGTACAGACACTGACCTGCGGTCTCAAGGCTCCCTGGGTGGGGAATAGGAGAAAGAGGCCAGTGCCTGTCCTGTGCCACCTCCCCGCCAGCCGTGCCCTCCCACAGGTGGAGTATTTCTCCCTTACTCGCGCACCAGCAGCGCTTTGCCTCCTCCTCCTCCACAGGGAGATGAGCCACAGGCCTGGCTGTGTGTGAGGGAGCAGCAGACTTGAGCAGAAAAAAAGCCAGTTTCATGGCACTGGGGCACCTGAAGGGTCCAGCCCCTGTGGCTGAGTATGTTCTCTGCAGCAAAGGGCTGTCACCAAGCCCCAGGTCTGTGGTTGCTCCTGCAGCTCTGAGGACCACTCCAAGGGCATCACAGTAACGATGCTCAGGACCTAGGAGGGTCAGCCCGCCCATGGATCGCAGCAGGAGGTTGGTAGGATTCCATAGTACACAAGGACACGGACACCTCGTTGCTCTGTCTTCATGAACGTCTTTATTACAAATTGCTACAAATCCCTACCTGTAAAGCAACTACATGTTGCAAGAAACTTCTACGTTACCACTAGGAAAGCAAATATGGGCTTGTGATGCTTTCCCTAAATCTGCACCAATAAATACTATTTGAGGCGCTACTGGTACGACACTCATGAATCCACTTGGTGGAGGGCACAAGGCAGGGCACCTTCCCCTTCTTTCTTTGGGGCCAGTTATGATAGCTCGTGAGTAACGTGAACGTCATTGGGTAACCCTAAGGACATGCCTCCAGGCTGTGTTTCTGGCTTGTTCCAAGGGTAAACAACTAAGCAAAAGGGCACCAGAGGGCTGTTGGCATAACTGCCTTGAATAGAGAGAACGTCAAATAGTTGTCTACCTTGCCTGGTCTCGCACAAGACCCTGCTGTTGTGGGGTTGCTGAGAGCCGAAGCAGAGCAGGTGCCGATGGCTGCCACAACGGTGCACCGGCAGCAATAGCGCGCTGACCTCCAAGTCCTCCAAGCTCAAGAGCTGTGTATTCCTGTGAGCAAAAAGTCAGGCAAAGGGGGCAGGAGACCTGCTTGGATAATCAAGGAGATCCTGGAGTGACTGAAATGGAAGAAGGAAGCATATATAATGTGGAAAAGGGGACAAGCCACTCGGGAAGAATATAGAGACCTTGTCCGAGGATGCAGGGAAGCGACAGGGAAGTCCAAGGCCCATTTGGTGTTAAATCTTGCAAGGGGTGTCAAGGACAACAAAAAGGGCTGTTTCAAACACATCAGTCGCAGAAGGAAGACAAAGGAAAATGTGGGCCCACTGCTTAATGAGGTGGGTGCCCTGGTGACAAAGAACAAAGGGAAGGCAGAATTACTGAATGCCTTCTTTGCTTCACTCTTCACTGCTAAGACCAGCCCTCTGGAATCTCTGACCTTAGGGACAAGGGAGGAACTCTGGAGAAATGAGGACTTTCCCTTGGTTGAAGAGGATCAGCTCAGAGATCTCTTAGGCAAACTTGACACCCACAAGTCCTTGTACCCCGATGGGATACATCCATGAGTGCTGAGGGAGCTGGCGGATGTTACTGCTGGCCCACTCTCCATCACCTTTGAAAGGTCATGGAGAACAGGAGAGGTGCCTGAAGACTGGAAGAAAGCTCATGTCATGCTGGTCTTAAAAAAGGGCAAGAAGGAGGCCCCAGGCAACCACAGGCTGGTCTGCCTCACCTCCATCCCTGGAAAGGCGATGGAACAGCTCATCCTGGAGGTCTTCTCCAGCATGTGGAGGAGAGGAAGGTGATCAGGAGCAGTCAGCATGGGTTCACCAAGGGAAACCGTGCTTCACCAACTTGATAGCCTTCTATGATGGAGTGACTAGCTGAGTGGGTGAGGGAGAGCAGTGGATGTTGTGTACCATGACTTCAGCGAGGCTTTCAGCACTGTCTCCCATAACATCCTCACAGACCAGGTCAGGAAGTGTGGGATGGATGAGCGGTCAGTGAGGTGGATTGTGAGCTGGCTGGATGGCAGAGTTCAGAGGGTTGTGCTTAGTGGAGCAGAGTCTAGTTGGAGGCCTGTAGCCAGCAGTGCCCCCCGGGGATCTACACTGAGTCCAGTCCTGGTCAACTTATTTGTCAATGACCTGGATGATGGAATAGAGTGAGTGCACCCTCAGCAGGTGTAAAGATGTGCTGTGTTTTGGGTCAAAGTGGTCTCCCTGCGTAGCATCACTGCCATGGCTGCCTGCCTGAAGCCTCCCTCCATCACCTCCCCATCCCTGGACCTGGTGGTTTCAGTTCTGTACTCGGTGTTGCCTCCAGCAGTGAAACCCTCATCTACAGCACGAGGAACAAGGAGCTAAAGGAGGCACTGAGGATGTTATTCTAATATACAGCATTTCCCCATCAATGAGGTACCTGCACATCTTCCTCACATATACCCGGGCAAGGCAGAAACACCTTCGTTCATGTATTTCAAAATTGCCTTTCAATCTTTGCAATATAATTCCAATTAAAGTATTTTTTCTTCATCTCACTTCTATCTCACTTCTTCTACCTTTTATTTATTTATTTAGTTAGTTAGTTAGTTTAACCCAGAGACCTCATGTACAGGTGCTGATATGCTCTTGGTAATTAACGAAATAAAGGAACCAGCAGGTAGTCATTTTCTGTGATTCTTGTTTCTCATGATTTCTCTTCAGGAACAGCAGAGGTTCTGGGATTGAAAAGCCCAGCTGCAATGTGGAAGAAAAGCAGAGATGTGGCTGAGGGACTCAAAGTATTTTCTGCGGTAGTCTGTACCAAAAAGTTCTCCTAAGCCTCTGAATTCAGTAAAAGAGATCAAGCATGAGAAGAGCATGTATTGAGAGGAAGGCCATGAAAAGCCACCAGGACAAGGGCCAGTTTCTGCCCCTGCAGGGGACTGAGCCTGGGCAAGGCCCAGCTTGGGAAGCAGCCCTGTCGGACGTTCTTGGTGGGCAGTGAGCTGGGCAGGAGGCAGCCGTGTGCCCTGGCAGCACAGGGGGGAAGGCTGAGGGGCACCTCACCGCAGCCTGCCAGGAGCTGTAGGGACGTCAGGAAGAGCCCAGGGCCAGGCTCTGCCCCGTGGTGCACAGGGAGCCCTCCTCCTGCCACGCCGCGTGCGGTGGCTGCAGCAGAGGGGACCCCCAGCCAGCCCCTGCATGGGGCTCTGCCACCCGCTTCACCCCGGCCCTCTGCAGCGCCCTCCTCGCTGTTCTCTGATGCACGCCAGCACCTCCCCGTGCGTGCTGGCCAGCACATCTGCTGAGGGCCAGTGCGGCTGCTGCAGGGGCAGGGAGCTCAGCATGGCCCTTGCAGCCCCCTGCCCTGGGCCTGCCTCTGTCCTTGCCCTCGGCCCCGGCCTTGTCTCTGCTGGCAGGAGCGCTCTTGGCATGCGCTTCCTGGCCTCCCCTCGCCTGTGCACAGCTGCTGCCCACTCAGGCTGCTGGCACAAACGTGTCCTCACAAGCAGCACCACTCCTTGGGCTGCTTCTCTTGGCCTCCCCCAGCTACTGCCTTGGATTTTTGTCTCTGCTGGGCCCCAGCTTCCACACCCAAATGTGTCCCTTGTCTGTCAGCTCCCTCTCTCCTGCCCCGTGGGGTGACAGGGCCAGGGTGGGACGTTACCCTTATTTGATATAGTTTTGTGTAATTCTCATTGGTGATGCCACAAAAAGACATTTATTCCAACAGTGATTTACACCCAACTTCATATTAGGCCACAACTCTTCGTTCTTCGCTCTGCTTCAACTCCTGGATGAACTGGAATAGGTCTCCTTGTTTACTCTGAGGCACAGTGCAGTGCTTTTTGCCTTCTGTCCCTACAGCACAATATGTGTGACTTTCCCTTACTCTGCGCATTGACCTGACGGGTCATTTCACATTTTTCTCTTTCAAAACCTCAGGTGGACGGGGACCATTTCCAAAGCGGGGCAAGCTGATGGGTTCTGCCTCAGCCATTTGAAGCGTGCTATACTTGAGTTTTTCAGCCTCAGTTTGCTAAAGATGACCCAGGAAGCTAAACGGATGTTCACCTGTCTAGTAGGAATAAAGGACAGTATCATGGGTTCCCAATGGCCATTTTAAATCTAGGACAAACCCAGGAACACACTGAACTAGGGTGTTGTCTTTGAAGGGGTTTCCTGTGCTGGGCTGGGCTGTAGTTACAGGAACAAAGACCACTGCTGGCAGTGGAGGTGCCCTGGGAACTCCACCTGGCTCCACCTGATTTTCCCAAGGGGCTCCGGTCTCCTGCAGGTCTTTTCTGACATCTGCTGGTTTAGGGAAGTGCCTCAAACACAACGGGGCATCAGGAGGTTTTCCCTGGTTATGCTTATGGTCAGACAGCAAAGCTCTGCCTCAATACCCTGTAATTATTTGTATTTAAAAATAAAGTCAGTACTCATCAGCCCAAATGATTCAATCACTTCTGTTAAATGTCTCACATGAAGTGCAATTCCTATCATGAAGAAATGTGAATTTCCATTATCTATATTCATTGCAGGAGAAGAAATACTGGTGTTCACCTGTACCTACTTTGTCATCGCTTTGTCTATCATGGTGTGCTCCCTCATCTTCCAAGAACAAAACCCGTCTTCATTACACAGAACATGCTGAATGTCCCCTTTCCAGCTGCTTGTCTGGACCTATGCACTTCCCATGGTTCTCCTGCTTTGCCCTCCCCTTACTCTTTGATCATTCAGACTGCTCTCACCAACCCAGTTGCTCCTTTGAGTTTCAGTGAGTTCTGCTCGCCCATCTCTCAGCGGTTTAATGGTTTCCTAGGCCAGAAACTCATCGTTTCTCATTGAATTAGTATGATATGGATTAATATTAACACTACTATTTAAAATTTCCTATTAATCAGTGTAAAAAAGATCATGTACCGTCATCCTTTTTGGAAGGTAAATATCACTGGACGCAAAAAAATTAGCAACTTGAACTTTTTGTTTTTTTTTTGTTTTGAAAATTGCAGCATGATTTCCTGTTGTTTGTTTTTAAACAGGAAAAATCCTGCTCTTCCTACCTAAGCAGGGCTCCAAAGGAGTAACCCTAGACGAATATCTATAGGAAAATGATGCTCCAAGCTGAAATGCAACAAAATTCAGCCTTTAAAATGAGGAAAGATATCTATTAGATGCTCTTTGAAATCCTCCTCCGTAACTACACCATGAAAGCTCTGCAATTAGCTGCAAAAGTCTTGAAGACTTGAAGAAAACTGTGGGAGAGATATGGCTGCTTAGGACTTTCTCTCTTTTAATAAGTTCCATGGTGTATTTTAGTGCTGAGTCAATGAAACTTGGGTACTGAGAGGAGAATGATGCAACTGCTTGAGAAGGTAAAGTCAGAAGGAAAAGTTGAAGTGACTTGGAGTATTAATGGGCCCCACTGAGGGCTGTTCCTAACAAAGCCTCCCCAGGGACTTGTTAGGGCACATAATTGGAGGCCATGATTCCAGAGAGGCAAAGCGCTGTGCTGAGAAAAGTCTTGGTTGGTTTTGGTGAAGCAGAAGGGCCAAGGCCTGACCCCAGCCCCTGGGAGGGGAGATCCTGCACCCCCACGTCTGGCTCAGGGCTCTTCTTGGGGTCTGTCTGATGTGGTGGGCAGTGTGATGCCACGAGAAGAATTTCATTATGATAACTCCTTACCCCTGCACAGCGTATCAAGGAAGCAGCGAGGCCCCATTGCAATGACTATATCTCGTCTCCTCAGAAGCTCTAGCCAAGGGGACAAAAAGGTCAGGGCTGTTGGGGCCTTCCCTTCTTGCCAGCACCCTCTGCCTTCTCCTCTGCAGGCTTTCCTATGCTGTCCCACACTTTGCCCTATTTCCTTGAAGTCTGCAGACACCCATCTCTCTCCACCACCTTGCTCTCATCCAGGACTTTCCATCATCTCACCCATGTCTCGTCAACCCTCATCAGCTGTTCCTTGAAACACAAAGCCTGGCTGTGATCATAGACTTTCATTTCTTTCATTAACCTCTGTCACCACGGCAAGACCCTTTGAGGGACATCTCTTACTCCTTATAGCGAGAGCCACCCTTCCAAGGTACACTTTGTGGCAGTTTTTCCTCTCCTGCTCTTTCCTACTACCAAAGAAAGCTCCATCAGGGTGGAAACCACTCCTGAAGGAGGCATCCCAACCCATCAGGCTCCTTGCGGCCTGTCAGCCAAGCAGACAGAAGTCACCTCAGCAGCATCTGCCAAGGCCTGGGCCTGCTGCTGGCCTTGCAGCTTCTTGGCTAGACACAGCCAAGCCTTGTGCCTCCTGCTGTCCAGTCCTGGACTCAAGCAGAAGGGACAGGACAAGCCCTGTGCGGGCCTTCTTTGTGTCTGGGTCCTCCTGGGGATGGAGGCAGAGGGGATCCCACAGGCAGCATGCCAAGCAGGGGCCTTCTGCTGGCCTAGCAGGGCCACTGGCAGATGTCACCCCAAAGTGCACATCCCAGGGAGAAGCCAAGGCTGACCTGCCACCTGCAGACACAAGGCACCTCACAGTCCCTTTGCGTGACACGTTCCTGCTGCTGCCCTATCAGCTGCAGAGACAGAAGTGACCTCCCAGTCACTGCCCCAGTCACATTCCTCCTGCTGGGGCAGGAGATCCTGAGGCAGAGCTGACCACTTTCTCGTCCCCACGGGAATAGGACTCACCTTTGAGTGTCACAGAGTAAACAAAGGTTTCATGGGAAGGTTTGGTCTTCTTCTTTGCTTAGGGTATGGGAAAGCTCTTCAGTTTAGGGTCTTTTTAGGTCTTCCAAGGACTTGTCTAGGCCTTAATATAGCATTTTAATGGTAGTGTTAAGGGCAGTGAATACCGTTAGCAAGGGAGTAACGGGAAGGGAAAGGGGCTATGGGTGAGTTTTGCTTCAAGGGATACTTTGAGTTCAAGCATTAGAGTAGGGCATTCCTGTCAGAGTGTTGGAGTAGCATTTAGTTTTAGGGATTAAAACTACTGGTTAAAATAAGGCAAGGGCCATACATGACTGTTTTAAGTCAGTGTTACCACAGCTTCGACATTTCATGAACCCTCTTATTTCAGCTGGCCATGCTCCTCTTCCCACCCCAAAATCTCGCATCCCTCGTGTCCAGGCTGCTCCTGACCTCCCCATATCTTATTGGGATCAGTTTTCTGATGACATTCATGATCGCAGATATCTGTCTCACCTCTGTAGGCTACTCTATTCCTGAGAAGGAAGTGGTGCTGTTGCCAGGAGAGAAAAGGACACAAAGGTCTTTAGGAGCATCGGGCAAAACGTGCCCATCAGCTCTTTACCTCTAGAAAACTGTGTTTCACACTTAAAAGTCTTGTTTCCAGAATGGCTTCTATGGCCCCGGGTTCCTTTTCCCAGGCCCTCATGCATGCTTCAGTTTTGGATGTGTAGAGATGGAATAAGGAAAGCCAAGGCACAGATGGAACTGTGCTTGTGAAGGGATGCAAAGAATAACAGGAAGGGATTCTGTAGATGCTTTGCTCAGAAAAGAAAGGCCAAGGAGAGTGTACCCCCTCTGATGGATAAGAAGGGTGAACTGGTAATGACAGACATGGAGAAGGCTGAGGAACCCAACAACGTCTTCTCCTCAGTCTTCCCTGCCAGTCAGGCTTCCCAAGTCTTTCATTTCCCTGAACCAAGAGATGGAGGCTGGGGGTCAAAGTCCCACCTGCTGTAAGTGAAGAGCAGGTTTGAGACCACCTGATGAAACTAAACACGTACAAGTCTATGGGGCCTGATGACTTGCGCCCCAGGTCCTGAGGGAACTGGCTGATGTAGTTGCCAAGCCTCTCTCCATCATATTTGAAGAGTCCTGGCAGTCGGGTGAAGTCCCTGGTGACTGGAAAAAGGGAAACATCACTCCCATTTCTAAAAAGGGTAGAAGGGAGGACCCAAGGAACTCCAGAACAGTGAGCCTCGCCTCACTGGATTATTTCTAATATTACATTTTGATAATAAGTGTAATGACAAAAATGGTATGATAATAATCACAATAATGAAGTCATTCTTGATGATGAAGAATCATGTATAGAAATATTTTCCTCACTGTATCTTTGAGATCCTGGTTCCTCATGCTGTAGATGAGGGCGTTCACTGCTGGAGGCACCACTGAGTACAGAAATGACAGCACCAGGTGCAGGGATGGGGAAGAGATGGAGGGAGGCTTCAGGTAGGCAAACAAGCCAGTGCTAACAGTCATAGAGACCACAGCCAAGTGAGGGAGGCACGTGGAAAAGGCTTTGTGCCGGCCCTGCTCAGAGGGCATCCTCAGCACCGCCCTGAAAATGTGCACATAGGACACCACTATGAAGACAAAACAACCACATCCTAAAGAAACACTAAACACGAGTGCCCCAAATTCCCTGAGGTAAGCATCTGAGCAGGAGAGCTTGAGGATCTGGGGCACTTCACAGAAGAACTGGTCCACAGCATTGCCTTGGCAGAGGGGCAGGGAAAATGTAGTGGCCGTGTGCAGGACAGCATTGAGAAAGCCACTGCCCCAGGCAGCTGCTGCCATCTGGGCACAAGCTCTGCTGCCCACGACACTCCCGTAGTGCAGGGGCTTGCAGATGGCAACATAGCGGTCGTAGGACATGACACTAAGAGTATAATATTCTGCTGATATGAAGAAGAGAAAGAAAAAGACCTGTGCGCCACACACTTGATAGGAGGTGGTCCTGTTGTCCCAGAGGGCATTGGCCATGGCTTTGGGCAAAGTGGTGGAGATGCAGCCCAGGTCGAGGAGGGCGAGGTTGAGGAAGAAGAAGTACATGGGGGTGTGGAGGAGGTGGTCGCAGGCTGCGGCGGTGAGGATGAGGCCGTTGCCCAGGAGGGCAGCCAGGTAGATGCCCAGGAAGAGCCCAAAGTGCAGGAGCTGCAGCTCCCGTGTGTCTGCGAATGCCAGCAGGAGGAACTCACTGATGGAGCTGCTGTTGGACATCTCCTAATTCTGGTCATGAGGTCCTGTACAAGGAGGAGAAAGGCAGTGAGAATGTACCACAGGCATATCAGAGGAAAACTCTTTCCATTTTCTCACTTAAAATCACCAAAAATTGCCCATTTCCAGGGAGATATTTTGAAGGTCTCTTTCATTGATTCTGCCTGAGAGTGTCTCTGGGAGCAGGGGACTCATCTGTGGGCAATGCAAGAATCAGTCCTGCACTACAGCCAGAGGTAGTAGCATGGTAGTAACATGGTAGTAACATGGTAGGAACATGGGGTAGTCTCAGATTCACTTTACTACTGATATCAAAGAGATTTCCCCAGTTTTGCTCCTAATTCACCCAACTGCAGAGCAGAGGTGTGGAGATTTAGTTATTTAACTATTTGTTTTGTATTTTTGGTTCTAGCTGCCCCACCACACCTGAGGAGTGATTCTAAGGCATAAGTCCTGGGCGTTGTCTTGCACTCCAAGTAAAACCTTGTGGATCCTCAGAGGCAAAGAGACTGTCCCTTTAGTGCAGAGTGTCCCACACAGATAACACCCAGTCTGTACATCAGGGCTGGTGTCAGCTGTGCTGGCATCTCTTTGAGCTGCAGGACAATATTCTTCAGAGGTTGTCCTGACAAGAACCTGGAAACTGTTGAATTCAGAAGAAGCCATGCTCAAAGCGCCCATATCCAGACCCCTCACCTTGACCCCATACTCCCCTTCCCCCAAGCACCCCGAGGGCTCACTCCATGGGCATGTGAAACCCCCATCCCCAGGCAGCCTGGTAAAAAGAGCAGCAGCAACACAGCCAGGTGGAGAAGCCAGGAGGAATGGCAGCGTCCACTTCATATTGGAGAAAAAGAGAGATCTATCCTGTCAGATGCTATCCACCATGAGATGTGTTGGCTTCAGAAAAACTCTTTGGAAATCCCATTTACATGTTCCTGCTGCCAGCGACTCACGGTGCCAAGAGCCTGCAGATCTGTCCTGCCACACGTTGTTGCTCTGCAACAAGCTCTGTTGCTGCGCTCCTCACTGCCTCCAAGCCCTCTCTCCTTCTCTCCTCTCCCCGTGCCACCTGCGGTCAGAGCCCCCAGCCCTGCTGCGCTGTGCACAGGAGCTGCTCCTGGGCAGAGCTGTCTCTCTGCAGCGCTGCCCGCTTGCCACGAGCTCCCCTTGGGCCCAGGAGCCTGGCCCAGCTCAGCAGCACAGCACCCGACCATGGCATCGCTTGCTCTGTGCCATCAGGCTCCCTCGAGGTGTAACCAAGGCCTCAGTGCTGAGAGCTCCCGAAGGCAGCAGGGTCTCTTCTGGGCTGTGGTGTTTGAAGCAGACCGAAGTCATCACCGACTGCTCCTGTCTGAACAGGGGAGAGGCTGGTTTTAGAAGTGTGATTTGTGCTATTAAGGCTATTTTCTTCCCTTTCTCAAATAATTCTTGAGCTGTGTTGCCCCATGTGATGACGACATCAATGTACTGGAGGTGTTCAGGAACTTCCCTGTGTTCCAGGGCAGTCTGGATCAGCCCATTGCAAATGGTGGGGCTGTGTTTCTACCCCTGGCACAGTCCATTCCAGGTGGACAGGACGCCCCTCCAACTGAAAGCAAAGTGCGGCCTTCACACTGCTGCCAAAGGGATGGAGAAAAATGCATTAGCAATATTAATGGTGGCAGAGCGCTTGGCTGCCTTTGACTCCAGTTCGTACTGAATGAAGTTCTAGCATGCCCAGCACAGCAGCACTCAGTAGTGGTGTAACTTCATTCAGGCACAGAAGCCCACCGTTCTCTTCCACTCACCATTAGAATTTTGCACTGTCCATACGGGACTACTAAAGGGTGAGCAAGTGTTGCTGATCACTCCTTGGCTCTGCAGTCAATGAACCAGCTCATGCATGGGAATCAGGGAGTCTCTGTTTGTGCAATACTGCCTCAGGTGCGCTGTTGTGGTAGCGATTGGCACCTGCTGCCCATTGGCCATCAGCACCTGCACAGCAGAAGGTTCCTGTGAGAGAGTGGGCAAGGTAGACAACTGTTTGATGGCCTCCGTCTCCAGGGGAGTCATGCCCAAAGTCCATCCAGTAAACGTTTGGATCTTTGAAGTACCCTCTCGTGATTTAGTCTATGCCAAGGTAGCACAGAGCCTCCAGACCAGTCCTAATGGATCGCTTTTGCCACTCCTTCCCAGTTAGGCTCACTTCAGCCTCCAGTACAGTTAACTCTTGGGTTTGATGTGCCAGGCCAATACTCCTCAGAATCCAATACACCCGATTGTCCCCTTCCTCCCCCTGGATGGAGGCTGGGCCCCTCTAGTCCTGCTCATAGTATTCATTACTCTGTTTGGAGGACTGTCTGCTAGAAACTGGAGCAGTAATTTTCTCAGAAGAACCACTTTTTGTGAATGTTTTTCCTTGCGCTTCATGTATCCATGCCTCTAGGGTGGAGGTAGGGTAGATTTTTGCATCCCGTTTTCTCATGGCCTTTCCGTGGTCACACAGTTAAAACCACAGGGTGGCACATAGTATGCACGCACTATATCAACTTTCTTGAGCAAAGGGATGCTTACACCTGATAGCCGAGCTATTGGTTCATGCAGGTAGGGAGGAAGATGTATCCTCTTGTAGTTCCGGCATCTCATGAGAAAGTTTCTCTCAAGACGAGATGCAGGTCCATAGGGAAGAAGAGAGACTTTCATTGTAATGCCGTAGTTGGCTAGTCGATTCATCCATGTGGGTTCCTCTTGGTCTTTCCAGGTCATTACTGCCAATGAGCTGGCATATGGTGATGGTGCCCTCTGTACAAACTTCTGCCACATGGGTCATGGGCACTCAACTTCATCTGGAACTTTGGACAGCTGTTTGTTGTCTAGGTCACTATCAATCACCTTCAGCATGGCTAATTCCCTCAGGTACCAGATACCCCTCTCCATGTTGGTCCACTTTCCTGGTTGACATACAAGATCTTTCTTGAAGGGAGACCTTCCCTTGACGCCTGACAGGATTAAATTCCTTGTGCCCTTTTCCAACGGCTTTGTCAATCACTCCTTCTCTAGAGGGGGATCCCAGCTGCTTGGCTTCCCTGCCCTCTAATTCCAGGCTATTGGCCCTGTTCTCCCAGCACTGGGGCAGCCAGGTGACAATGTGCTCACCAAGATGATGGCTGAAATCTTTTCCCTTATCTCATAGCTTACCCTGGGAAAGGGATCATGTGTTTTCTGATGTTTAGGTGATTTCTTCTTCTTTGTCCTCCTGCTTCCATGGTGGCCCTTCTTTGGTGAAACCTGCCTTATCTTCTTCTTCCTCCTTTCTTGTCTGGGTAGGAGTTTCTTCACTTTCTGAAGAAAAACTGACTTCCGCACCCATTGTTTTCTCTTTCATAAAGAGGCAACCAATAGTGGCACAGGCTGGTTCTCTGGCCCAGCCATGGGGCCCATTTCAGGGGCTGGAGTGGCTGCAGGGCCCATCACAGGAGTTGTTCTGGCTGCAGGGCCTTTCAGAGGAGTTGGAGTGGCTGCAGTGCATATTGCAGTTTTTGGAGTGGTTCTAGGGCCTGTCACAGGGGTTGGTTTAAATTTAGGCTCATCTCAGGGGGTGTGGTGCTTGAAGCAGACTGAAATCATCAGCGACTGCCCTTCCCTGAACACAGGAGAGATGAATTTTACAAGTGCGATTTGTGCTATTAGAGTGTGGTTGTCAAACATGTTGTCATTTAACCTGGCAAGTAGCTCAGCACCACACAGCAGTTAGCTCACACCAACCCCCCAAATGCTTATATGTTGAGATAAGGGCAGTTTAACGGACCGAAAGGGAAGAGAAATAATAATAATAGTAGCTTTTATGATGATGATGATGATGATGATGATGATATTTATTATTTTTATTCTTGTTATGTACAAAGCAAGCTATGCACAGCGCAATTGGTCATTACTTACTGATGTCCAGCCCATCCCCAAATGGTAGAACATTGTGGTAACCACCTGCACCTGCTCTTCTTTGACCTTCAACAACTCCACAAACGGAAGGCTCCTCCCAGAGCCTGGGCAAGGTAGACAACTCTTTAATATCCTCTGTCTCCAAGGCAGCTATCCCAAACCCCACCTGTACCCTTTTGGATCTTTGAAGTACCCTCTCGTGGGGAAGTCTATGTCAAGGTTTCATAGATCAACATTCTTCTTCCTCCTTTCTTTTCTGGGAAGTAGTTCTTTTCCATTCTAAGGAGCCTGATTTTCACACCCATTGTTTTCTCCTGCATATAGAAGCAACGGATACTGGCACAGGTTGGTGCTGTGGCCTAGTAAGACCAGACCTGGGGGGGTCTGGTCTAGTCCCCAGACTAGACCTGGGGCCTGTCCCAGGGGCTGGAGCGGCTGCAGGACATGTCAGAGGTGTTGGAGTAGCTGCAGGGCCTGTCACAGGGGTTGGAGTGGCACTGACTGAGGCTCAGTAAGCACAGACCAAGTCCCAGCACATTCCAGTGATTTGTGTCCCTTTGGAATTGCCAAGGTGATAACACCTCCTTTTCAAGCACTTCTACAGTTTTTAAGGATTCTGCAGGTACTCAGGGAGAAGTTCCAAAGCCCTGGAGGTGCCCACTGCTCTAGGTGCCTGCCCTTATCCTCCCACTCTCCCTGCCTCTCCTAACTCTCCTGCCCTGGGGCAGGTCTCTGGAGGGCATTCTTAAATAGTTGTTTATCCTTAAACAGAAGTTGAAACGCATTCAGGAGACATCACAGTAGGAGCATCCCAAGGATATTCTAAGCTTTGTAGAACTAGTGTAATTAGCCTGGAGGAGAAGGGGGAGGTGAAGGAGAAAGGGGGACTGAATAAGTGGAGAAGTGTCCCTCCCTTTTCTCCCCCTAGATTGGCTCCCTAAAGCAAAAAGGTCAAGAGTGTAATTCTTAAGTTTCTGAGTGATGGTTCCTGAGGTACGGAGGTGGTGGCAATGCTCAGTAAAATAACACATTTGTCACATGACCAGACATTTTATAGGACCATAAGCCAGTGTTACACAACATAGCAAAATAACTTTAAACCAGCCCCAGAAATGATAAACAGCACAACGGGAACACATGCAGTAAGTAATGTGCTATACAACACATTTCTGAAAGCAAGCACAACAGACCTGAGATCCAAAACGTCGACATTGTGATCAGCAACTACTAAACTGGTCTAGTGCTTATAACAATTTAATTTTAGCACTCTCTGGTAAGATCTGTCATTATCTCAACCCTTCGTGCCCCACTCTGCGTGCCAAAAAGACTGCTGTGGCTTAACGCGGCAGTTCGAGTACATGGAATTATTTGAACAGGTCCAGAGGAGGGCCACAGAGATGGTCAAGAGGCTGGAGCACGTCTGCTGTGAAGGCACACTGTGCAAGCTGGTACTGCTCATCCTGGAGAAGACAAAGCACTGGAGAAACCTTAGAACAACCTTGCAGTACTTAAAGAAGACCTGCAGGAAAGCTGGGGAGACTGTCTTTGTCAGGGAGTGTAGTGATAGGACAAGGAGTAATGACCTTAAACTAAAAGAGGGTAGGTTTAAATGAGATATATGGAAGAAATTCTTTAGAATTCTTCAGAGGGATCTGGATAGGCAGGATTGCTGGGCTGAGATGAATGGGATGAAGTTCAACAGGGCCAAGTGCAGGGTCCTGCAATTTGGCCACAATAACTCCATGCAACGCTATAGGCTTGGGGCAGAGTGACTAGAAGACTGTGAAAAGGAAAGGGACCTGGGAATGTTGATTGATGCTCGGCTGAACATGAGCCAGCCGTGTGCCCAGGTGGCCAAGAAGGCCAACGGCAACCTGGCTTGTATAAGAAACAGCGTGGCCAGCAGGAGCAGGGAGGTGATCGTCCCCCTGTACTCTGCTCTGGTGAGGCCGCACCTCAAGTACTGTGTTTGGTTTTGGGCCCCTCACTATGAGAAGGACATCGAGGCCCTGGAGTGTGTCCAGAGAAGGGCAACCAAACTGGTGAGGGGTCTGGAGCACAAGTCTTATGAAGAGTGGCTGGGATTGTTTAGTGTGGAGAAGAAGAGGCTCAGGGGAGACTTTATTGCACTCTACAACTTCCTGAAGAGATGTTGTGGTGAGGCGGGGGTCAGCCTCGTCTCTCAGATAACTAACAATAGGACTCATGGAAATGGCCACAGGTTGCGCATGGGGAGATTTAGATTAGATGTCATGAAAGACTTTTTCTTTCAAAGAGTAGTCAGGCACTGGAATGGTCTGCCCAGGGAGATGGTGGAGTCACCGCCCCTCGCAGTGTTCAAGAAGCACCAGGACAAGGTGCTACGGTATCTGATTTGGTAGCTTTGTGGGTAGTAGTAGTGATAGGATGGTTGGACTAAATGATCCTTTCCAACTTTGTGTTTCTATGATTTCTATGATTCTATGATAGGACAAGGGGAATGGTTTTAAACTTGAAGAGGGTAGATTTAGAGTAGATAGTCAGATGAAATTCTTGACTTGGAGGTGAGGCACTGGCACTGGTGCTGTGGGTCCAGAGGTCACCCAGAGGGAGTTTGGATCAGCCCATGCCCTTGTGTTTGAAGGAACAGCTGGCGAGAGTGGAGAGGCATCAGTGAAATCCTGGCAATACCAGAGTGAGAGCCAGGTGGGGAAGAGAAGTGGCTGTCTGCAGCCTTCAGAGAGGTGTGGGACAGCACAGGAAAGCCTGCAGAGGAGAAGGCAGAGGGCTCTGACAAGAATGGAAAGCCGCAGCAGCACTGACATCTTTGTCTCCGCAGCCATGGCTTATGAGGAGACGTGTTATACTCATGGCACTGGGACCATGTATTTTCCTTTCAACCATGTGCAAACACTGGGAGGTGTCATACCATTGTCCTTCACATGATCTTATGGGCATCGTCCCCTACCCCACAGACCCCAGGAAGAGCCCTGAGTGAGACATGGGGGTGCAGGATCTGTCCTCCAGTGGCTAGGGTCAGGTCTTGGCCCTTCTGCTTCACCAAAACAAAACGAGATTTTCTCAGCACAGCTCTTTGCCTGTCTGTAATCACGGCCTCCAGTTAGCTGCCCTAACAAGTCCCTGGGGAGGCTTTGTTAGTAACAGACTAGAATAGCCAACAGAGTGTATAGTGTACTCTAATACTACAGGATAGAGTAACCAACAGAGGTGAGACAGGTACTCTGAGATCATGAAAGGCATCAGAAAGCTGATCCCAGTTAGATGACTGATATGGGGAGGTCAGGAGTAGCCTGGCCAGGAGATATGTGAGATTTGGGGGTGGGAAGAGGAAGGGAAGAGGAGCTTGGAAGCTTCCTTTCTAGAGGTTAGAGGGTTCATGTAATGTTGATGCTGTAACACTGACTTCAAACAGTCTTCTGTGTCCCTTACACTATTTTCAACAGTAACAAAAATCCCTCAACATAAACATTAGTCCACCACCCTGACAGGAATCCACTACTCTAATGCAGAAGTCAAAGTATCACTTCTAGGAAAACTCAGCCCATAGCCCCTTTCCCTTACCTTTCCTTTCTTGCTCACCCTAATCACTGCCCTTAACATTAACATTGAAACGCTCTATTTAAACCCAGACTTTTTGAGAAACCTAAGCAAAACCCTTAACCATAGTGCATGCCCATACCCTAACCAGAGACCTGACTCCACAAGCAGAAATCCAAAAACACCCACTAAAACTTTGCTTAATCTCTAACCGAGAAAGTGAAAAACACGAGGGGGCTCTCTACGTCAGCTGCGTCTCCCCTAGGTCAGCTCTGCCTCAGGATCTCCTGCCCCAGCAGGAGGAATGGGACTGGGGCAGTGACTGGGAGGTCACTTCTGTCTCTGCAGCTGATAGGGCAGCAGCAGGAACGTGTCACGCAAAGGGACTGTGAGGTCCCTTGTGTCTGGAGGTGGCAGGTCAGCCTTGGCTTCTCCCTGGGATGTGCACTTTGGGGCTGACATCTGCCAGTGGCCCTGCTAGGCCAGCAGAAGGCCCCTGCTTGGCATGCTGCCTGTGGGATCCCCTCTGCCTCCATCCCCAGGAGGACCCAGACAGAAAGAAGGCCCACACAGGGGTTGTCCTGTCCCTTCTGCTTGAAGCCAGGACTGGAGAGCAGGAGGCCCAAGGCTTGGCTGTGTCTAGCCAAGAAGCTGCAAGGCCAGCAGCAGGCCCAGGCCTTGGGAGATGCTGGGGAGGTGACTTCTGTGTGCTTGGCTGACAGGCCGCAAGGAGCCTGATGGGTTGGGATGCCTGCTTCAGGAGTAGTTTCCACCCTGATGGAGCTTTCTTTGGTAGTAGGAAAGAGCAGGAGAGAAAAAAGTGCCACAGAATTCACTTTGGAATGTTGGCACTCACCATGAGGAGGAGGAAAAGTCCAAGGGAACAAATGGTCTTGCTGCTAGAGCCTGAGGCAAAGAAGACATTAAGTGCCTCAGCCTTTACCTCATCTCTTGTCACCAGGTTTACCCCCACATCCATTAAAGGATGATGAGTCTTCTTAGTCCTCCTTTATTAAAGTGTTTATATAAACGGTTTTTATTGTCTTTGACAGTAATAGACAGATTGAGCTCTACCATCGCTTTGGCCCTGCTAACTTTGACCTGCACAGTCCCATAACATTCCGGACACAGCTCCAGACAAACTGACAGCATGCATGAGAAGGAAGCACAGAGGAGGTGGAACCTGGCAGCCTTCCATCCCCTGCCCTTCTGTGACTCTGTGCTGCGATTCCATTCAGCTGGTTACTCCTGTGTTATCCAAACCTTCCTGCAGCTCCTCATGCCGCTGTCTTGTCAGAGAAAGCACAATCACACGAAGGTTGAACTGTCTGCCTGCAGATGTTAACAGCTGACAGACTGCAGCATCCATGTGGGAGAACCTTGAGAAACTGCAGGATGTTGCCTACAGAAACATCATGGCATTTACAAGGAGAAGAGCCCAGTCCTGCACCAGAACAATAACAACACACATCAGGGCAGACTGGGACCCTGCTAAGTGAGCAGTGCCCAGGAGGAGGAGGGCCTGGGCACCACGAGGGATGCCATACGAGCAGAGGTGCTGCTCCCCAGGAACCAGGCCAGCTTCCTACAGAGCTGCCTTACGAGGAGCATGGCCACCAAGAAGATCTGAGTTATCACACTCAGCTCAGATCCTGTGAGATACCACACGGACAAGGGTCTACAGCCAGCAAGAAAACAGGTACAGGTCTGGAAGTCCCTAGGACAGCCTAGTGTGGAGAGCAGCAAGGGCTGTGACAAGGCTGAGAGTCCCAACAGGACCCAGGGCTTTGTGTCCATGGCTCTGGCTGTTGTCTCTGCCACTGAGGCCTAGGAGGAGACAGCTTATCGGTAAAGCACCAGGGCCTCATTGCCTCCTCGCCCCCACCCATTAACCAGGCAGGGCTCGTACCATTCTCCTGCACTTGGCCATGCACATCCCCATCTCCTCCTGCCCCAGAAAGAGCCCTGAGCAAGGTGTGACAGGAACAGGTCTCTCTTCCAGGGTTCCAGGGGTCAAGGCCTGACCCTTGTGCTTGATGAAATTCATCCAGTTTGGAAAAGTGACATCAGGGTCACCTTCACATTGCCTTTGTCTCCTTGTCCTCACTGCCTCCAATGCTCTGCTCTAACGAGCTCCAAGGGAGGCTGTGTCAGGGCTGGCCCTCAGGGGGACACTGCAGGAAACTTGCCTCTGACTTGGACTTGTTGAGAGATGTCTTCAATTGTCTCTCAGTGCCTGAGGTTCGTGGGCTCCTCAGCAAAGCCCCCCGAGGGGGGATTCCAATGCCTTGGGCTGAGCATCTGGTGCTGAGCTGGGCCGGGCTCCTGGGACAGAGAGAGCTCGTGGCAAGAGGGCCCTGGTGCAGAGAGACAGCTGTGCCCAGGAGCAGCTCCTGTGCTCAGCGCAGCAGGGCTGGGGGCTCTGACCGCAGCTGGCACGGGGAGAGGAGAGAAGGAGAGAGGGCTTGGAGGCAGTTGGCAGTGGGAGGATGCTGAGAGCTGCGTGCAGGAGAAATCTGCACAGCCCTTGACAAGGTACGCCTCTGGCTGCAGGGCCATGCAGCTGCACGTCCTGGAAGGGTCTCCTGCTGGGTCTTGTTCCTGGGAGGGCAGTGGGCAATGCAGTAGGCTTTGGGAGTCCTGCTGGATGGCACTGCGAGGTGAGGAAGTCTGGCAGAAGCCCCTTGGGGTGTCATAACCCAGCTGCCCCTGGTCAGCCAAGATTGGAGTGGCCAATCCTCCTCCAGATACTGCAGGGGATGCAGATGGGATATTGGAACAGCCCGGACTGCAGATATTCATGTCTGTCTGTGGGGTGTTCTTCTGGGCTGGAGGCTGCTCTCCAGCACGATGCAGCTCTCTCGTGGCATCCTTGTGTTATCCAGGTGCCCTAAGGAGAAGACACCTCCGTGCTAAGACCATGTCCGTGCTGCTGGATGGCTGTCTGTGGGCAGCTGGAGTGAGGCCTCTGCAGCCCTGGTGAAGAGGGAAAAGCTGAGATCCTGCTCATGCAAGACCAGGTGAGGATCCTGTCCAGCTGCACTTGGTCTGGGGCTTCTCTGCTCTCAGCTTTCGGTAGTTTCTTCTCCTGGGAACACCAAATAGATGGTTCTTCCTAAACATTACAGGCGTAGCTACCAGAAAATGAAGCAAATAAATGTCCCTTGTTCTACACAATCGTTGGGTACTTTCCTTGAAGCAACACTGCAAATCTCTTGGTCTGACCAGTGGACTGAACTTGAGTTTCCCCCATGTTCCTGCTTCCCTCCTGCTGCACAGCAGGAAGGACTCCTCTGGAGCCCAAAGCAGCCCCTGCTCCCAGGGCCACTCTCAGCCAGCACCAGCTGCAACTGAAGCAGGAGAGCTGCAAAAAGGTTCTTCTGCAGAGAGAGAGGCTTGGGCTGGGGGTGCTCTAAGGCTTGCAGTAGGTTTTCCTCAGAGAAGTCTGTTTTAACTTTTTTCTGCCTTATCCTCTTCAACAGACAGCTGTGTTTAATGTTAGCAAATGCCCAACATCAGCTGTGTGAGCGAGTTCCTCCTGCTGGCATTCGCAGACACACGGGAGCTGCAGCTCCTGCACTTCGGGCTCTTCCTGGGCATCTACCTGGCTGCCCTCCTGGGCAACGGCCTCATCCTCACCGCCGTAGCCTGCGACCACCGCCTCCACACCCCCATGTACTTCTTCCTCCTCAACCTCGCCCTCCTCGACCTGGGCTGCATCTCCACCACTCTCCCCAAAGCCATGGCCAATGCCCTCTGGGACACCAGGGCCACCTCCTATCAAGGGTGTGCTGCACAGGTCTTTTTCTTTGCCTTTTTGATTGGAGCAGAATTTTATGTTCTCACAGTCATGTCCTACGACCGCTACGCTGCCATCTGCAAGCCCCTGCACTACGGGAGCCTCGTGGGCAGCAGAGCTTGTGCCCAGATGGCAGCAGCTGCCTGGGGCAGTGGCTTTCTCAGTGCTGTCCTGCACACGGCCACTACATTTTCCCTGCCCCTCTGCCAAGGCAATGCTGTGGCCCAGTTCTTCTGTGAAATCCCCCAGATCCTCAAGCTCTCCTGCTCAGGTTCAGACTACCTAAAGGAAGTTAGACTTCTGGTGGTTAGTGCATGTTTAGCATTTGGCTGTTTTGTTTTCATTGTTTTTTCCTATGTGCAGATCTTCAGGGCTGTGCTAAGGATGCCCTCTGAGCAGGGCCGGCACAAAGCCTTTTCCACGTGCCTCCCTCACCTGGCCGTGGTCTCCCTGTTTGTCAGCACTGCCATGTTTGCCTACCTGAAGCCCCCCTCCATCTCCTCCCCATCCTTGGACATGGTGGTGTCATTTCTGTACTCGGTGGTGCCTCCAGCACTGAACCCCCTCATCTACAGCATGAGGAACCAGGACCTCAAGGAGGCAGTGAAGAAACTCTTTGCACACATGCTTTTATGAACCATTAATGTTCACTTGATTTCCAGGTTTATTTCAGAAACAGGAAAATATTTTTTATTATTTGTCTTTATGAATATTTTCTCCAAGTTGTGGTTTTCATTTAAATAAAGTTATTCTTGACATTCTGCCTATTATTTTTTCTAACTTTCTTTGACCCAATAGTCTCATGTAAAACTGGGCTTCACGTGTAGATAAATACAGTAAAGAAGCCAGGAGAAATTCATTGTTATCAGCTGCCGTCTCTTCCCATCTCCTGTGCAGGTGGGGGAGCAGCCCCAGCATGCAGGAGGGGCTCAGGGCCCAGAGCCCAGCTGCCACAGGGAGGAGCAGCCCCGCTGGCCCTCGCAGCTGCCCCTCACTGCCCGCTGGGCTCTGCCTCTCTGCTGCCTTCGGGTCGGGGCTGCTGCTTCCCTGGAGCCATGGCCATGGCCAGCAGCAGGATGTGGCCTTTCCACTGCTGCTCTCTTTTTGGTTCCTCATTGTTTTCTTGTGCTCTTGTATCTGTGTTAGTCTTGAGGTCTCATGTACCTTGGTGACAGTCCTGTTGTCTCTGCAGTGACATCCCTGTCCCTGCAGGCAGCAGCAGGCACTGTGCAGCCCTGGCTCACAGCTGGCCTCCCTGCTAGCACCACAGTAACACGAGAGGCTGCTCAGGGCAAACCCAGAAGCCTGGGCACCTCTTCCAAATGTGCTATCAGGAATAGAGCCAAGGGGTTGCTCCCTGCTCTTCTGTTTCCTGGGCTTCTTCATGGAGCAAAGGACACTGGCTGAAAGTCCCAGGGCGGTCTCTGAAGGAACAAAGTGATGGACCAAGCGCTCAGTTTGTGGTGGCACTTCCCCAAGCAGACAACAACTGGTCTTGGACTTCTCAGCACGGGACTGTGCCTCCCGCAGTGGGGCTGATGGCAGATTCCAGCCTGGAGAGGAATCTGGAGCTGCCAGGAGATGTCAGGGGATCTCCAGGGACAAGGAGCTCAGTGGGTAGTGAATAGAAAACTTCATAAAATGAGTGACCATCCAAAGAACAGTCTGGTAAAGGAAAAGTCAAATCTGAGGGGACCATGTGCTAAGGGGGATGCACAGAGCTCCTCCAGTGAGATGCCACTACTGCAGGGGAAGAGGGGAAGGTTGGAGAGCCACGTGGGACCTGCGGGCAAGAGCAGTGTGTGCAAAGCATTTGGGGATATTTGCAGGGGCAGCGTGAGCCTGGGAGACAGCAGTGAATGGAGCCCGCAGAGCGTGAGCCTGTCCCAGGTGGACTGACCAGAGCTCAAGTGCTCAGTCTGCTGTGAGCAGGCAGAGGAGAGCTCTGCAGCCCCAGGGCACGCAGCAGCCCCAGCAAAGGAGTCTGGTGAGCGATTCCTTGCAGCCCTGGGGCAACGGCAGTGACCCCATGAGCTGGGTCTGCCTCCCAGCCTGCCCAGCACGGCCCTGCAGAGTGCCCCCGTGCCCCGGGCACCACAGCCCCCTCGCTCTGCAGAGCAGCACTGCCAGCTGGGGCTGGGGCTGGGGCTGGGGCTGGGGCTGGGAGCTGGGTCGCTTCCCCTGAGTGTCTTCTAGGCCAGCTTCAGGCACATGGATGGCTTCTGGATGTGAGCGTGTTCTTTGCTGTGTGCAAGAAGCTGAGAGACTGCCAACAGGCACGGGACTGGAACATTGCCTGCAAGGTCCCTCCTGCCCTAGCACCTCCCAGGACCGGCACGGAACTGGCTCCCATGCATCAGAGAGGCTGGGAGCCCAGCAGCAGTGCCACGGGCTTGAAGGGTCACAACCAGATCACTTCTACCTGGGCAGATTCTGGGCCAAAAAGGGGGTGTTTTGTAGGTGTGGTATTATGAGGTAAGTGTTGCCTCAGAAATTCCTAATCTTTTCCTAAGTCAATGTCTCTAAAGTGGGTTGTGAGTTGAGCTCTTTCTGAAGCAGCTGACAGGTCCCCCCTTGACTCCTGGCTGGGATCTGTGCCTTTAGGCTCACATCTGCTGGTCTCCATGATAGGCCAGCAGATGCATCTGCTTTGCACACAGTTTGAGATCCTCTGTTCCTAAGTACCTGGTAGGCCCCATAGAGGAAGAGGTCTTGAATAGGTGTTGACATGGTAGAGGTATTCACTTTTGCCTGAACTCATCCTTCAGGGCTGCTTTTGTGGAGGTGCAGAGCTGCTGGGCACATTGTGCAGGGTGCTCCTACAGCCTTTGTGTCCTTCTCCGTGCTGGCTTAGGAGCTGCTTCTTTCCCAGGAGCAGAGTAGCCAACAGAGGTGAGACAGACACTCAGAGTTCACGAAAGCCATCAGAAAGCTGCCCCTAAGAAGATGACTGATATGGGGAAGTCAGGACAAGGCTGACCAGAAGAGATGTAAGATCTGGGGGAGGGAAGAAGAACTTGGGCAGCAGAAGCTAATGATTTGGAGAGGTAATAATGCTCAGGTAATGTTGATCCCACCATAAAGCTGACTTAAAGCAGTCATGTGAGGACCTTACCTTATTTTAACCTGTAACATTAATACCTAAATCTAAATGCCACTCCACACCCTGACAGGAATCCACTGCTCTAAGTTTTGACCACAATATCCCTTGAGCCAAAATTAGTCCATAACACCTTTCCCTTATCTTTACTCTCCTGCGCACCCTGATCCATGCCATTAACAAAAGTATTAAAATGCTCTAATAAACTCTAGTATTCTTGCAGACCTAAACAAAACGCTAAACAAATGAGCTTGCACATACCCTAACCACAGATCTGACACCCCAAGCACAACACCAAACCCTCCCACTAATCATTTGCTTAAGCTCTCACCCAGAAAGGTTCGCAGTAGTCCCTAATGCCGTACATGAACAACTAACATCCAAACCCTGTCCTCCTGTGCATTAACCTCCTCTCCTTCAACCCCTCTCCTAACATTTAACTTTAGGTTCTTTTTCCCTTGGGGCAAGGCAGGAACCGTGAGGATGTCGTGCAGTCACATCGCATTCAGAGATGAGTGTGAGGGGCCATGGATCTGATCAGCTTGTGGGCCACAAGGAGGAGATGGGTGGGAATGCTCTGCTGAGCTCAGCTCTGCCTCAGGCTCTCCTGCCCCAGCAGGAGGAATGGGACTGGGGCAGTGACGGGGAGGTCACTTCTGTCTCTGCAGCTGATAGGGCAGCAGCAGGAACGTGTCACGCAAAGGGACTGTGAGGTGCCTTGTGTCTGGAGGTGGCAGGTCAGCCTTGGCTTCTCCCTGGGATGTGCACTTTGGGGCTGCCATCTGCCAGTGGCCCTGCTAGGCCAGCAGAAGGCCCCTGCTTGGCATGCTGCCTGTGGGATCCCCTCTGCCTCCATCCCCAGGAGGACCCAGACACAAAGAAGGCCCGCAGAGGGGTTGTCCTGTCCCTTCTGCTTGAGGCCAGGACTGGACAGCAGGAGGCACAAGGCTTGGCTGTGTCTAGCCAAGAAGCTGCAAGGCCAGCAGCAGGCCCAGGCCTTGGCAGATGCTGCTGAGGTGACTTCTGTCTGCTTGGCTGACAGGCCGCAAGGAGCCTGATGGGTTGGGATGCCTGCTTCAGGAGTGGTTTCCACCCTGATGGAGCTTTCCTTGGTAGGAGAAAAGAGCAGGAGACAAAAACTGCCACAAAGTGCACCTTGGAATGTTGGCATGGGACATGAGGAGGAAGAAATGTCCCTCAAAGGGCAGTGCTGTAGTGACAGAGGTCACCCAAAGAGTGTCTTTGATCACACCATGACTTTAAGTTTTAAGGAACAGCTGATTAAGTTTGACGAGACATGGGTGAGATGATGGAAATGCCGGGATGAGAGCAAGGTGGTGGACAGAGATGGGTGTCTGCAGACTTCAAGGAAATAGGATAAAGTGTGGGACAGCATAGGAAAGCCTGCAGAGGAGAAGGCAGAGGGTGCTGGCAAGAATGGAAGGCCCCAACAGCCCTGACGTTTTTGTCCCTTTGGCTAGAGCTTCTGAGGAGACGAGATAGAGTCATTGCAATGGGGCCTCACTGCTTCCTTGATACTCTGTGCAAGGGTGGGGAGGTGTCCTAATGAAGTTCTTCTCGTGGCATCACACTGCCCACCACATCATACAGACCCCAAGAAGAGCCCTGAGCCAGACGGGGGGGTGCAGGATCTCCCCTCCCAGGGGCTGGGGTCAGGCCTTGGCCCTTCTGCTTCACCAAAACCAACCAAGACTTTTCTCAGCACAGCGCTTTGCCTGTCTGCAATCATGGCCTCCAATGATCTGCCCTAACAAGTCCCTGGGGAGGCTTTGTTAGGAACAGCCCTCAGTGGGGCCCATTAATACTCCAAGTCACTTCAACTTTTCCTTCTGACTTTACCTTCTCAAGCAGTTACATCATTCTCCTCTCAGTACCTGGGCTTCATAGACTGAGCACCAAAATACACCACGGAACACATTAAAACACACAAAGTCCTCAGCAGCCATATCTCTCCCACATTTTTCTTCACGTCTTCAAGACTTGTGCAGCTAATTGGAGAGCTCTCATGGTGTAGTTAAGAAGGAAGATTTCAAAGAGCATCTAATAGAAATCTTTCCTCCTTTTAAAGGCTGAATGTTGTTGCATTTCATTTTGGAACATCATTTTCCTATAGATATTGGTCTCGGGTTACTCCTTTGGAGCCCTCCTTAGATAGGAAGTGCAGGGTTTTTCCTATTTAAAAACAAACAGTAGGAAATCATGCTGTAATTTTCAAAAAAGAAAAAAAAAATTCAAATTCCTCATTTTTTTGCCTCCAGTGACTTTACCTTCCCAAAAGGATGACTGTACATGATCTATTTTACACTGATTAATCGGAAATTTAAAATAATTGTGTTAATATTAATCCACATCATACTAATTCAATGAGAAACGATGAGTTTCTTGCTAAGGAAACCATTAGACAGACTGCTGAGGGATGGGCGAGCTGGAACTCACTGAAACGCAAAGCAGCAACTGGGTTGGTGAGGGCGGTCTGAATGATCAAAGAGTAAGGGGAGGGCAAAGCAGGAGAACCATGGGAAGTGCATAGGTCCAGACAGGCAGCTGGAAAGGGGACATTCAGCAGGGTCTGCGTAACCAGGATGTGTTTTGAGCCTGGAAGATGAGGGAACACACCATGATAAAAAAAGCGATGACAATGCAAGTACAGGTGAACACCAGTATTTTTCTGTGATGAAAATACATCCTGAAAATGCCTATTTCTTCATGACAGAAATTATACCTCACGTGAGGCATTTAATGGAAGGGATTGAATCATTTGAGCTGATGAGTACTTGCTTTATTAGATAAGTACTAAAAAAATTACTGGGCATTGAGGCAGAGCTTTGCTGTGTGACCATAAGCATAACCAGGGAAAACCTCCTGTGGCCCCGTTGTGTTTGAGGCACTTCCCTGGACCAGCAGATGTCAGATAAGACCTGCAGGAGACCGGAGCCCTATGGGAAAATCAGGTGGAGCCAGGTG